>NC_053436.1:69662025-69976391 GCF_007990345.1 Gossypium hirsutum | reverse complement strand
AGTCATGAGCTTATGTTAGTTAAAATGAGTGACAAGATCTTTGTTCTAAAGTGGAATTCAGTTACCTTTAAAGCTTACTCTAGTTCAAATGATGATATTGACTTGTGGCACAAGAGACAGGGGCATGTCAATTACATTTCGCTTAATATGTTGTATAAGCATGGCTTGGATGAGAACATGTGTGAAGTTAATGAGTGAACTGTAGTGTGCAATCTATGTCAATTTGGGTTGTAAGAAAGACTTCCATTTACTGTCAACAAGGCATGGCGAGTTACTGAAAAACTACATCTAGTTTACACTGATGTATGTGGACCAATGAAGACTACTTCACTTAGCAACAACAACTACTTCATTTTACTTATTGATGATTACACTAGATATTATTATGTGTATTTTTTTAAGACACCTTTTGAATAAGGGTTCAAATGCAAGCCATCAATGTACATTTGAAAATCTTTGGTTACTTGTACTACGTACTTATTCCTACTGTTAAAAAAACAATCTGGAAAGAAGAGCAAAATCAAGTATTTTTGTTAGCTACAACAACTGTAAGAAAGGATACAGGATTTTTGACTTCTTCACCAATAAAGTGTTTCAAAGCAGAGATATTAAATTCAGTGAGGAAGCCTTATGAAACTAGGAAGCTACGGAAGCAAAAATGATTGATCAAAGTCAAATTAAGTTGAATGTACGAACTGATGAAGTTCAAAACCAAGATTTTGATTATTTTGATGACTTACCAATCAAAGGCACCAAGCTTATATTTGAAGTATATGAGAGATATAATGTTTTCGTATTAGAGCTTGCAAGATATGAAGAGGAAACAAAATAAAATGGCTAGACAAAAGCTATAAAAGCTGAGATAGCCATGATCAAGAAGAGTGGAACTTGGGAGTTGGTTAACAGACCAATTTGCAAGAAGGTTACTAGTTTAAAGTGGATCTACAGAACCAAGTTAAATGTTGATGGTTTAATAAACAGACTCAAAGCCAGGCTAATTGCCAAATAATTTAGTCAATAGTATGGTATTAACTATGCTAAAACCTTTGTACCAGTAACTAGATTAAACATCATCAGGTTGCTCTTGACTATGACAACTCATAAAGGATGGAAGATACATCAGCTCAATGTAAAGTTTGCATTCCTTAATAGTATTTTGAAGGAAGAAGTTTATGTTAAACAACCATAAGGGTTTTTAGCTGATGGCGAAGAGCATATGATATACAAGTTGAAGAAAACCTTGTATGACTTGAAACAAGCTCTGCAAGTTTGGTATGAGAGAGTTTCCAAACACCTAACGAGCTTGGGATTTTAAAGGAACATCATTGATAGTGTCCTTGTATGTTGACGACCTGCAAGTAACTGGCAGTACTGGAAACCTGTTAACTAAGTTTTAAAAACATATGCAAGCTAAATTTGAAATGTCTGATCTTAGAGACATGACTTATTTTCTTGTTTAGAAGTAATTCAATCGAATCAAGGTATATTTATCAATCAAAAAAGCTTTTCCTTAAAGCTTTTGACAAGATTTTGTATGAAAAATTACAAACCAACAAAGACACCCATTACCCAAGGTGAAAAACTCTTAAACCATGGTGAGTATGAAAGAGTTTATGAAAGTAATTATAAGCGCCTTATAGGATATTTGCTTTATTTGACAACATCTAGGCCATATATTATATTTGTTGTTAGTTTGCTTTCGAGATTTAAGTATTGTTGTAATGTGATCCATTTTAAAGCTGCAAAGAGAGTTCTCAAGTATGTCAAAAGAACCCTGAGTTATGAAGTTGAATATGTGAAAAAAAGGAGCTGAAGTTGATTAGTTTCACAAATAGTGATTGGCTTGATTCTGTTGAAGATATAAAGAGCACTTAAGGGTACGTTCACTTTGGGATCAAGTGTATTTAGTTGGAGCTCAAAGAAGCAAGAAATTGTTGCACAATCAATCGCTGAATCTGAGTAGATCGCAGTATCTGCAATAGCAAGTCAAGCATTTTGGCTAAGAAAGTTGGTATCTGATTTAAATCTTAAGCAAGTGGAAGGAACAGAAGTATATTGTAACAATTAATCTACTACTGCTATTGCAATTGCAAAGAACCTTGTCTTCTATGGCAAGACAAAACACTTCAAGATAAAAGATCACTTTATTAGAGAGGTCAAGCAATCAAATGAAGTGAAGCTGGTTCATAGCAGTTCAGATGTTCAACTTGTTGATATTCTCACAAAACCTCTTGGAACGTTGAGGTTTGAAAGGCTAAGACATGATACTGGAGTTCACAGTATTATGGCTAAGGAGGAGTGTTGTAAAGTGGCCATTCATGCAATGGCAAGCTCAACCTACAAAGCCACAAGCTCACTTAGGGCCAGTTCTTCATTGCTTTTGAAAAGTGCTTTTGAAAAATACTGTGGAAAAGTGCTTTTGAGAAGTACTTTTGAGAAGTGCTTTAGAAAAATTTAAGTGTTTGATATTACTCTCAAAAAGTGCTTTTGAAAATTAAAATGTCCATTTTAGACATGATATTATAAAGTAACAAATATGTATTTAAATAATGTTCAAATTAGTTAATATTATGATATTTTAGTAAAAATATAAAAAAATTTATTATAACTTATTGTTAATATTTTAATATATAATATTAATTTTAAATATTTCTAAGTAATTAATATTAATTATTTATTAAATTTAATTAGAATATATAAACTATATTTAAATATTTGAATATAATAATTAAATATTTTTAATTAGATATTGACACAATTATATTATTTTAAAAAATATTTTTTATTTTTAATTAATGCTTTTAACACATTTGTAAAAATCATATTAAATAACCAAGAAAGAGAATACAAAATAATAGCACCAAACACATTTTAAGTCAAAAAGTAAGGTTAAAAAGGTAAAATAACAGCCAAAAGTGCTTTTTGACTGAAAAAGCTAAAATTTACTGCTTTTTCATTTCTAAAAAAGCTCATCCCAAAAGCTAAAAAAGTTGCCCCAATGATATGTGTTCATTGCTTTTAAGAGAAAAATACTTTTTTTTAGAAAAAAGTTCATCCTAAAAGTAATGGAGAACACACCCTTAAAGTTACGAGCTTAAACAAGCTTACAAGCTCTACACTTGTGAGCTCACCTAAAGATACAAGCTCATCAAAGCTATGAGCTCAATTCAAGTTGCAAGCATATCAAAGTGTGAGCAGTTACATTTTTGGTAAACCCCCAATTGAGATGCAAGTGTGAGCATATCAAAGCTCTGCTTGTTTGAGTTTACTTGTCAAATCAAGCAAAATTAGTTTTGATTTGATATTTTTTAGGTATTAATTTATCTAGTCAGTTTGTGTGTAAGTTTTAACTTTACATTTTCAAGGTGACTTAGTGGTATTTGTTGATTATTTGTAACCACTACACCTATATACATTGTAATTTATGTGAAATGAAAGATGAAGAGAATTTGATAGCAACTTATAAAATCTTATAAGTATTTTTTCTTATTTTTATTCTCTCAACTTCTCAAAACTCCAACACACTCCATCCCAAAACCTTAAAAAGCATTGAACTTCTTACTATTCAACCAAACATAATCATAGTTAGATAATATATAAATTGAGCCGATTCGGATATTTGAAAAATTACAAATATTTTATCCATTGGTGTATCGATTTCAAAATGGAATGGGAAAATGTCAGTACCAGGAAAGATGAGGAGAAATTGAGGTATCTAAGGCTTAACATACTGTATCATTGGAACCCTAAAACAAACCAATAGCTTGTACGAAGTTACTTGCTATTAAAGAAACAGAGATTCTTCAGTAAAATGTAGGGTAAAGTCCATGAGTTTGATGGTTGGAAAATACCAGACAAACCTTATCGTTTCACATCTCGACAAAATGCACTTCTGCAGCAGCATTTGAATGCCTTAATTGGGTGCTCATCATCATTGAAGTCTATCCCATAGTCCTGCATTTATGTCAATGTTTAATAGAATGGAAATAAACATATTCAGTTATGTTGCTCAAATTCGAGTCTAGGTACCAAATATTTGTATATATTATATATGGGTCCTAGAGAATCATATCCCAATATACCCATGTCCATATATGCGTCAGACGGACACGGCATATTAAGAAAAATGAAGTTTTTAGTAACAATTGCTTACGCTTTAATGCATCTAAAAGGCCTTTGAAAGTTCAATCTCATACCCATGTTTAAATATATCTCAAACACGAATACCTTGAGAAAAGTAATCAAGTGTCTGAGCTAACCTAGAGTTTTAACTTCAGCAAATAACATCGTAATAATCGTAATAAACATTTGTAGACCAGCTTACCCATGTTAACTCTTCTGAAGCTCTCACATCTCTAGTAGTAAAAAGGGCAAGCTGTTCATAGAAACACAAAGTAAATATATAAATAACTTAGCACTTCAAATGCATTTCAGTAAATGCAGGCAAACACCAATCCGATGCTTTGATTCTAGCCTCAAGCAAACTCGAAAATTTATTACCGGTCCAATTCATACATGATAATAATGGCGATCAGGAGTCTCCACTTCAACTGGAATGTCAATCAAGTTTGCATCAAAGCATCTGAAATGTTAATAATAAACATCATGGTAACTGTTAGCAGAGATTTATCACACAGTTGAAAGGAACCCCATAGCACATTCAGCAAATGTTTGAAAGTTTTAAGTACTAGCATCTGTAATATTAAGTGATGGTGTTTCAGAATGAAAGCAGAAATAGTGTGTCATTTTCACTGGCTCTCAGTCTGGCTTGATGATTCAGAGTACTCGAAACCTCATGTCCCATGTTTGCCCATGTTTGAGGAGCAGCGGGAGTGAATAGAGAACATCAAGTAATAATGTCCCAGCACCGACTATCTAATAAAGAAAACATTTTTTGAAGGTCCTTAGGCAATGTTTCTCACAATAGCAACCTACAAGGCTATTGCTAAACATTATGCATATGAACACAGTAAAACTCCTTCAAATGGTTGCAAATCAATTAATAATGTAACAAATCTGAACGATGAATGCCATGGTCATACTTACAAGATTAGTTAACGCGTTTCTTTTCTCATTTTTTATCACGTTCTTTCTTCTTACAGTACGAGAGGAAATGAAATGAGGCCAATTGGCATATGATGCTTAAAAATGTATATTTATTTGAGCTCAAGAAAATTACCTATGGTTAATAAACCTGGCAACGTTTCCGCAGAAAGTTGCATCCAGGCAAAGTGCCTCCTCATCCTTTAAAACTCTCTCTGAGCCCCAGTCTGCATCCAGTGTTACAGGATATGTGTGTTTCTCATTGCCACTACCTTTCAGATTCCGCTCGAATAACTCGGTATTGGTCAAGATCTCCCCAACATATTCACAAACAAAGGTTCCTTTTGGCAAGTCCTGGAGTGTCTTAACACCCCAACCTTTCCCTTCTCGAGTCCAGAACACCTAAAGTGCAAATCAAGGATTAACTTTTCAGTAGCAACAGTAATGCACCATAAGTTAAGGCCAATTTAAGACATTAATGGTGTATATGAAGGGCAAACGCTAAAAGCTTAATTAAGTCATTTTGCAAAGTTGCATTTCTACATATGAAACAGAAATGGCAAATGAGTACGCTAAAAACATTTCCATTAGTGAAGAAGCAAATTATTGCTTATCAAACTACAACAGGAGCCGGCAGAGTTTTACCTGCAATTTGCATGTAATACCTCTCTGTACAACTCGATTCCCGCACTGCATGTTACATCCACATTTTCTCCAGCATTCTTTAATGAATTTCCTGACCAGGTGGCCCTTGCATTTTTCAGGCTTATACTCATTTTTCAACCTCTCTAATGGACAATCCTGACAGTAAACGGAGTCGTGCCCCTCGGGATCCTGTTTCATAGATATACAGGCTTTAAGAAATTTATCTCTTAGTTGACCATCTGTTGTGTAAGCAAACTCGCCACCAGTTTCATGAGCACAGGCACAAGGTATCGATACTGAAAGACAGTCTCCTGAACAACCCGAACAGCAATCCTCATCAGCAACCCGAGCCAAAGAGATATGCACATAAGCATCTTGATATATTATGTTGTCTCGCATGTATGTAAACTTTGGCAGTTCCTGATTGCCAATTTCACCTACCAAAGAAATTTTCACATTTTCCGTGCCCTTAGTTATGTCGTTTATAATATGCAAGGGCCTGTTTTTCTCGCAAGTAACAGGTTGCTGTTGAGGCTTTTTACATGAATTCGAACAACCAGAAGAACTCGAATCTTTCTTATTCAAAAAGGTAGCTCCCTGTTGAAGGTTTACACTAGGCTTTCCGAGCTCTTCAGGAGATAAAATTTGCCTTGCACTACCCTTTGTAGGTGAAGCCTGATCCTCTGGATCTTGCAAGCACAACCGTTTAGGCAATCTGCTAGACTCACCATAATCCCCAACAACATTTTTCCGATCATCTTCTCCCTGTAGAAAAAGATCAAGGGATTAGAAACCGAACATTGTCATCCATCAGGTCACTCCTTGACTAACATACAGGAAATGTAATAATATGTCCCCAAAATGTATAAATAGATAAGATATGAAATAAATCACTGCACTAAGAAAAAGGAAACAACATGAAAAATACTTTATTTTCCTTGAGCTCAAAATATGCATCGATAAGTGCTCGATAGTCTTCTGACTCAATTAGATCCCAGTTGTTATTAAACAATTTCAGGAGGTGTTCCAGCACTGGTGTAACCTCTTGATCAGGAAGACCTAAAGCTCTTGTAGCATGAAAGGCCTTGCGAGCTCTTTCCCTTACAGACATCATAAATGATTAAAAGAAATATCTTGATTTTTCGACTCAGCAATCACCCGTTTCCTTCTCCTCCTTCAAATATCTCCTATTGTGTTATAGCCTGCAGCAGTGGAAGTTGCAAGATTAACTAAACAAAATGAAAAGCTACTTGCTAAGACTAGAAGGTTATTGCAATTAGTGAAGTCCAATCAATGACACAAAGTGGAAAAGGCAATCCAGTACACATATAAAACTGATGAACATACCTGTGCACGCGGGTACGCACGCACACACGCACACATAAATAAAGTATATAATATATAAGTAAGAAAAAGATAAGGAAACATTAACATGGAAAATATTACATGAGAAAGGCACCTGAAATAACCAGATGGCACATCTCAATCAAACAGTGGAATTTAAAGAACAAAGATGAAATGTTTAAACATGTCTAAAATATGTTATTAAAATATCCAGTTTCGTTTGAGTTTCCTTATGAGCAAAAATAATTCCTTCTTTCAATCCACTCATTGACGACTGCTTAGACTAGTTTGGTAAGAAAGATAATTTAAAAAAAAAATCTAAAATAGTTAAAGCTTTTATATAAGAACATGGACTGAAAGTTTTTATCTTTCCACTTTCTATTCTTGCTACCAAACAAAGCCGAGCAAAAGAAAATTTGTTCATGTCATTGATGATCGATTTCTTGTTGTACAAGATACCAAAACCCTCACCTCAATAACATTTAAACAAGTTATATAGTCAATTTTGACATCACAAAATAACATTCCCCCAAAAAAGAAAACCTAAAAGGTCATCGTTGCTTATGTGTTCTTAACAACCAAGTAAATTCATCTCGAATAAGTTCTTAACAAATAAGTAAATTAATCTCGAATAAAAAAGAGTAGAGAAAAAACAATATTTATGTTTATTTTAACTAAATCACATTGCTAATACAACTAGAACATAACATTGAACACCCAAAATGAGCAGATTTTCTTTCATCTGTTTGGTTACCAAGAAAATGCAAGTCCGAAAAGAAAAACGTTGTAGGTTTAGAAGAACATGTTTGAAGTTTCCCTTACCCCCATCATTACAAAAACATGACCTTCGATAAAACATCATCACAGTTAAAACTAACGTTGAGACATTGTTAAAAAGAACAGTGAAACGTACGGACAAAGAGTAGAAAACGGAAGGAAAAGAGGAGGAGAAGGAGAAGAGGAAGAAGAAGAAGAAGCGTCACTCTCTCAAAGCAGAGAAAATTGGGGGGTTTTTTTTCACTAAAGAGAATGAAAAGGTTGTTTGTTTTTTATGGGAATATAAAACAAAATCAGCGTACAAAGGCTGCTATGGTTTTTTTCCGCAGTTTTTTTTAATGTACGGATGGGTACATGTCGGGTCGAGTTTTGACCCGGCTCTTATCCCGTTTGGGTACCTCTTCTATTGTGCGATACAGCGACGAAATTCATTTGCTTTTGTTGCATTTGGCTAGTTTGTTTGGCATAATGAATTTTTTGTCCTCCAACTTAATAAAAAAAATCATTTTAGTCCTCCATTTAAATTTTACCTTTTTTTTAATCTTTAAACTTGTATTTTTTGCCAATTCACCTAAAAATAACATTTTTTAACTATAATGATGTGGCATATACTTAAATTGCCACGTGGATGACACTTCATCATTTAATTAATTTTTAAAATAATAAAAAATATTTTTTATAATTTGTATACTTTTTTTTAAATAATTTTAATGATTTTTATTTTTTAAAAATAAATTTTAAAAAAATAATTAAATGCATATGTATGCCATATCAATAAAGTTAAAAAAAATATTAATTTTTTAATTTACTTTAAAGTGAGTTGACAAAAAAAAACACAAATTTAAGAATTAAAAAAGGTGAAAAAATAAATGAGTTGGAAAGGGAAATTGTAAGTTAGGGCATCATTTTGGTAGTAAATAGAAATATCTAAAATTGAATTATTTAAAATCGTATGTATTACATAATATTAAAAATTATGTTTATAATAGTATTCTGTAAGAACATCGTAGAATGATATATGTTGAGGAAAAAAAAGTAATTAAGCTATGAACCATTTTATTTACTTTTATTTAAAGTATTAAAATAAGATTTTAAATTGGAAAAAAAATAACAAATTTTTAAATTAAGTATTTAAATTAGTTTTGGAAGAATTTATATAATTTACTTATTGATATAAATGAATTTAATTATAAATCTAAAAAAAGTAGGTGGACTAATAAGGTCATTTAAAAATGAGGAAGTTTTTAAAATATGTTAAGGAACGGAAGGGCCCGAGTTAAATTATACCCACAGTAAATGCAATCAATCAAATTTTCAAACAATCAAGAGGGCATATCATGTAATTTTAGAATACATAAGTACTTGAACTAAATACGAAAATACTAAAAGGAATTTATTTTTATTTTTTTTTTTGGTTGGAATCCTAAAGTTGAAGCTTGAAAGTTCAAGCTTTAATGTAGAAATAATTATTAAGTTTAGGGCGTAGCTTAGACCAAGTTCAGGCCTCAATATGAGAAAAGTTGTCAAGTCCAAGTTTTAATATAGAAATAATTGTCAAGTTTAAGACTTAATTTGAACAAAAAAAAATTCAAACTTCAATATGAGAAAATTTATCAAATTCAATCCTCAAATAATGATTTAATCATATTATTATAGAAATCGTAAAACCCTTTAACTAATTAAGATAATAAAATTTTAGCAATCAAGAGTTGATTACAAGGTGGTGTCTGGGGTGAAAGGAATTATTGTTAGGATATGTGCCGCTTGAATCCCCTTCAAATCTTTGAGTTTCCTATAACATGGAAGGTCACATTTCATTATAAATGGAATACATGACATGATGATCATCTTCATTTGTAGCAGAACTTTGGCCCATAATCACTTCAACTCCTATAATTACCACCTTTCTTGCTCCTTGCAATTGTAAATCATTAACATAGGAGGTTACCCAATCAAGACAGATATTTATTGCAGGTGCCAATTTATAATCATGCAAAAGTGGTAAATAAAGTTTTCAGCCTGAAATTATGCTTTTTCCTTGAAATTTCTGTCATAATTATTAATTTTATGGAATGCGAATTAAGTTCTATATAAGACATATGATGTCAAACATAATTTTAATTGATTTGATATCAATCACTCCTTACATTAAGCTAAGAAGTCAATCCATAAATTACAACTAAATAAATCAATACTTACAATGTGTCAATCATGACAAATAAATTGTATATTTAAGATCAAAGTAATCAATTCAATTATTTAAAATTTTATTTTAAAAAAATTTATTAACTTAAAACTCTATTACACACATATGCTTGTAGAAATTATAGATTTAGAATACAGATGTGTGTTTAAAAATAATGTACAATAAATAACAAAATATATGGTTTGAAACTAATTAGTCATAATAACACATGAAATATGTAAGATATAAAATAAAAAAAATAGATTAAATTGTAAGTAAAAAAATTTTAAACACGTAAATACGTCATATTAACAATACTAAAAGCACTATAATTTGTTTAATTTTTAACATATATAATTAATGAAGATAATAAAGTGTGCATAATAAAATTAAATTGTAAAAATAAATTGAAATAAAACTTTGGTTGGGTAGTAAATTTAAAGTTATTCAATGTTATTGATATGGGTTTAAATTCCACTATATGCATATTTTTAATTTTTTTAAATTAAAAAGATTAAATTACCCTCTAGTAGTATACCTTATTTTTAATACTAAAGGTTATTTTTATCATTTATCTAACCGAGTAGGTGTTCAGTTGACTTATGACACCAAATTAGTCAACAATTTTATTAATAATAGAGACAACTTAGTCAATGATTTTATTAATAGTATAGATACACAAGTTTGGTAAGAGAAAACATTGTTAGAAGTTAATTTTTTAAAAGTTTACTTAAGAATTATTATTGGTGTAACGGTAAAGAATTTATTTATAACTCCATTAAGCACAAAATTAATATTTAGACATGTTAATTTTTAGTTCTTTTATTTAAAAACTATATAAAAGTATGGAAAGACAAAAAGACCATCAAATTAATTAATAATAGTCATTTAATAAAAGGGTATAGTAATAATTTCCTAACCAAATCAGCACCCGATTAATTCGTAACACCAACTTAAGTAGGAGTTTTATTAATAATATAAAAATATAATCATAATTTGTTTAAAAAGTATAAACATACTTACGTCAAAATTTTAGTTTTCATACCATTAAATTTTTAATAAAAAAGCATACAAATGATTTTATGTAAATGATAGAAAAAAAAAAAGAAGTACCACAATATATTAATTAAAAATAAAGAAATCCAAATGCTTATTTATGATATTGTTACATTTAGGTAGCGCTTGGGTTTTTTTTTTTCATGTTGTAATTTCAATGAAATGTGATTTTTTGGAATGAGATTATCGGGAAAGTTACTTTACAATATTTGATATACATTATGATTAAAATATCATAAAAGTTACATTACCAAGTTTGGATCACTAAGTACTTTTTTAGGAATGTAATGATAATTTACAAATTCACCCTTATTAAATAAAAGATAATATTCATGTATTTAATTTTTATAATAAAATTTATTCTTAACAAATATTTGGATTAAATATTTAATAATAAAATCCAATTGATAATTTTTTAATTCCTTTTTAATTTATAATTTTAATCTAAAGTAAAATTGTTTCAAATTTGTCTTGCATTTATTTTCTAAATATAATAATGCATATATAAAGTCGTGGATATATAAAACTTATTTTGGAATAAATAAATAAAAACTTGAAATCATGTTTTGCTTTAGCTAAAGGCTAACGCATATGAATGTAAAATTATAGGTGACCTAACTCACAATTCCTATACAACTTAAATGGAACAATTCTACCCATATTCTACCAAAAAAATTGTATTTCATATAAAAACAATTGCTAAATCAAATTTGTAGCTAAGAAAAAAAATAAAATCAGTGAATAAAACTTACTTGCGAAGAATCCGTTGAAGTAATAGAGAAAATCAAGTAATATGGAGGAAGGAGGCAATAGCTTTTTTTATGTTTATTAATAGATTAAAACCTTAAATCAATTTAAGATAAGGTTAATTTTGTCTTAATTTTTTTTAACTTTCCAATTTACATGGGAAAGTAATTTTCCCATCTTTTATCATGGGAACCACATTAATTGCTATGTTTATGAAAAATTAACTCCCAATAGAAAATTAGATTCTAAGGAAAGTAAATAAAATTTGACATTCCAAACATTGGAATTACTTTCTAGCTAATTAAATTCTCATAAAAGTGACTGCTTTTCATCATATCAAACAATACCTTAATGAAAAGTAGGTCTCCTCTGTGTAGCACAAGTTTTGTTCTTTTAATTTCTGTCTTTGTCTAAAGTTTCTTTTTTTCTCAAAAGAATCTATACTGGGTGTTTTGAAAGTGGATTTTTACTATGGAAAAGGAAATGGTGAGGATTAACATCGAGGATAGGGAAGAGGAAGGTTTGCTTTTGCTGATCGATCCGGGTTTATAAAGATCGACGTATGAGTACTGTTTGGTAGAGTGTTTTATGACAGCGAGCATTGTTCATTTTCCAGCAAAGAAGAATACAATGACAAAGCTGTGGCATCCTCTAAAGGGTATTCAAATATCGAATCTTGGGGGAGTAGATATTTATTCAAATTCTTTCATGAGATGGATATTTTTCTTGGAGACGGTCGCTAAGTATTTAGGGAACTTTATTGGAAGATTTCTAGAATACGACTTGAAACAGTTAAATAGAGGGTTAAAGAATCATCTCAGAATTCAAGTAGAGTTAGATGTCAGAAAAACTTTGAAGAGAAGGAAGAAAATTGTGCTTCTATAACAGCCCAATTTTTTCAATGGTGTCGAAAATAGTGGTTTCGAGGCCATTAAATCTGGCGAGTAAGTTCGTAAATATTATTATTTAATATTTATGAGTCAAATATGGTTTTAAAAATATTTTTGAATTGGTAATTTATGTTTTATAATAATTTATTAGGATCGAGTGGTAAGACCCTAGGTCAAGTGGTTTTAGAAAGTGAGGTAACAGGACCTTGTTTCTATAAACAGAGCTGTAAATATTTATAAAAATACTTACGGAGTGCCATTAAGGTTGTATTAAAGTTTCGTTGAAAAATTTTAACATTTCGATAATTAATTAATTAAAAATGACTAAATTAAAAAATGTGCAAAACTTGCTAATTATAATAATTAAGTGATTAAATGGCTTGATTAATAAATAAGGAAGGGCTTAAGTAATAAATATACCTAAATTAAAGTGGTGGGACGGCATGTTAAGGTAAAATAATAAAATAAAATGACTGAATGGAAAAATAGTAATTTACGTGAAATTAAAATAAAACAAATTGAAATTTAAAAAGCTTCCTATGTATTTCTTCTTCAATTTCGGCCAAAACCGCCATAGGAGAGAGAGAGCTTTAAGTTGGTTCTTCATTTTTTGTTCCATGTGAGTTCAATTCTTACCCGTTTCTTGTAATTTTTATGTTTTTTAAATCGTTGCAATTAGGTCCAGCTAATTCGTACCTTTGTTTTTTATTCTGTTAAAATTTTTGGGAGTTACCATTAATAAATATTAAATTTTTTTTATGAATAACATGGATTTGGGACTTTGATTGTGTTGTATGATGATTTTGTAAAGTGATTTTGTTAAATATTAATTTTTAGGATCAAATTGTGAAAATGTTAAAATATTAGGGTTTGATAGTGAATTTTGGGTTTATCAAGAGCTGTATGAGGGCCTAGAATATTTGGATAGATTATTTATTGAGAAAATTAGTTAATTTGATAGATTACTAATTAAGGGAATAAATTGTAAAAATTGTAAAAAGTTTGGGGTAGTTGTATACATTTGAAAAAATAAAAGGGTATTAATTGTAAAATAAATTGAAAATGAAATATATGCTAATAAATGAGTAATTTTATATTTTAAATCAAGATCCCGTAGATACTTGTGAAAAAGGAAAAATAGTGGAATAGTTCCTAAACTTTTGCAATTACTACAATTCAGTCCAAGTAAGTTCGTACGGTTAAAAATTGAACATTTGTATAAATTGATGATTGGTATTTTATATGTATATATATTCTATTGTCGGAAATAATTTATTGTTTGAACTATAATATTGAATTAGATATTCGGTTTGAGTTGAACGTGGGATTGGAGTACATTCGTGATTTGGTGTATGACGAGGGTATGGAGTAGAGATGGTATTGGAAGGAGATATCGGCATTTTACCTAAGTAAACCGGGTTCAGAATTTGTTGCGAACTTTCATGTTCTACTTTTTGTTTGGCATGATTAGGTGGATCAGCTCTTATGAGCTTCTGTTGGCATATTTGGGAAGACCAGCTTTTATGAGCTTCTATCGACAATGTACTATTATCCGTAAGTCATTCTTCATTTGGAAAAATATCAGAAAGGTGATTTATTTAATGAATTTGAAAGATATATTAATTGTTTTTGTATTGATTTGAATACGGATGTATTTATCGATTGAAGTTGTGAATGACAGGGAGTTGTCGTGGATAATTTTTATTATTTGACTTATTATAGTTAGTTCGGTAATATTTTTGTTTAACTTGTTGAACTTACTAAGCTTCATTAAGCTTATTTGTATTGTTTAATGTCATTGTAGATTTTCGGAAGGTTGAACGATTGGATCAGTACTCAAGTCACATTATCCAGCTTATTTCGGTAGTTTTTGAAACGTTCAATACGATTTATATCGCATATATAGGCTTTTGTGCGGTCTTGGTCAAAGTTTGGCTTATGTAAATATTATGAATAATATTTTGTTTATATAACCAACTTACATATTGGTATGAGAATAAGGTATAATTGTGATGCTAGTATGAGTGATATATGTATCTATGTATTTGAATTGTAGTGAACTTTGGTAACTTTGTTGGGTAAATTAATTAGGTAAGTTGGATACTTGGTTGACATGTTTTTAAGTTGTCATTTGAGGTGCCTAAGGGCATATTGGTTGTATGGGGTGATAATACTTGTTTAAGACTTGATCTTAGCTTGTTTTGAATGTCTTGTTATGTCTTGTTGATGTGCAATATGTTGAATCTAGGATGGTGACAAATTGGGTGAGAAATATGGCTTGAAAAATAGCTTATTTTCTTCTACACGGATAGAGATACGGGAGTGTGTCTCAGCTGTGTGTGACACATAACCAAGTGACACGGCCGTGTGTTCCCTGTATCTTCTTAAGAATGCAAGGCAGTATGCTCACACGACCTAGCACACGGGTGTGTGACTTGGTCGTGTGACCCAAGTTAGAGAGTTATATATGTATGGACATGGGCTGAAATACGATCGTGTGTCCTTATTTTGAATGCCCACACGGCCTAAGACACGGGCATGTCTCTTAACCGTGTGAGTCACACGGTCGTGTGACCTCTACAGCTTTAAATTTCTTTTTTACCTTTTCAGAAAAATTCTCAGAGTTTCCAATATAGTCCCTACTTGTTTCTAATGTGTATTTCGAGCCTTGAAGGCTCATATAAAGGGCAATATATATGATTTTGATTGGTTTTATTATGAATATTGATATGTAATGAAACGTATGAAATTTCTGTCTATTTGATCTGTAAACCTCATAATGTTTTGTAACCCTATTCTGGTGAAAGATACGGGTTAGGGGTGTTACAGCTTTTGTTATTGAAATTTACTTATGTGAATTTTCGGTATGAAAGGCTCACTTTGTTCTGTTTCTTATATGGTTATTTGGGCCCCAATGATAGGTTCTGCCCTGTTAGATTGAATCGGATAGGAGATATTATGGAGTTTGGGTGGAGTATATCTTTGAAAGCGCAAGAGAAAAGGGCCAATATAGAGACCAGTGTTTGGCTTCGTGAGGAAGGAGATGATGTTTCTAAGGAAACAAATCCGAATATGCATTGCTTAGGGAGTAACTTAAGGGACGAATTGAGGAGCGATTTGGGGAGTCATATCAATCTAATTTAGAGCTTTAATTTGGAAAGATCTCAAATCAATACTAATTTGAATCAAATTAATCTTCTAGTGAAATGGGCTGAATTAATATGGAACACAATTAGTGGGTTCCCTTTGACACCCATTAAGAAGGATTTAGTTTCGTTCATCATAGATTGATTGACTAAGTCTGCTCATTTTCTTCCGATCAGAACTAACTATTCTCTGCAGAAGCTAGCGAAATTGTATGTTCTGATATTGTTAGATTGCATGGGGTTCCAGTTCCAATTATCTCTGATAGGGACCCTTGCTTCATTTCTTAGTTTTAGAAGAAACTACATAAAGCCTTAGGTACTCGTTTGGACTTCAATACTGCGTTTCATCCTTAGACCGATGGGCAGTTTGAGTGGGTGATTCAGATTTTGGAGAATATGCTACGGAGTTGTGTGACCGACTTCCGTGGTAGTTGGGAGGAGTTTCTACCACTAGCTCAGTTTTCCTATAATAATAATTTCCAGTCTAGTATTCAGATGGTACCTTACGAGTGCCACACTTCTTTGTGTTGGACTGAGTTGGGTGAGTGGCGAGTTATGGGTCCTGATTTGGTTTCTAAGATTGAGGATAAGGTTAGGCTGATTCGGGATTGACTTAAGGTAGTTTCTAATAGACAGAAGTGTTATGTTGATCTGAAGAGGAAAGATATTGAGTTTGTTGTAGGAGATCAAGTTTTCCTCAAGGTATATCTGTCGAAAAAGGTTATTCAGTTTGGGCGTAAAGGTAAGTTGAGCCCTAGGTTCATTGTACCTTATCAGATTCTGAAACGTATTGGGCCAGTCACCTACCAGTTAGAGTTACCTTCATAGTTAGAGCGTATTCATGATGTGTTCCACATCTTTATGTTGAGGAGATATCTGTTTGACCTATCTCGCGTAGTATCTGTTGAGAAAATTGAGGTAAGACCAGATTTGACTTTCCAAGAGGAGTCGGTTTAGATTCTAGATCGTGAGGTTAAAGTCTTGAAGAGGAAGACTATACCATTGGTTAAGGTTCTATGGTAGAATCATGGCATATAGGAAGCCACTTGGGAACCCAAGGACTCAATTCGGCAGTAAGACCCTTATCTATTCGAATTAGGTAAATTTCAAGACCCAAATTTCTTTTAAGGGGGAAGAGTTGTAACACCCCAAAAATTTAAGTTTTTGATTTGTTAGATTTTTTACAAGTAAATTAATCTGGTTTATTGGTAAGGATTTAGTTTATTCTTTGCCAGTATCAAACCCATCAAGCTCTATTAGTAGCTGATTCAAAGTAGTTTCCCGCTCCTGAGTGGCTGCATTATACAGGTGGTCTATTGTTTCCTTGAAAATCCCCTGACGTCTGATCAGATAGAAAGAAATAGAGAAAATCATTTACATATGATCTTAAAAACAGCTATGTTTTCTCCTCTCCACTAAATTCATTTATAGTTATCTTCCTACTCATAATTGCAATGATAATTGGCCTGTAAAAGGTACCGAATGTAGCCCATTAGTGTCTTATAAAATACCATAAAAGATAACCAAGGCAACTATATTGCCATTTCCAATCACTTGATTTAAATCAGATGCAAAATATTAATGCTTAGTTGCAAACTATATCTGCTAAAGCATTCGCCTTCAGATGTCAACAAATGGTGTGGTTTCAACAAATCCTTGCATTAAAAAAAGAAGGGATAGGAGTAGCAACAAGATTATCATACCTAGTTGCTAAAGCATCAATTTCATCAATGAATATAACTGATGGTTTATTTACCTGCAAAAGCTAAGAATTTCTCAACAAATTACACAAAGTACATAGCACAACCAAGTATCTATAAATAAAATAAAAGGAATCTGTACTTATAACATAAAAAAAATAACACAGAAAATACAGCAAGCTGATTTATAGGTGGCCCAACCATCTGCAACATTTTATCTATTCCCTAATTATTATCATATGCCCAACAATTAACAGCTACATGCTGCCTTAGCAATCAAATATAAGAAACTTATAGCATTATCACCTTGGCTCTTTTAAACAGATCCCTGAAACGAGCAGAACCAACACTAACTAAAACTTCCATAAATTCTTTGTATTAAGTTACTAATTCTTTGTATAATAAAATTAGAGGTGATCTAAAAGGCATAGAAAAACAAATGTAAAATTTCTTTGTATTAAGTTACTTAGTCCCATATTCCAATAAATATATCCATCCATGACAAAGAAATAGGAAACTGACCTGTAAAGGAAGCATTGCTCAGTCCTACATTAATTAAAGATAGAACCATAAAATTAGCTTAATTCTGTTAGGCAAAATTGCCAAAGATCACATGTAATTCCTGTTTTAAGTAAAGTCGAAGACTTAAGGGCTGGTACAAGTTACTAATATCACATGTAATTCTAGTTCATGGCTGTTATAATGGTATTGTACAAGTCAAAAAATAACTTTGATCATGTAATGATGAAAATGCCCCATCCAAGTTCAATTAGTTGCTGCCAAACTCAAAAGAGCTCATATGACTATTACAAAATAGATATACAGAGAAAGACCAAGTTCTACCTTCTAAAACAGGAAAAGAACAACGAACTCACAATTTAATTTAAGAACCCACTTCCCGTTTGAAATGGCCACGAGAACTTTAAGTGTCCTAGTGCATGCACCATTCTCATCTGTAGAGGCAATCACATGAGTGACATCCGGCCTCCAAAACTTGGATACAGTTACACTAATCATTTTTGCAAACTTGACCATAAGAAACTGCAATAAAATAAAACAATAAATAACTAAATAAATACCACATGAGAGTAAATTGCTGTGAAAAGAAAGCCATTAAAGGTATTCTATCAATCGAAGAATTTCCAAATTAGATTTCGCGTATCCATTTCATCAATCATGAAACTTTTAACACCAAAAAGAATCAATTAACGAGAAATTTTAGCACTTGCAAAAAGGATGCAAAGTTAAGTCAAATGCAATACAATAGCCTCTAGCAAGAAGCATACTTCATAAAAGGAGTCATATCCAACCAAAAGGCAAATGGGGTAAATAACCCCGCAAATAATAACCACAGCTAATGTAAGGAAGGGAATACTATCCCACCATTGGCCAGCTCTAGTTTGCAGTCCTGCCTGTGCACCAATGTATCACCCTAAACCCGGCCCAGACGTTATGGCCAGATCTGACATGCCACATCGAAGCGTTTAAAACATTTTATATTGTTGATCCAGAAAAACTTACTTAGTGTTTTAAAAGATAATTTCAGTATAGGTTAAAGTGAATGGAAGCTGTGCACCAGGTAGGAAATCGGAAAAGAGGAGGTGAGTCCATCGGACTGCTTAAGTACCAAGCTCCCTTCGGATCCAATCCTAGACATGCACACCGCCATTGCCACACCTTGACGTCATGTATATTTCTAGGAAACTGATTTGATTAAGTCCTTTTTAGGAAAAGTGATTAATTTTGGAAAATATCTTCATTGCGGAAGCTTTGCTTATTGTTGTGTTATTTTGAAATCAATTACTGTTTTTTTAAAAAGCGCCCTAAAGCTATCCAATTCCAACAGTTAATATAAGTAATACCTATCTTAATAAAACATATCAAAACCATCAAAAATAATTAAGCGGCCTTATTACAACTTAAACCCCAAATCATAAAAATAAAAGAAAAGATGTCCAATTCACCGGAAGAAAATAGGAATTTGCAGAACGTGTGGCCACTCCGGATTCGCTCACAGCTCCAAGCCCACTATGGTTGGGGTTTACCTACGTGGATGAAAAATAAGGGGTGAGTTTGAGAAAACTCAGTGTGTAAAATAACCCAACCATAGTCTAAATCAGCTCAAACCACAGAAACAAAATAAGTTGGCCTTAGCCCAGAACAGATTTCAGAATGAAGCCCATAGGCCCATAACAGAACAGAACAGATATTACATGTTTATGCAGAAACCCAACCCAGATTCATCCATAACACCCCCGTACCAGCCTTACACCATGTGGGGAGGCTACTCGACCCGCCCAACCGCTACACACCACAGAAATATGCAGCGTGGCTGCCAGAACAGATAATGTGACAGAGTCACCAGATACAGATAATCGTGGAAGAGCCACCAGAACAGATATATGTGGCAGAGCCACCAGATCAGATAATCGTGGCAGAGCCACTAGAACAGATATATGTGGCAGAGCCACCAGATCAGATATTTGTGGCATAGCCACCAGGACGCTTCCTCCATAATATAACCCATGTCCCCATGCAACAGAAATAATATGTCATGGCATACGTATACAGAAACAGAACATCATGCTTTTCAGAAAAAAATAACCCTAGGGGTATAACAGTAATTTTGCATACATAAGGGTGTTCAAGTAATTTCACTATTCTTAAGGTTTTCATACATAACATAGCCATTTACGTACGATCAGAAACACTTACCGCGTTTTCTTACCAACTTGGGCCCGTTGGCCCATTATCCCGTTTTTGGCCCATTAAGCCCAAAAACATCGAAATGCACGGAATCGCGCACTCTGCGGTCTTATCACTTTAATTTACCATATACATCAAACTATTAATCTCATGAGCATTAGCACACTCGCAAGATCTCAAAATACCGGCTTTTCGGCTTTTGCCGATGTAGTCTATAAGAGGGTGTTAGTTACACACTGTTTGCGACGATATGCTGACGAGATCCACACACGAACCGCCTACAATTGGATTACTAACACGTTAATCTAACTATTCAAATACGAACTACGTATTAACCCCTTACAATATTCGGCCAACCACACCTAAAGATCAGAGTAAGCTTATAAGAAATCAATAAGCAACTCATTAACAAATTTTTGTCAGTGTTTACCACATAATCATAATTTCACTGCAAGCTGTCTTCCTGAGCAACAGTCACTAAATCATATATAACTGGAGGTACGAAACTCCAAATCAAGTGCCGTTAATTTTCCCTGAAAATAGACTCATATATCTTCTATCCATAAAATTGTCAGAATTTTTAGTTTATCCAATCAATACCATATTTTTCTCAAAGTTTCCCATGTTTCACTGTTTGACTAATCTGACCACTCTTCATTACGAATAAAATTTCTCATTGTACAGAATTCAAAATATTTTCTTGTTTATTTCATTTGAAACTAGACTCAATAAGCTTTAATTACATAATTTATTCAGCTTCTAATTCATCTCCCACAATTTATGGTGATTTTCCAAAGTCATGTTACTGCTGCAGTCCCAAGCAGATTTATTACCAAATCACTCTTTCACACATACCTTGCATGCATGTTATTTAAACATGTATATCACCAATCAATCATCACATATCTATGATTTTACTTAAGTATAATCTCCATTTAATCATTTTAAAGCACAACATGTTAGCCGATTTTTCCCTTTAGCATCTAAGGCACATGCATGCTCATTTGTTTGGCTCAACTTCACCTATCTCCCATTTTTCATCAAAAGAACATGGAACAACAACCATTTCCTTCATTTTAATTCATGACTAAATGCTCACAACACAACTAAAAACCAAAATATGCTTCAAGAGTTAAGGTAGAATCAAGAAGAACTCATGCACCAAGAACTTACCTTCAATTTTCCTCCTCCTAGTGACCGAATACTCAAGAGCTTTCTCCTCTCCTTTCTCTTTTCTAACTTTCGGCTATGATGAACAAAGATGGACAAAACTTTGTTCTTTTCATCCTTTTGTTATTTTATTACCCAACATTTTATGACACAAAATAACCTATATTATTTGTGCCATACCTATGCCATAATGTCAATAAAAAAAATGCCCATAATGCTTATCATACCCATCATGGAACATTTAACTAACTCATTATCAATTTTTTATCAATTTGTACCATAAATTATGGATATCAAGTGCACATATTGTCTTCAACAACATGATGGCCGGCCACTTCTTGTAAAATGGGAGGTTTGACATGTAAATCCTCCTATTTTGCACTACTATTTATTTGTCCACTACAAATTAGCCTATAGCATTTTCAAACATTTTCACATAGGTCCTATTTCATAATTTCACTCACAAATGACAAAATCAAAGAATGAAATTTTGTCAACATTCACAGAATTCCCGAAAATTGGGGCGTTACAACCAAACTCATAATCAAAATAAAATTCGCTCTTTTTTTACTAATCACATCAAACTCATACAAGGAATCAAACTTACGCTCTCTATTGCTAATCAGAGAAACCAAACAAAATCAATATAGTTAAAAAAATCCAGCATTCTAAAACAACCGCCTAATTTTGAACCCAATTAATTCACAACATATTGTTCTTCGGTTTTAATTCTTTTAAATGAATAAAACAAGCAATGAAGACAACACTAAGAAGCTAATTGTAAAGATCTGCTTAAACTAATTATCCACCGAATTAATATCACTTCAAACAATCACTAAAAGTTAAATCCCGTGTTCTATTTCTGCAGCGAAAGAAAGAGCAAAACAAAACAACAGCAACCTCAACTGAAAATAGTATATTTAACCGCAGTCAACTGAATTCAATGGAACTTCTAGAATTTCTCAGATTCATTAAGCTTTTCCAAGCTCTTTTCCGCTTCTTCCATTTCCTTAGAAACAAACAAACAAAACCCTAGAAAGAGAGACAGAAAAATGGAAGAAATGTAGATCTGAACTTACCTCTGAAACGATGTTAGGCATTGTTTTTTTTTTTGTTTAGACGTAAAAAACAAGTTGAAATTTCTTCCTTTGTGAGACTGATGACTTCGTTTGAGAAATAAAGCCAAAAATAAGCTTCTTGAAACTACCAAAACTGGTAGCAAATAGGAAGGCTTTGGAGTTACGAGATCAAGGCTATTGTATTGCAGTCCTTCCATGAAATGCCAATAGACACAACCCCACCTTCAACGCCGCCGTCTGGTTCACTGCCATCTCTTCTATCTTAGAGTCTAACTGGAAACCAAATCAAGACTGCTGCTGGAGAGTTTCTTGATTGAAAAGAGAAATGGAGCGGTGAGATTGGGGGTGTTTGAGGATATCAATTTTAGGGGGGAAAATTCGGGGTTTCAAAGGGAAAAATTTGGGAATAAAACAGCGCCTTTTTGAGATGATTTTTTTGTGGCGTTTTTATAAAAAACGCCGTTATTGTTAATCTTTTGTGGCGTTTTTTATAAAAACGCCGTAAAAAATTATTTCATTTTAAATAAAATGATACCGCTAAAAGTTTTTTATTTTATCTGTTAAAAATTATTAGTTAAATAATTTTATAAAATAGTTATTATTACTATTTTTTATAAATTGGTTTTTATAAATAAAAAATCAAGTACTCTGAAAATAAATATCGTGTATTTTAATAAGAAAAAAAATAATTAAATGGCTGTAATTAATTATTAAGTTAAAATTATCTAATGTAAGCAATCAACTCTCTCACATATCAAATTTCTATTAAAGATTGAGATGTTAATCATGATTTTATATTATTCTTTTCCGATCTATTCTCCATTTCATTAGAGATATTTTTTCCCAACTAAAATATAACTATTTTGCTAG
Organism: Gossypium hirsutum; assembly: GCF_007990345.1. Classification (NCBI taxonomy): domain Eukaryota; kingdom Viridiplantae; phylum Streptophyta; class Magnoliopsida; order Malvales; family Malvaceae; genus Gossypium; species Gossypium hirsutum. The sequence goes on along the minus strand of NC_053436.1, from coordinate 69,953,033 downwards.
AATTCGATGTGGAATGAATTTAGTTTTTGTATTTCATTTTTATTTGTTATAATCTGGTCTTATCCAAAATAGATAGTTGCCTATCCATATCAATGATCTGTTACTTTTTTTTATTTATTTATCAATTTTTTTAAAATCTAATATTTAAATATATCAAATGGTTTAGATTAAATATTTTTAAATATAAAAGTATTAATTGATTGTAAAAAATGTCATCATTTAACAAATCTTAAGTAAACCTTAAATCCTAAACCATTTAATATGTATAAAGTTTATCTATTATCTCTTAAATAATTTAAACTATAATCATAATTTTAATATATTAAAATTAATATTATCTTTTTTACAATTATATAAGAAATTATTTAATATATAAATTAAAAAACACTAATTAATCTAAACCCTAAATCCCTAACCCCTAGACCTTAAACCATAAAACATAAACCATTAACCCTTAACCCCTAAATCTTAAACCCCAACCCCTTAAAACTTAAACCCTAACCTTTAATCCATAAACCATAATCCTTAAACCCATAATCCATAAACCTTACAATAGTAACTCATAAACATTAAACCCTTAACCATATACCGTAAACCCTAAACTATAATGATAATTAATTCAATATTTTAAAATTAATACTATCTCTTTTACAATTATATAAGAAAATATTTAACATATAAATTAAAAAAACAATTAGTAATATACCAAAAATCTTTAAAATTATTTTAAATAATAGTATTTTAATTTTTTTCATTTTTGTGGCGTTTTTTAAAAAACGCCGGTAAAGCCACTAAAATCTCAATACAAAACGATGGCATTTTACAAAATTAATTTGTGGCGTTTTTTTTTTTAAAAACACCGTTAAAGGTGTACATATAGCGGCGTTTTTAAAAAAGCGCTGCTAAAGCCACCAAAGGCTCATGAAAACGGTTGTGTTAATTTTTTTGCGGCGTTTTTTAAAAAATGGCGCTAAAGATCAAGCATTAGCGGCATTTTCTACAAAGCGCCGCTAAAGGTGTACATATAGCGGCGTTTTTAAAAAGCGCCGCTAATGTTCATTCTTTAGTGGAGTTTTTCATTCAAACGTCGCTAAAAACCTATTTTGCTGTAGTGACTCCAATGAAATCCATCCACTAATATAACCCCAAATTTTACATTTGTTCTTGTTACTTATCTGTTTCGAATTAACTAGACCAAACTTGTAATAAGATATTTTTAACCCCAACAAAATCTGGTTGGATCCAAATTACCGTTTAATCAATAAAATTTATTTAAAAATAATAAAATTTTAATTTTATGCAATAAAAATAAATAAAATTTAACCTATGACACATTTTATATTTTGAGGTACAAATGTCTTTACTAAAACAATAACTTCTTATGTTCCATTTTTTTAACATTTTAAGCACATAATATTTGGAATACTGGAGGCTATCATCTTATATTTGTTAAGTGGCCCAAATATATTTTCTTTTCAGATGTTTATATAAGGTAATTGTGGGTCACTAAAGTTAACACCTACTTTATTTATTCATAAGTTGGGATAACAATTTTCAATTTATCCTCACTATTTCTTTTCTTCTTTGAAAATTAAGGCAATTGCTCCACTTCTTTTTTATACATTTCCCCTTGTGTTCTATATTTAAACTTTGTAGTTACCCTTGTTTTTAAATTCTTAAGAATGTAATATGCATTACTATAATTATCACTGCACCCAACACTAATTATCTATTATTATTTTACTCTATTAATATATTTTATGTTTTCTTGTTTACTTTAAAAATGATGGTTCAACAACTACTCATCAAACTATTTGGATGAAATCAAGGAAACTTACGATGAGGTATTCATTTAATGACAATACTTTAAAATTTTTTATAGTTTAAATTTGAGTATCACTTTTTACATTTTTACATATTTTAATTGTATTTCGTTTTAATCATACTTATTCGAATTGTATAATTATTGTTCCAATTCTAATATGTATTACAAAAATTACATCAATATTATACTATATATGATTCTAAAGACTATATACGAAGGGGATGTTTTATGGCTGGTTATTTGTTGTTTTTGAAAAGTGCTTTGAGAAAATATTTTTAAAAAATTTAGTTTAATATGTAAGTATTTAATATTACCGTTAAAAGTGCTTTTAAAAAATAATAAATCCATTTTAAACAAGATGTTGCAAAGTAAAAAAAAAATCATTTAAATGATGTTAAATTCATTACTATTGTGATATTTCAATGAAACTATAAAAAAATATTATTAATATTTTAATATATAAATATAAATTTTAAAAATTTAATTTGAATATGTAAAATACATTCTAATAAAAAATAATTATTAAAAATTCAAGTATATAATGTTATATATTTAAAATAAATTTCAGTAGTAAAATAATTGTACACCTAATATAAATATTACATAATACACATTGGATTATAAATGGATGTTAAAAAGTATCATTTGTCTCTTTTTTTTTTTTTCAAACGCCTTTTAACTTTTGGTGTGACACCTAATTTTTTATTTATTATGGTGCCAAAATATTTTTGACTCTAAAAGCACACACTTGTAACATAATAAAGAACTGGCCTTTAAACATTAAGGGGTGTGCTTAGTTAAGTGAAAAAATGAAAAGATGGAAGGAGAAAGTGAAAAAGTGGGAAGAAAATAAATTTTGAGTGTACTTGGTAGGAAAGAAAATAGGAGGGATGGCCATTTTTTTTTTATCTTAATACATGAAATCAATCCTCCCAAATTGAAATGACGAGACGAGAGAAAATGAGAAAGAAGTGTATGTTCAATATATTTTTCAAATGTTTTATTTTCATTCCTCTCATTTTTTAGCTCTGCCAAACAATGAATAGAGAGAAAATTATTTTTTCATTCTTATGAAAAAAAATTATATTTTCTACATTTCTATTTTTCTACCTTTTCAATTTTCACGCTACCAAATAAAGCGTAAGGGATCGTACATATCTCAATCATTTCCCCCAACAGAAAGTACATTATTTTTCACCTAAAAACTGCTATTAAAAGTATATTAATAAAATTATATAAATACATTTTTGTTGGTTCGTAAATAATTCTAGATTTATGAATTTGTATTTTATTTACGATATTTTCTTTGTTTTAAATTTTTTTAAAAAGTCTACACTTGTATAGTAAAGTGATTAAAACTTTTATTTGACATCTATTTGACACAAATTTAAACCATATCACCTCATCTCCTACTCCAATATCTATCTATAATTTATATAAAAACAATGAATTTGGAGAAATTTTTGAACAAATGAGAATAACCTTTATTGTTCGCTATATTACTAAATTCACATTACAATAATAATTTATTAATATATTAATATTTATTATGTGATTATAACAAAAGTAACTACTACTATTAATTGATTGAAAGTATTGAGGTAAATTAAAAATAAGAAAAATACCATAACTAAATTATATAACGGGCGAAACCAAAAAAATTTTTAGGGAGCAAAATTAAATTATAATTTTTATAATAACAAAAATATAATTTCACAATTTTAATAATTTATATCTTTATAATTTTTAAAGGATTAAATCAAATTTTTATATTTTAGGGGTCAAAAGTATAATTTTACCTTTACTAATTTAAAATTTTAAAATTTTTAAAGGGCTTAAATGAAAATTTTCTCATTTTAGGGGTTGGGCCCCTTGCCCATAGTTTCACCCCTGATTATCAAATAGTATAATGTTGATATTAATCATAGGAATAGTATTTAGTACATCAACAGTGTACTTTTTTAACTCCAACAGTGTACTAAATTATATAACGGGCGAAACCAAAAAAAATTTTAGGGAGCAAAATTAAATTATAATTTTTATAATAACAAAAATATAATTTCACAATTTTAATAATTTATATCTTTATAATTTTTAAAGGATTAAATCAAATTTTTATATTTTAGGGGTCAAAAGTATAATTTTACCTTTACTAATTTAAAATTTTAAAATTTTTAAAGGGCTTAAATGAAAATTTTCTCATTTTAGGGGTTGGGCCCCTTGCCCATAGTTTCACCCCTGATTATCAAATAGTATAATGTTGATATTAATCATAGGAATAGTATTTAGTACATCAACAGTGTACTTTTTTAACTCCAAAAGTAAAGTTAAAAAATTGTCTATGTGTCTCGTTTCTTTTCTATATTTATTTTTTAATATTTTACTATACTTTAAAGGGCACTTAGTAATACACTTAATCGACATATTTACTATTTATTGTAATTAATTTTGAACATGAGTTCTACCTAATTTGACATTTAATTGATCATTTTTTATGCAAGTACAACAATTATCTAATGTGTCGGGAAATAAATAAATATATAGATTATATGAAGAATTTGACACGAAAACTTGAGTTGGCACCCAAGACAAAAAATTTAGACTTATTTTATTATTTCTACCAAAACTTATTGTATTTTTTTAAGCTTATTTCTTTTTATTTTAAGATTTATTAATATTGAGATTAATATTTTATTTTTATTATTTAGAAATAGAAGGTTTATAATGAAGAAGCAGCAGGCTCATTAGTTCAATTTTAGGTTTCATATATAAAGAGAGATTACTAATGAAGTTTTAAGACTTTACAAATAGAATTAGGGGTTGATAAATGTTTTATAAAAATATAATAAAATAATTAAAAAAAACATATGTTAATTTTTAGTAGGATTTATTTTTATAATATAATAAAGTGAAATATGTGAAATTCTTTTCAAAAATTATCTAATACTAAATAAATCTATTGGGTTAATTAAATATAAAAAAAAGAGAGTTGGATTGTTTCCTTAATGAAAATATTTTTAAAAGTTCAAAATAAATAGTGGGTAAATAAAAATTTTGAAAGAATGTTTCATTTGTCCATTATTATTGATATTATCTATAAAATTTGAATCCAAATTCTCTTTATTTCTATCTCATTAACCTTGTTTTCTTATAATCAATATCCCATATAAATAGAGACGTAATGAAGGGGGGGCCTGAGATTCCTTAAGCTTTTAGAATTAGGTTATATTTATATATACATTAGACAGGAGATTTGAGGGCATACGGGCATACAGATCCACCAAATTCCGACTTTGTTTTTTTTTTTCTTTTAATAAAATTTTCCCCTTATTATTTTTTTCTTTTCTTGTTGTTTGATTTATAATTTAGCTTCATTTATCTTTTAAGTCGAAAGACAATTCAAGAAAGAGTCTTAACATCCCAAATCGCATTTAAAAATCTTTATTTTAGTATTTATTGTTTTTTCAATTTAAGAAATAGACATTATTATCTCATAAAATTGTATTGACATCAAGTCAAAAAGAGCTCGATGATTTAGTGTTAATAAGCGTACAGTTGAAAGAACCGATATGATCGTATGTCGTATCCAATCTATTGAAGAACACGTTGGCGTATCCAATTAAGTAGTTGGTTGAATCCATCAAGGGAAATAACAATCAAATCTAAACGACCCGTGCAGTTGATGTCATTGGTTCAAGTTGAGCCTTTCAAGTTTGCAAAGCTATTGAAGAGCTAAATTGTGGATGTGTGTGTAATCAGCCTAATTTGCCCGGGCCCATACAGAAACCAAAAATAATAAAACCAAATAATAATAAATAGTCCATTTACAACAATGTCCAATTACAGTGGCCCAACAGGCCTAAAAAATAATAAACCCTAACCCAAATTCAAGCCCACAACATTAAGATTTTCAAAAAAATCAAAACACTAGGGCAAGCTTCAGGCGCCGTACCCTCCTCGTGCCACAACCACTCCACGTCAGCTCTTCCGTACACCACCGCATGCCAACAAGCGTCCTTCTCCGTACCTACAAGCAACAAACACAGAAGAAAACAAAAAACAGTAGCAAAAACAAGCAAAAATTTGGTAGCAAAAATTGTATTGTTTTTCGGCTATAAAAGCCACAAAAACGAGTTGTAATTTCTTTACGAGATATTGAATACAAAAATATTTCACAGAGATTCAAATACAAAAAAAAAACAAATAGAAACAAAGGCTAACGAATGTGGCTTTTCTTTTAATATCTTTTATTTTCTATCCTTTTTCATTCATTTTTTTTAAAGAAATAAACAAAAAAAGGCCAAAACCTCACCCTTTCCTTGCGTGCGCCGTCGTGGGAGGCCGAGGTTCGTTGTTTCCTATGAAAAATGACGTTTTTTTAGGCGGGAAAGTCGAAAAGCCAAAAAAATGGTCATTTTTATTTTTCGGCCACCGTGGACGGCAGCGCCGTCGCCAGCTACCGACGGCCTCCACGGTGGTCCAGCGACCAGAGTGCGGCCAGAGTGGGGAGAGGGTGAAAGAGTTGAGAGAGTTTTTTTTTTTTTTGAGAAAGAAGAGTGAAAAATGAATTTTAAAATTTTTTTATTTAAATAAAGAAGCAAAACGACGCCGTTTTGAGCTAGGGACTCAGACTCCAAAACGAAGCCATTTAAGGCCGACCCGCATGCGACCTGACCCGCTCATGGGGGATTCACATGTTTTCGTCTTTAGGGCTATTTATCGCCCTAGTCTTTCCACTTTTTGGGGCTATTCTGATTTGATCCTTTTTTATTTTTTTGTATTTTTAAAATTGGACCACAGAATTTGTTGCGCATTTCAAATTAGTCCCTAGCTTGCTGATCTCCTAGAGAAGGGACGCGTGTCCAGGGTATTGGATTATTTTCCTATTTGTTCCTCGATAGTTCAAGCACGCTTTATTTTGGTCCTTGATAGCTTTTTTTATTGTTTACAATTTGTACTCCGAATTTAAGTTCGATTCCAATCTCGTCCTTAGCCTGTTTAATTTATTTATTTAAAAAAACTGTTTTATTTAATATTCTGTTTAATGTTTTATTTATTTATTCAATTAACTTTGTTTTTAAATCAAATTTATATTAGCTTTATTTGTTGATTTACTTATTATTTCCCTTTTAAATTGGCTTGATTTATTTTATTTTTTTCCCTTATCATTGTCATTTTATCTCATTATTTTTTTATTTATTACTTTTATGTACTTTTAAATTTTAGATTTTCTATTATTATTATCATTATTATTATTATTATTGTTATTGTTGTTGTTGTTGTTGTTGCTGTTACTTATATTATTATTTTTTTATTATTGTTCTTATATTATCATTTGCATCATTCTTATTATTGCTTATGCTTGTTAACATTATGATTCGTTAATATCAATGCTATATATGTTATATTTTATTATGCATATTATATCATTGTTACTTCAAATGTATGTTGCACTATCATTATTAACCATGTATGACCCTTTTTACATTTTAAACATAATCAAATAAACTATACACATATCATTTTAAATATTTCATTATTTTTTACCTAAATTCATAAAAAGAAATTTTAAAAATAGGCAATATTTTGCATTTTGGGGATTCAAGAAATCGTACCCTAATTTACGGGGTTTCAATTTCCTCGTTAAACCTAAATAGCCAAATATCCTTTTAAAATTAAAATGCATGAATTTTAAATAAAAATAAAGGCAATATTCTACGTTTAGAAACTCGAGAAGATTGTGCCCTAACTTGCGGGGTTTCAATTTTTCTCGTTGGATCTATACAACTGAATATCCTTTTAAAAATCAAAATACAACTTTAAAAAAAATTAAAAGGCAAGCTTATTTTCGAGGGTTCAAATGTCGTGTCTTAACTTACAGAATGTAACATTTTTTTATCTCGAGACGGGAGGGCCTTTAATGATCATTTCAATTTATTCAAGCATTTTTTTAAATCAACATTAATAAAAAGAAAGGGATCGTATTTTGAATTCTTTTCGAGTTTTCAACTTTTGACATTAATATATTAATTAATCAATTAGGTACCAATTTTGGGCGTTACGAGGGTGCTAATCCTTCCTCGTACGTAACCGACTCCCGAACCCGTTTTCTCGAATTTCGCAGACCAAAATTGTTGTTTTAGTGAATCAAAACGTTTTATTAAAATGATCAGTCACAAGGTGACCCGAAAACACCTCATAAAAAAGATTGGTGGCGACTCACTTTTTTGGTTTTCGTTTTTAAAAGAAAAAGTCGACGATTTTAAAAAATGGTTTCGACAGCTTGGCGACTCCACTAGGGAAAAAATAAGAGAGTCAAGCCACGATTTGATTAATTCTTGTCTTATTGGTTGAAAATTGATGATTCGATTTTAAATTTACAATCCTTTCATTGTATTTCATCCGACTTTGTTATAATTTTCATCACCTTGTTCATATTTGCTTTAATCGGTCCCTGTCGTTTAATTTATTTTCGCATATTGCATTGCATACCCGTTTGATATTACCCTTTTAAGTGTGAGTGAGTAGCTAGTCCTTCGTGAGGTCTTCACCTCCGTATAGGATAGTGGATCGCTTTCGGGATACATCCATTCCTGTGTCTTCCTGAGATTTTCATCTCCGTATAGCCATAAGGAAATGTATTCCCCTAAACTGAAATCGGTCCGTATGAGCCTATAATGGGTGAGGATCGAGGAATCTGCCGGTTCAAGTACCCTTTCTTTAGAACCAAACCACATATAGTGATCCATAAGAGCCTACCCTAGGTAGAGCCGCACCGAACCATTAGTGGTTACCCGAACAGGCGCTTTATAATTTCTTGTTTACTTTAAATTTTTAGTTTTGTATAAAATGTACTGACTTGTTTTATTTTGTTTTGATTGTGATTGCATGGTATTTGCATCATAAAAAAGGTGTCGATTCACGTTCAATTACTAAATAGAGAGCTTGCCATGGAGAACGAATTTCTTGATAAAGTGGAAGATAATGTGGTTGTCCGAATATAGTCAGAGAAAATGCAATTAGAGAAAGGTGATAGTTTGGTAGAGGGGTACACATCGAAATTATGGGACTTCACTCGTATTAACGTGACACAAAACAATCTCCAGAAATTGAAAGAGATATGGGTCTATTGGGACGATAAGATCAAGCAACTATTTTACTATAATTATGGTGATCTGTCCTATCTACTTTAAATCAAGGTGGACAAGCACTTGTTTCGAGCTCTGGCTCAATTTTGGAATCCCGCCTACAGCTGTTTTACTTTTGGGAAGGTGGATTTGGTGCCTACTGTGGAGGAGAATACAGCCTTGCTTCGTTGTCTGAAGATTCAAGCTGACAAGGCCTATTCTAAAGCCATCAATGTCCCGACCTTCGTAAAAAAGTTAATGAATATCATGGGAATAAGTGAACAATGAGTCGCGGCTCGGATCAAGCAAAAAAGAGAAAGTAAATGTATTCTTTGGAAAAGTTTGTGAGATTTGATTTTAGCACACTCAAATATGAAGAAAATGATCGACGTCTTTGCTTTGAGCATTTACGGGCTGATGGTTTTCCCTAAAGCGCTAGGGCACGTAGATGAGGCGGTTTCAGATTTGTTTGACTGACTTGACAAGAGGGTCATACCTGTTCCCGCAATTTTGGCCGAAACATTCAGATATTTGAATACATGCCAACAGACGGGTGAAGGCCGACAGACGGGTGAAGGAAGGGTCATCGGATGTGCACAACTATTGCTAGCTTGGTTCCACAGCCATTTCTGGAAAGTAGACAAATTTTTTTATCGGGTATCCTCTGAGAAGCTACACTGAGGCAGGATGACATTTCAAAGGTAAAATGGATAGCGATCCTCCAAAATCTCTAAGAATAGGACGTCGAGTGGAGAGCCCCTTAGATAGTTCCCAATGAGATTCTATACCGTTGTGGGAATTTTGATTGGGTCCTCTGCTTGGGATTTAGAGAGCTATCGGGTATGCTCCTCTACTAGTGTTAAGGCAGTACAGATCGAGACAGTTCGTACCAGCAACACAGGGGCTAGCTCAGTGTAAGTTTTCATATAAGGGTGATAACTACAAGAAAAAGGTTCAAGAAATGTTTAACGCTTGGAACCAAACCCGCCAGATGAAAAGATTTGTTGTAGGTCCGATGATGACCCCTGAATATAATGGGTGGTGGAGTAGAAGAATCAATGACAACATCCCCAAGCTAAGTCAAGAATGCGCTCAATCGATGGAAGAATACCTACAAGTAGTTCCATCTGAGCTAGAGATCATAAAGCAGGATTTTGAAAAGATAAATTCGGAGCTAGAAAAGAAGATAGAACAACTAGATGAGGAAAAAATGCATTTAAGATTAGATGTTGATGTTTAGAAGCTAAAACCCGAGAAATTGAGAAAGGTAAAAAATAAGGTCGAAAAAGATTTGGATAGCTTGAAAACGGATTATAAGAAGTTGCGTTTACCGATAAGAAGCACAGGATTGGGGAAAACATTAGAGCAATGGCGACAAGAGATTCAAGAAGAAAAGATTAGAGCCGATTGATTGGAGAGAAAATTCCAAGATGCTCAGGTTCGAAAAGAGGCCCTAGAAAAGAGTTTGTTAGAAAGCCAAAGTGAAAAAATCGAATTAAAGGTTAGAGTAGCAGAACTAGAAAAGTCGCTTCATCAGTATCGTGGTCATAATTGTACGATTGAGCTGAAGGCGTGCTTAAACAAGATTGAAGAGCTGAAAAGGAAGATAGAAGAACTCGAGACTGCGTTACAAAACTGCAAACTCCGAGTTGAACTCCTTGAAGCTAATAATGAGCATTTGAAAGAGCAATTCCACAATTCTCAAGGTCAAGTTAGGGACAGAGATCATATTATGGGTGAAGCTGTGGTTCAGATACAAGAGGTGGCCGATCATTTACAGACCCTAGCAGTTTAGGCTGACGTGCTAAGTGTGAAATATGAATCAGAGTCGGAACGCGGTCGAGAGCTAGCTTGGCTTCTTATAAAAGTTAGGGCTTTGAACATTAGGGCAAAGCAATATATGTAATACGTTTTATGTAAAGAACTTTGCTTTCTAGTAAAGTTATTTTAAATGGAATTGAATCAGAGCCGACGCCTTTTTTGCATTCATCCCATGTATTTGTATTACATCGCATCATATACATTAAATTTCATAAAAAGACCCTAATTAATTAAAATTATTTCAGTTAATTTGGAAATCGACAAAAGTCTACCAACTAAACATCATTACAGTACTAGCGCCAAAACTAAAGTAATGGACCAAAGATTGGAAAGGCTAGAACAGATTCAAAGAGAAATGCAAGATTAGCTGCAAATACAGACGCAAGAACAATTGGACAAAATTCAACAAGACATAAGGGATCAGATGCTAGAATCCCAAAAGAATATGGTGAGCCAGTTAACCCAGTTGTTGACTAGAGGGCTAGAAAAAAGGAAAGGACCCTATGGTCAATTCCGTGGACGATAATGAGGACCCTGCTTGTCCTCCAAGCTTTACCCCAACAAACACCCAAGCACAGCCATATGCATATCCATAAGAGGTTTTCGTTAACATCAAGCCCCAATATCAGACAGGTACCCCGACACCAAGAAGCTTCCCAATAGGTTCAGGCTCCAACCTAGGAGACAATCTAGAAAATCTCGTTGTCCCTGATCTTGATGACATAGCAGAAATAGAAAAGGCGAGAGTGGAGCTCCCTAAACAACTTGAAGACCGATGCTAATAGCTAGAAGAAAAATTCAAAGCAATGGAAAATGCTAATTATCATTGTGGAATCGATGCTAAGGATTTGAGCTTTGTTCCGAACCTAGTGCTTCCCCCTGTTCAAAACTCTAGAGTTTGAAAAATATAACAAGACTAGCTGTCCCGAAGCTTACATCACCATGTTCTGTAGACGAATGACAGGGTATGTCAATAATGATCAACTATTGATTCACTGCTTCCAGGACAGTCTGGTTGGGGCAATATCCAAATGGTACAACCAACTGAGCCGTACCAAGATCAATTCGTGGAAGGACCTAGCACAAGCTTTTATGAAGCAATATAGTCATGTAACAGATATGACCCCTGACAGAATCACATTGCAGAACATGGAGAAGAAACAAAATAGAAGTTTCAAGCAATATGCCCAAAGATGGAGAGAGGTGGCAACACAAGTCCAACCACCCCTTTTGGAGAAAGAAACCACAATGCTTTTCATCAACACTTTAAAGGCCCCATTCATCAATCATATGTTGGGAAACACCACTAAAAGCTTCTCGGATATAGTGATGTCTGGAGAAATGATTGAAAAAACAGTGAGGAGCGATAAGATAGATGTAAGGGAAAGCACCAAAAAATCAACCCTAAGGAAAAGGGAGAATGAGGTGAATAATGCAAGCACGTATAATAAAGGTTATTCAAAACCAATCACTGTGAGTTAGCTAAAGACTGTAACCACTAGCCATCAGGGGCCCCTAAGATAAAAATCCAACATAATGTCAAATACAAAAAGGCTACAGTTCACGCCCATACCAATAAGATATAGGGAGCTATATCAGAGCCTGTTTGATACACACGTGGTATCCCTTTTCTATCTAAAACCTATGCAACCTCCATTTCCCAAATGGTATGACGTAAATGCTCAATGTGAATACAATGCGGGAATCACTGGGCATTCAATTGAAAATTACATTGCATTTGAAAAGTTGATCGAAAGGTTCATAAAAATGGAAATTGTAAAGTTCGACAACCCATCAAGACTAAATGTGGCAGGAAATCTATTACCCAATCATGCTGACCAAAGGGTAAACGTGATAAATGAAGGTGGAGTAAGAAAACCAAATATAATGTTGCAGAAGTTAAAATCCCACTAAGATGGCTTTGGAAAGAGATAGTAGAAATGAGATTAATTGTACTAGATTCAGAGGAAAGATCTGAAGGGATGAAGAACTATTATGAGTTCCATAATGGAGAGAGGCATGAGATCCAAGAATGCATCGAGTTTAGAGCCTTAGTGCAAGACCCGATGAATAATAAAGAAATTGAATTTTACGAAGATGTCCAAGGCCTAGAAGAAGGAAATATATGCGTGTTGGAGAGAGAGACGACAATGAAAGTCCAAAAACTTAACTACCCGGTGGTCATCATTTCATGACCAAGAAGTAATGAAGCTGGAGTACAAATGGCACCAAAGGTCATAATCCAGAAACCTGCAGTTTTTCCCCATAAAGACAGCAAGAGAGTCCCTTAAAATTATGACTACAATGTGACAATCCTGGGAGAGAACTTGGCTGACACTTCAAAGGAGTACTGAGATGTGGGTTTCTACATGCATAGTGGGAGGCACTATGATTCAGCAAATACAAGAACGGAGCTCATAAAAGGAAAAGCCTTGGCAGTTAAACAAAAGACGGCTAGACTTGAATCGCCTGTTAACGAGCCGGTAAATGAAGAGAGGGCTAAAGAATTCTTGAAATTCTTAAAGCACAGCGAGTATAACGTTGTAAGGCAGCTGCATAAACAACCAGCTTGTATATCAGTGCTAGCTTTACTCTTAAGCTTGGAGGTACATCATTGCACATTGATGAAAGTATTAAACGAAACTTATGTCGCTAATGATATCTCCGTCAACAAGCTAGACCGTCTGGTTAACAACATAAGTTTCGATAATTTTATCTTCTTTAATGATGATGAAATACCACCCGGGGGCATGGGATCGACTAAGGCTCTACACATTACCACCCGCTGCAAGGGATATACAATGCCAGGGGTGTTAATTGATAATAGATCAGCCCTGAATGTCTTACCCTTATCCATACTTAATAGGTTTCCTATGGATAGCTCTCACATAAAGACATGCCAAAACATAGTGAGGCATTCGATGGCACCGAAAGGAGAGTAATGGGAAGAATTAAAATACCCCTTTTGATTGGCCCAAATACGTACGAGGTAGACTTTCTAGTGATGGACATCAAGCCTTCTTATAATTTCTTATTGGGTAGTCTTGGATACATTCAATGAGGGCAGTGCCTTCATCACTGCACCAAAAGTTGAAGTTGGTAACGATAAATGCAAAAGAAGACATCATTACATCTGTGACCAGTGACGCGTCATATTTAGAGGCAAACAATAAAGTGATCAAATGTTCCTTTCGATCTTTGGAATTTGTGAATGCAACATTCATTACCGAAGGGAACAGGATCCCAATGCCTAGGATATCCAAGACTACAATGATGGGCCTACAACTGACAGTCGAGAAAGAAGCCTTACCGGGGAAAGAACTCAAGAGATACCTCTAAGAAAGGGTTGAGGCACCGATGCTGAAAGACAAGCAAGACCGCTTCATCTTAGGATTTAAGCCAGACGTGAGATAAAGAAAGAAGAAGCTGAAAAAGAAGCAAGAGAGGAGGAGAGCATGTTTGAGCGGGGAAGAGATCAAATGAGAACCAATGACCTTCACCCACATATCTAGAACTTTTGTGTTAAGAGGAACTATTCACCCTGAACGAAAGATGATAAGAAAAGAAAGTGCGAAAGGAATATTGGGAAATTTGAACATGAACACCATATTCAAAGAATGAATTGGAGAAGATAATTTATCAAGAATATGCCCTTATGTGCCTAGAAATGTTCTGAACAACTGGACTGCAGAAAAGATTCCTGTAATTTTTAGAACTAATTCAAAGTAATGTTCAAAACACACTTATTGCTCTAAGCCTAAGAGTAATAAGAATCTTTTTGTGAAATAGGCTTATGTCCAAAATTTTATTTTAATAAAATACATCTTTGCGTATCATCTTGAGCAAATATTCTTTTATTTTTTCTATTTCATTTATAATCATACCATGCAAATAATTATTCTTAGATTCTGTTTTCCTTTGGATTTTCCTTCATCCCTATAACAAGTCTCTAGATATCAATGATATGAGTGACACTGCTAATGACTCAGTCTCCTTTTGAGCAAGATATGTGTAAGGAAGATTATCAGGATTTTGAAGTTGGCCAAGCTTGTGACCTATCTTCTGATTTGTTGAGGATAGTAGAACAAGATGAGAAATAAATCCTACCTCACAAAGATTCAGTAGAAATTGTGAGTTTAAGAGAGGGAACAGAGGTGAAAATCGGAGCTTATATCACTACAGAGACAAAGCAAGACTTCATTGAGTTACTCCAAGAATTCACGGATGTCTTCGTATGGTCATATCAAGACATGCCCGGGTTAAGTACTAATATCGTGGTACACCAGCTCCCTATAAAGGAAGAGTGTAAGCCAGTTCAACAAAGACTCTGAAGGATGAAACCCAATGTTTTGTTGAAAATAAAAGAAGAGGCTAAAAAGCAATTTGATGCTGAATTCTTACAAGTGGTTAAATACTCAGAATGTGTAGCCAATATCGTCCATGTCCCTAAAAAAGATGGAAAGGTACGAATGTGTATAGACTACAGGGATTAGAACAAAGCCAGCCTGAAAGACAATTTTTCATTGCCTCATATTGACACCCTAGTGGACAACGCGGTAGATTACTCACTAATCTCCTTCATGGATGGTTTTTCCAGATACAACCAAATTAAGATGCATCCTAAAGACATGAAGAAGATCATATTTGTAACTGTATGGGGAATATTTTGCTATAAGGTGATTTCATTTGGACTAAAAATGCGAGAGCAACGTACCAAAGAGCCATGGTAACCCTCTTCCATGATATGATGCACAAAGAAATTGAAGGTTATGTCGATGATATGATCGCAAAGTCCCGAATAGAGAATGAGCATGTGCAAGTCCTGAAGAAATTGTTCTTAAGGTTGAGAAAATTCCAGCTAAAGCTAAATCCAGCAAAATGTACCTTCAGAGCCAGGTCTAGAAAGCTGCTAGGATTCATAGCCAGTGAAAAAGGGATTGAGATCAACCCAGACAAAGTCAAGGCCATACAAGAGCTACCTCCACCATGTACTAAAAAAGAAGTTTGAGTTTTTCTAGGAAGACTAAATTACATCACCCGGTTTATTTCACAGTTAACTGATAAATGTGACCCCATATTTCGTCTCCTTAAGAAGCACAATCTAGGTGTATGGGACGAGGAATGCCAAAAGACTTTCGACAAGGTCAAACATTACTTGTCTAATGCCCTAGTGCTAAAACCACCCAACCCAGATAAACTACTAATACTGTACTTTACGGTATTTGAGAATTCCATGGGATACGTGCTCGGCCAACATGATGAGTCAAAAAGGAAAGAAAGAGCAATATACTACCTCAGTAAAAAGTTCACTGAATGTGAGACAAGATACTCACCAATTTAGAAATTGTGTTGTGCCTTAATCTGGACAACCTGAAGACTAAGATAGTACATGTTGTATCACACCACTTGTCTTATCTCGAAATTGGACCCTCTGAAGTACATGATGGAGTCAACATCTTTGAATGGAAGGATGGCCCAATGGCAAATTCTACTTTTCGAATTTGATATAGTCTATGTGAACCAAAAAGCTGTAAAAGGGAGTGCAATAGTGGATTTTTTTGCCAGTAAAGCTCTAAAGGATTAAAAGCCTTTAAACTTTGATTTCCCAAATGAAGATATGATGTATGTTGCAACCACCGAAGAGGATTCTCAAGAAGGCCACCCTTGGAAACTAAATTTTGACGGAGCCTCAAATGCTATGGGTAATAGAATCAGGGTAATCTTGGTATCTCCGAACGGAGATCATTATCCATTTACTAGTAAATTGGATTTTGATTGTACAAATAACATGGCAGAATACGAAGCATACATCATGGGTATCCGTCTAGCCATAGAATGCAAAATCAAAGTGCTAGAAGTAAATAGAGAATCTGCACTAGTAATCTATCAGCTCAAAGGCGAATGAGAGATAAGAAACCCCAAATTGATCAATTATCGAAGGATAGTTCTGGAGTTAATTGAGGAGTTTGATGACATCACTTTCAGTTACCTCTAGTGAGATGAAAACAGATGGCAGACGCATTGGCTACTTTAGCTTCCATGATCAAAGTGAACGAACAAGAGGACGTAAAACCTATCCAAATAAGTGTTTATGAAGCTCCTGCTCATTGTTACAATTTCGAAGAAGAAGAAAATGATAATCACCCTTAGTACCATGATATACTACGATATGTGAAGAATCGTGAATACCCTAACCAAGCAACTGAGAATGATAAAAGGACGTTAAGAAGACTAGCCAGTGGCTATGTCTTAGATGCAGAGATCATATACAAAAGAAGAAAGGATCAGGTGCTATTAAGATGTGTAGACACTGTTGAGGCTAAGAAACTCTTAGAAGAAGTCCATAAGGGCATTTGTGGAACACACGCTAATAGCTTTACAATGGCCAGACGAATTATGAGATTCTGGTATTATTGGTCCACCATGGAAGGGAATTGTATAAATTACGCCAAGAGATGTCATAAGTGTCAAATTTATGGAGCTAAAATTCATGTGCTTCCTATACTTCTTCATGTTATGACTTTTCCATGGTCTTTCCCTATATAGGGCATGGATGTGATTGGGCCAATATCTCCAAAAGCTTTCAATAGGTATCGATTCATCTTTATGGTCATCGATTACTTCACCAAATGGGTAGAGATCGCTTTATATGCCAATGTTACAAAGTCGGCAGTCAACAAATTCTTGAAGAAGGAAATCATATGTCGATATGAAATGTTGAAGAGGATCATATCTGACAATGAACTGAAATTGAACAATAGTACAATAGCAGACGTTTGCAGTCAATTTAAAATCAGACACCACAACTCGTCACCATATCACCCGAAAATGAATGGGGTAGTTGAGACAATCAATAAAAACATTAAGAGGATTGTGGGGAAAATGAATGAGACTTATAAAGATTGGCATGAGAAGTTACCATTTTCCCTTTATGCTTATTGAACATCTGTTAGGACCTCCACCGGGGTAACGCTTTTCTCTTTGGTTTACAGAATGAAGGCAGTTTTGCCTATTAAAGTCGAGATTCCTTCTCTTCGAGTTTTGTCAAAACTAAAATTAGATAAAGCAGAATGGATCCAATCTCTATATGATCAGTTGAACTTGATTGAAGAAAAGAGGCTAAGGGCTATCCGTTATGGTCAGATGTACCAAAAATGAATGATGCAAGCTTACGACAAAAAGGTTCACCAAAGATAATTTCATGAGGGAGACTTGGTATTGAAAAAGATAATTCCCATACAAAAGGATTTCAGAGGGAAATGGATGCCAAACTGGGAAGGACCTTATGTGGTAAAGAAGGCCTTTTCTGGAGGAGCACTGATTTTGACCAAAATGGATGGAAAAAACTTACCTAATCCTGTAAATTCAGATTTAGACAATAAGTACTTTACCTAAAAAAGAAGAGAGGCTAATGCGAAAATCCGCAAAGGGCGGTTTGAGACCTTCTAAAAAAAGAGAGAAAAGAAAGAAAAAGGAGAGGCCAAGGCGAAAACCCGCAAAGGGCGCCTTGAGACCAAAAGGGTTTTGAGTTGAAAACCCGAAAAAGGGCAACTCAAATTTTGATCTAAGATGGGGCATATGGTAGTCTTATCCTCTCAAAATTAATAAAAAGGAAGAACGTTACATATTGGAGCATCAATAAAATACTTTAGATCTCCTAAACACATATCTAGCTCGAAGTGGTCTTCGAGAAGTTTGAATAGAGAAGCTCATGTTGCGATATCTGGGGCACCTATTTTCATCTTATTCATTTTTTACCTTGGAAAAATTTGCTATCTTGATTAATTTATCTATTTTGAGCGTTGCTCTTAATAAAATTCCATCTTGTCCATTGTGATAATCTCTTTCAAACATTTTTTTCATTGAAACAATGATTATTGGATTGATAATATTCATATAAAAAAAGTTCTGCATATTACTCTAAAAAGTTTCTAAATGGCACAAGGACTTGAAACAGGACCACTAGTTAGAACTAACTAAATTCAAGAGTTGGAAACATCTGAGAAAGAATAGTCCAAATTGTGACTATTTCTTCAAATCTTTTATCAAATATTCTGGCTAAACAAGAAGGCACGGTAACACATCAGTGATAGAATCTTGATGAAAAACGAGCAATGACAACCTAAGCATTAAAAAGGGATCATTTTCAAAGAATGACATTCTGCATCCATACAAATATCATTCGTATACATCCAAACAGGAGTATTTGATACATTCTGATCATGACATCCTAATTGCTTGGCATAAACAGGCCCATGAAATGGATTCTACAGGTCATGTTCCCTAGAAAATAGTGTGATGGATCAGAGAAATCATAAATCCTGTACCTCTAAAATTGCTGTAGGTCGGATTGAATCTACCATAGCAAATCTTATCTCCCTGAAGTTACAATGGAGCAGATTAAAGCCATTAACCTCATCTTTCTAAAGTTGTAGTGGAGTAGATAGAAGTTATAGATCTTATCTCCCTGAAGTTGAATTGGAGTAGATCGAAGATGGCAAATCTTATCTTTCTGAGGTTGCATAAGAACAGATTAAAGCTATAAACCTTATCTCCCTGAAGTTGTACTGGAGAAGGTTGAAGTTACAAGTCTTATCCCTTTGAAGTTGCCGTGGAGCAGACTGAAGATAGCGGATATTATTCCCCTGAAGTTGCAGTGGAACAAATTTAAGCTACAAGTTACAAATCCTATACCCCTGAAGTTGCAGTGAGGCGTATTGAAGTTATCATAGCGAATCTTATCTCCCTGAAGTTGCAGTGGAGTAGATTAAAGCCACGAACCTTGTCTTACTGAAGTTGCAGTGGAGCAGGTTGAAGTTACGAATCTCAACTCCCTGAAGTTGCAGTGGAGAAAATTGTAAATGACGAATCTTATCTCCCTGAAGTTGCAGTGGAGCAGATTAATGCCACGAATCTTATCTTCTTGAAGTTATAGTGGAGTGAATTAAAACTACAGATCTTATCTCCATGAAGTTGCAGTGGAGCAGATTGAAGCGACAATTCTTATACCCTAAAGTTGCAGTAGGTTGGAACGATGCTACTTGAAGAAGATGAGCACCAAAAAGTCAAGATTCGACAAAATTGGGTAAAATTGGTCCTTCTTAAAAGTTTTTGCTTCATTTTCGGTACACGAAAATGAGAAAATAAGGGTAGCTGTAATTAGCCTAATTTCCTCGGGCCCATACAAAAACCAAAAATAATAAAACCAAATAATAATAAATAGCCCATTTACAAAAATGTCCAATTACAATGGCCCAACAGGCACAAAAAACAATAAACCTGAACCCAAATTCAAGCCCACAACATTAAGATTTTCAAAAAACCAAAATACTAGGGCAAGCTTCAGGCATCGTACCCTCCTCGTGCCACAACCTCTCCACATCAGCGCCTCCATACACTACCGCATGCTAGCAAGCGTCCTTCTTCGTACCTGCATGCAACAGACACAGAAGAAAACAAAAAACAGTAGCAAAAACAAGCAAAAATTTGGTAGCAAAAATTGTATTGTTTTTCGGCTATAAAAGCCACAGAGACAAGTTGTAATTCCTTTACGAGATATTGAATACAAAAATATTTCACGGAGATTCAAATACAAACAAAAATCAAATCGAAACAAAGGCTAATGAAGCTGGTTTTTCTTTTAATATCTTTTATTTTCTATCCTTTTTCATTCGTTTTTTTAAAGAAATAAACAAAAAAGGGGTCGAAACCTTACCCTTTCCTTGCGTGTGCTGCCGTGGGAGGCCGAGGTTCATCGTTTTTGATGAAAAACGACATTTTTTTGGCGAGGAACTCGAAAAGCCAAAAAAATGACCTTTTTTATTTTCCAGCCACCGTGAACGGCGGCACTGTCTCCGGTGACCGATGACCGGAGTGCAGCCGGAGTGGGGAGAGGATGAGAGAATTGAGAGAGTTTTTTATTATTTTTTTGAGAAAGAAGAGTGAAAATTGAATTTTAATTTTTTTATTTAAATAAAGAAGCAAAATGATGCCATTTTAAACTAGGGACCCAGGCGCTAAAACCACGCCGTTTAAGGCCGACCCGCACGTGACTCGACCTGCTGCTAAGGGATCCGCGTGTTTTCATCTTTTAGGTTATTTATCCCCTTGGTCCTTCCACTTTTTAGGGCTGTTCTGATTTGGTCCCTTTTTTTCATTTTTTGTTTTTTTTAAATTGGACCACAAAATTTGTTGTGCGTTTCAAATTAGCCCCTAGCTCGCTGATCTCCTGGAGAAGGGACGCGTGTCCAGGGTATTGGATTATTTTCCTATTTGATCCTCGATAGTTCAAGCGTGCTTTATTTTGGTCCTTGATAGCTTTTTTATTATTTACAAATTGTACTCCGAATTTAAGTTTGATTCCAATCTCATCCTCAGTCTGTTTAATTTATTTATTTAAAAAAACTATTTTATTTAATATTCTGTTTAATATTTTATTTATTTATCCAATTAACTTCTTTTTTAAATCATATTTATATTAGCTTTATTTATTAATTTACTTATTATTTCCCTTTTAAATTGGCTTGATTTATTTTTTTCCCCTTATCATTGTCATTTTATCCCATTATTTGCTTATTTATTACTTTTATGTACTTTCATATTTTAGATTTTCTATTATTATTATCATTATTATTGTTGTTGTTGTTGTTACTGTTACTTATATTAATATTTTATTATTATTGTTCTTATATTATCATTTGCATCATTCTTGTTTTTGTTTATGCTTGTTAACATTATGATTCATTAATACCAATGCTATATATGTTATATTTTGTTATGCATTTTATGTCATTGTTACTTCAAATGTATGTTGCACTATCATTATTAACCATGTATGATGCTTTTTACGTTTTAAACGATTTCTTTTTAAGCATAATCAAATAAACTATACATATATCATTTTAAATATTTCATTATTTTTTACCCAAATTCATAAAAAGAAATTTTAAAAATAGGAAATATTTCGCATTTCGGGGATTCGAGAAATCGTATCCTAACTTATGGGGTTTCAATTTCCTCGTTAAACCTAAATAGCCAAATATCCTTTTAAAATTAAAATGCAAGAATTTTAAATAAAAATAAAGGCAATATTCAGCGTTTAGAAACTCGAGAACGCCATGCCCTAACTTACGGGGTTCCGATTTTTCTCGTTGGATCTAAACAACCGAATATCCTTTTAAAAATCAAAATACAACTTTTAAAAAAAAATAAAAGGAAAACTTATTTTCGAGGGTTCAAATGTCGTGTCCTAACTTACGGGATGTGACATTTTGTTATCTCAAGACGAGAGGGCCTTTAATGATCGTTTCAATTTATTCAAGAATTCTTTTCGAGTTTTCAACTTTCGATGTTAAGATAGTAATTAATCAATTAGGTACCAATTTTGGGCGTTACGAGGGTGGTAATCCTTCCTCATACGTAACCGACTCCCGAACCCGTTTTCTCGAATTTCGTAGACCAAAATTATTGTTTTAGTAAATCAAAACATTTTATTAAAACGATCAGTCACAAGATGATCCAATCACACCTCATAAAAAAGATTAGTAGCGACTCCCATTTTTCATTTTCGTTTTTAAAAGAAAAGGTCGACGATTTTAAAAAATGGTTTCGACAATGTGTTTTGTGGTTATTCGTTCAGTAAGGGTTAATTGTTGGGCGCTCTTGCAATCAATTTAGATATGGAAGGGTTGGTGGTTTGAGGTGTTTTCGATCACTATAACTGACGTATCAGTTGAAGGAGAAGACTTGTTATCTAGGATCGATTCAAAACTGAAACCAAAAATCAAGTTTGAAGTTAGAATTTCATCTCATCGATTTATTCAATTTAATTTTTTTGTTTATTTTTACTGTTATTTCGATTTTAATTGTTTTTATTATTTTAACTTTTATCATATTGATATTCTCCCTTTTAATTTTTGCACAGACCATCACGCTTCATAAGCACAATAGTTGCTAGATGTGCAACCTGGTTGAATCGAACATCAATTTTAGATATCTCAATATTTGTGGGATCGACCTTACTTCCTATATTATTATTTATTTACGATTTAGATATAGGAATACTAATTTTGGATTTTGGTGGGTTCAACACCCATCAACACTTGTCATAATCCAAATTCTACTTTTGGAATTTAAAAACTCCACTAAGACTATATCAAATAATTTCCCTTAATTATAATTATATTATGACAAATACAATATTTTATTTTATTTTTACTTGATATTAATTATATATTTTATGCTAACCCAACTTTTCAAAAGTGAAATTAAAGTATAATATGAAGAAAGAAATTATCTTCGGGTAAATTATTATTTTAATTTATATTCTTAGGTAATTTTTCAATTGTTTTAATTTATAAATTAATTTTATGTTAATTAGTTATATGCTATCCGTTGTTATTTATTTTTACTAATTTTCAAGATTTTATTTTATTATTTTTCAAAATTAATAAATTTTTATTTATTTAATAAAAATACATTTTAAATTGTATAAATATTATATAATATAAAAATTAAAAAATTAGAAGCCAGTTATATATATAAAACAACCTAAACAACAAATTTTGAGCCGCGATATAGACTAACCTCACGGCCCAAACCCAAAATTTGGCTTGGTTTTTTTTTTTTTTTTTTTTCCTCCTTTGACAAGAAGTCCCGTCCCTACCTATATATAAGCAGTGCCTAGACCTTAATTTACATGCCAAGAAAAAGAGAATAACATATAGAGTATTAAAGCTCCTTCAGCTCCCATGGCGAACTCAATGGTCCTTGTTTCATTGATGGCTTTAGGCCTCTTGATGGTATTTTCAACGACGACTCAAGTTGAAGCAGCCGCCAGGGCATTTTTTGTATTTGGCGATTCTCTGGTTGATAATGGCAACAACAATTACTTAGCAACAACTGCTCGAGCCGATTCACCACCTTATGGCATTGACACTCCTACCCGTCGCCCCACTGGCCGATTCTCCAATGGCAAAAACATTCCTGATTTTATAAGTTGCACTTTCTTTCCTTCCTCAAATATGAGATTTGAATCTTGAAAATCCCACTAAATACTCATGTTTGTATCATGCTAATGAAATATGTATATATCTCAGGTGATGCACTTGGGTCAGAGCCAACATTGCCATACTTGAGCCCTGAACTCAGGGGAGAAAAGCTGCTTGTTGGTGCCAACTTTGCTTCTGCCGGTGTTGGAATCCTCAATGACACTGGCATTCAATTTGTAAGTCATCAAAATTCTCTTTGACAAGGCTCAATCCCCAAACCCCAATATATATATCCATAGTTTCCATGGCAATGTGACAGTGTAGGACCGCCCATTTAGCCTAATTCTTTATTGAAGTGATGATAAATTGGCAGATAAACATTATAAGAATGTTCCGGCAATTACAATACTTCCAAGATTACCAGACACGGTTGGCTGAACTTGTCGGAAACGATGAAGCACAGCAGATTGTAAGCGACAGTCTTGTTCTCATCACAGTCGGCGGCAATGATTTCGTCAATAACTATTTCTTGATTCCCTTCTCCGCAAGATCTCGCCAGTTCCTTCTACCAGATTACGTTACATATCTCATCTCCGAGTACAGAAAAATTCTAATGGTGAATGTTGTTTTCCCCTTATCTCTGGTGAATTCGGAAAGGATAGGAATCTTTTAGATATCCAATATTATTGCAAATGCAGAGACTACATGATTTAGGAGCTCGGAGGGTTCTGGTAACGGGGACCGGACCATTGGGGTGTGTTCCGGCGGAGAGGGCGATGAGGAGCCCAAATGGTGAATGTGCCCCTGAGCTGCAACAAGCCGCTTCCTTGTTTAACCCACAACTGGTTCAGATGATTAATGGACTCAATAGCGAGTATGGTGCAAATATCTTCATTGCTGCTAATACACAACTACAAACCAGTGATTTCATTACCAATCCTGGGGCCTACGGTTAGTACATTCAACCATATCTATATGCTCTCTTATATATAAAAATTAATATCACAAATTTAAATTATATATTAATTCAGTTGTTGAATTTATTAAAATAAAATAAACTAAAATTATTATAATTAAAAACAAAGATCTACACCTGTTTAAGTTTACTCACAATATCACCAATAAACCAAAAACTCAAATTCCACTACCATTGTTTAACTTCTTACTTACCCTTTTTTACTTTCAGCACACATCATATATTCATCCTAAAATTTACCAAATAAAAAAAATATTTGGAAAAAATTAAGAGTAAAATAGTGACATAAGCGTTATTTTTTTCGGATAAACTATATAAATGATCACTCAATTATGTTCGTATTTTTATTTTGGTTACTCAACTTTAAAAATTTTCAATTTAAGCACTAATATTTAAATTTATTCTTGTTTTGGCCACCCACCGTTAAATTGATAGCGAAAAGTCTTTTTTAACTTGTATAATAATACATTTAGTCCTCAGTACGTACATATTCTATTAATTTGATCCTAATTTTAAATAATTCAATAATTTGAACATTTCACATTTGCAAATTCTATCAATTTGATTCTCAAACTTACTAACTAAAGCTTTCAGCTTTTGAAAACAAAGACATTCCACATCTATTAATTGTTTTATTTATGATTACAATTGTCTAATTCAATACATAACCTTTTTTTTTATATTTTTAAAAAGTTAGTGTGAGAAATTAATTAAGCATCGTTAAAAATAATAGTAAGTACAAATTTTAAAAATATAATATATAACAGAATAATATAAATAATTTAATATTTGTTAAAAAAATAAAATTTCACTCTAACCAACATAATTTTAATTTTTAATTAATTTGATAAATGATTTGATATTAAATCATATTATTAGTGAGACATATTGCTTATTGTGGATTTTAAAAATAAAAAATAATTAATTAAAAATAAATATAACATATAATAATCTTTTAATAAGTTTACAAAATTAAATAAATTTATTATCAATATGACAAAAGGAAATTCAATTGATTGTTTGAATTTTTTTACGAAAAATTAAATGTTCATAACTTTTCTTATATAATTATTAACTGAACTATTAGATTTTTCAAAACCATATTTTTTAACTTTGAATTTAATTTCCAATTTCAAAGGCCAACTTTGAAGACTATTTTTATATACCTTGAAGGAAATATCATATTGTTAACAACAATAGTAAATCTAAAGTATTTTTTTTAAGGTTTCTCCATTTTCTTTAATCAAAATTTTATCAATCAAGGGGTTATAAAATATTATGTTTAGAAGAAAAAAAACTAATGAAAAAAAAAAGGAAATAAAGTTTCAATATAAATTCATTGGTATTAGGAGTTGGCTCGAAAAATGGATCATTAGTTAAGAGAAGCTTTTTTCTTTTCTTTTCTTTTTTGAGTTTTACAAATTTATAGACGTAGAATGCCTCTATTTAAAAAGTTCAAAGTTTTGGTTAGGAAGTTTAAGAATCAGATTGATAGGATTTGTAAAGTTAAGGGTTAAATTTATTGAATTATTTATAATTAGGATTAAATTAATAGAATAGGTAAATACTAAAGACAAACTGTGTTATTATACCAGTTAAAAACAAGAACATAGGCATAGTTGAGTGACGATTTGTACAATATATTCTATTCTTTTTCAAATCAATACTCTCTTTGAATTTAAAGTTTTACAAATATATATAAATTTATTTTTGATCTGATTAATTTACTATTTTATAAAAATTTGGATGGTACATTTTAGCTGCAAAGTTAGTATTATATTGTCACATGAAAAAGGAGCACAAATATTTAAGAGTAATAAATGAGACATTATTTAGATAAAATATTGGGTGGGGGCAAGGATCAACAGTAAAAGAAAGCCTGAGATTTCGTTGACCTCATTAAAACACGGTCTCAAATTTTATTTATGGCCTCAACCTACCCCTTTTATTATTATCCTCTTCGTTTTTTCTATGTTTATTTGAGGTTTATAATATTTTTTTAAAATATAAATTTAAATCTTCAATGTTTCTATCATTACTTCGATATTATAAATAAGTGTAAAATATAAACATATCTTTTAAACAACATGAGTAAAATACCCTTTCAAATATTAATATAAAATGTCTTGTAATATTTTTTCAGGATTTTTTAAAGTATAACATTTCTTAAATATGTGTTAAATGTAAATGTTAAATATATGCATATTTGGACCCAAAACTTTCCAGCTACGACATTTATGTATTTTTAAATACCTTTTTATGCCATGAATGAGGTTGGCGAGTAAGATCATGACTTCACTTATCTTTCCTTTATTTATTTTTGGTATATCGGAATCAATTCTCAACAAATATATTTATTTATTATTTTAATTAAATTAAAATTATAGGTAATATCAACGTAAAATATTAAATGCTATGCTTTTGAATTAATTATAATAAAAATAATATTTAAAAATATATTTTCCTATAATGTTGAGAGATAAGTGTTGAGCAATTAGTCTATTATTATTAGTTGAGCATTATAGTTCAACTTCTTTTTGTAACTAAAAAAAAAAAGATATATTTTTCTCTCGCAATCGAGAGAGTGGTGATTTAAATTTTCTATTAAATAATTCGAATATCTCTTTTAACTTATAATGCTTAAATGAGAAATTTTTTGTTTATAGGATTTACAACATCAAAGATAGCATGTTGTGGGCAAGGACCTTACAATGGTATTGGATTATGTACCGTGTTTTCGAATTTATGCTCAAATCGAGATGAATATGTTTTTTGGGATCCATTTCATCCATCGGAAAGAGCTAATGGGATCATCGTAAACAACATCGTAAGCGGATCAACAAATTACGTGAGTCCGATGAATCTAAGCACCCTCTTAGCTTTGAACTCCGACACGAGGAATTAAGCTAGTTTATGTTTTGTAATAATTAGGGTAAGCAATAGAATTATTTCATCAAATGCATTTGTTTCACTGCCATGGATTATCTTCTCTTAGTGGACAACCATTGATGTTCCTATAACATTTAGTTGCCTCAGCTATTATATAGCTATATAGCTATAGTTATGATAGGCTTAATGCTACCATCCCTACCAAGCAAATACAATTTCTTCTACCTACCAATTTATTTATTCATCAATTTCAAATCCAATATTTTTCATTTTCTTCATTCATTAACCCAATTGAAGCATTTTTAAGAAGCGGTATCTAATGAATCTGAATTCAAATCTCATATCAAAATTGGTTAATTTATCCAAATGCGTGTGTGATTGACGCCTGATAACTCAAGCATATAAAAGATACATCATATACGGCATGCGGATGTACCCACATCTGTTAATCTTCACGTCCGTCTTAACTAAAGGCTTAAAATTTTGTTCAAGTTCAGTCCGGATAAAATGTTAAAACTTAGATTTTTTCTATTTTATCTATATTAAATTTTTTATATTATTTTTTTTTAAATATAATATATCAAAATAATAAAATAATTATTTCTTAATAAATTGGAGATAAATTTAAAAAATATTTATGCTTAAAATAACATTAACATAGATGCAACTTCACAAACAAATGCCTCTAAAATAAAGTAGCAAAATTAACAACAAAATAAGAGTTGTACAATACCCAAACAATAACAACAAAATAGTAGCAACATAATAGTAAAATGACATCAAAACAATGAGAAAATAACATAATTTTTTTCTTTTTGCAAATTCAGGTCGGGCTTGGACAAAAGAAGCCTTACTCGAGGCCTTGCTCATTTTCTAAAGGGGTCTTATTTTTTGTTCAAGCCCATTTTTCGGACCTATATTTTTGTCCATAGACACGTCTAGATGTATCGTTTTTTTTATATTATAGAAAATGGTTAAATTTCATTTTTGGTTGCTCTATAATGTTTAAATTTGAGATTTAATCCTTATATTTTAATTTCTAATATTATTTGGTCTCTATATTTTATAATATTCCTAATTAGTCCAAACAATTAATATTTTTAACTTTTTGATTAAAATGTTATGTGTTTATATATTTGAAAGCAAATTTTTAAATCCGAAAAGTAAATGGACTAAATTATTGAAAATAAAAATAAAAAGACTAAATTCTAAATGTATAAAATGTATAAAAACTTAAAAATATATTTTAATCTTTAAAATTTTACCCTTTAATTTAATATAAAAAAAAACAATCAAGAATGAATTATATTTTAATAATGGTGAGGGAGCGATAGAGTGGATCCATGACCCTACCCTTGAAAACTCTTAACAAAATCACTCAAACCTGGTTTTAAAAATGAAAAATTGCTGTTATAAAGTTGAATTAGATACAAACTCTTCGAATTTGGATTACTTTATCATCCCCACTTTATATTAATGTGATTTTGTATGTTTATAATCTTATATATATATGATTCAATTCATGAAAAAAATATTCCAGTTTATGACATGATTTTATTAATAAGTAATATATGCACGTGATATTATCAAATTATAATATATTGAATTTATATATATTTTTTAAAATATAATTAAAATTATCAAATTTAAATTTAACTTCAAAAATATTAATCAATATGATAACAATTTAAACCATCATATCAATAAATATATATGTAACATTTCTCCTTTTTATTTTTTTATTGCATCTACAAGTTAATTATTTAAAATATGAATATTTTAATATTTTAAAATAAAATATTATTTAGTTGTAAGTTAATTTTTTTTAAAAAAATATTTTCAATACAAATAGCTTTTCAATTAAGTATTATAAAGATTAAAAATAACTTTGGCTAATGGCACGTTTTTATCTGCTTTGAAGTAACACATTTCTAAGGGTTTTTTTTGTCATTTCATTAGGGTTTTTTGGTTTGGTCTCTTCAGGATTTCACGTTTGGTCATTTTTCTTGTCTTTTGTGTGATCTCCATGGGGGTTGTGGATTGTGTGTATGAATCTGCCAATGGAGAATAGGATGGCGGGGCTACGTATCATTGATGATAATGAGGAGGAGTTGCAGGTTGTAGGAGTCTCGGAAGGCCAAAATAGAATGTATGATCTTTGTCTTGTGGGTTGTTTTCTCACAGCTAGTGTGGTCAAATTTTAGGTGATGCACAACACTTTTGGAAAAATATTTGCTTTAAATAATGTTTTGTATACTCCTACTTTATGTAGAAACTTGATTAGTGGTGGACTTCTAAATAAGGAAGGCACTAAACTAGTCTTTGAATCTAACAAACTTGTACTTTCTCGTAATGGAACCTATGTGGGAAAAGGTTACTTGAATGGAGGATTGTATGTAATCGAGACTTAGTCTAATGCTATTAATAAAATATCTACTTATGCTTACACTGTTGATTCTCTCGAATGTGGCATGCTAGATTAGGGCACGTGAACTTCCACTCCCTTAAAATGCTTAAATAAAGTTAATTTCACATTTCACTATTATGCCTTTTGTATTTTTTATCTTTCACATTTTGCATACATGACGAAATTGTGACAAAAAAATATTAGCTCATTGATTATCTAAGTTCAAACTAAAGATAAGTGGCATTGTAAGAACGTTTACATTACGAGAAAGACAACTTACTTCAATAGATAATCTAAATAAGTTTGTAATCTCATAAAAGAATCAAAGTGGGCATTTGATTCAAATACTGAGAAGGGTTATTATGTCTTCTACAATTCCAATTGGGGAGATGGCTAGTCTTGAGTATCGGAGCAATTGACTCCACGGGTAGAGACATAAATGTATTCATTGGTAGAATGATACATTGGACTGGACCCAAGATGAATTAATTCTAAATCTGTTTGTGAATTAATTCACTTGTGACATTCATGATGTGATATTTTTCTAGAGAGAAAAGTCTCTGAAGAGATTATTTCAAAAAATTTCTAGATATATTTTTCTGATTTACAACTTGACCCAAAAGTTTAGAGAAATTGTGAAATCACCCCACAGGTAATTTTTGTGAATTTTTTTTATTTGACGTGAGCCCACACTCGACAGATATGAGTTTGAGAATAACGAAGAAGACTACTCGATCGAAGTGCTCATCCTAGACGAATCGAAAAGGTACAATTTTGATTAAGTATTTATCACTCTAGATATCACAACCAAGATTTTGTTTTGGAAAAATTTTTAAAACTCTAGTTTTCCCTAAATTTATTTTCTGTTGCATTTTCCAAACCCATTGTTTTCCAACACAAATAAACATTCTAGGGATGCTCAATATAATGATGAACCTATGAGGAAAATTGCAACTTATTTTGATATTGACTTACTTACTTCTTTTATAACTGAAATTATTGACTTAGATTCAATAAGTGATTCTGTTGTTCATACTTTCCTAATAAATGAGGATCCAAAAACATATGATGAAGCTGTAAATCAATTGATGCTAGTTTTTGGAGAGATACTATTAACAATGAGCTAAAATCTATTATGTCTAATCATACTTGGGAGTTAGTGGATTTGCCTAAAGATTGTAAACCTATTAGTAATAAATGAGTTTTTAGAAAGAAATGTAGACCAGACGAATCAATCCAAAGGTATAAGGCAAGACAAGTTGTAAAAGGATTTACTAAAAAATTTGGAGTTGATTTTTTTGATACATACTCTTCAGTTACTAAGATCTCAACAATTCGTGTTTTGTTTGCTTTAGCTTCCATTCACAACTTACTTGTACATCATAATTATGTGAAAACTACTTTCTTGAATGGTGATTTAGATGAGGAGATCTATATAGAGCAACCTTCAGGCTTTGTGGCACCTGGGAAGGAAGACAGAGTATGCAGACTCAAAAAGTCTTTGTACGGTCTCAAACAAGCTCCAAAAAAATGGTATGAGAAATTTTACAAAACTATCTTTAGTTATGTCTTTGTTTTCAATGCTATGCTAAAATTATTGGGAGTCTTATGTTTTTAATAGACCATACTCGGTGAGATATTGCCTATGTTGTTAGTAAACTGAGTAGATATACTCATAACCGAAGTAGTGAACATGGGAATACTCTTAAGCGTCTGTTTAAGTACCTCAAAGGTACGATGACTTGGGGATTGCAATTTTTTGGATACTCTACAATCCTAGAGGGATACTATGATGCAAATTGGGTATATAATAATGATGAGGGTAGCTCTACCAGTGGTTATGTGTTTACTTTGGGTGGAGCAGCCATTTCTTGAAAATCTGCTAAACAGAGTGTGTTGCTCACTCCACCATGGAATTGAATTTTATAGCTCTTGATTTAGCCAGGAAAGAGGCTAAGTGGCTTAGGAATCTACTTATTGAGATTCCTTTATGGGGGAAACCTACACCTTTAGTGTTTTTATTATGTGATTCACAAGTTGCCATTTGTGTTGCTCAAAATCAAGCTTACAATGGCAAGAAAAGGCATATACGATGACACTTAATTAAGAATAGAGTACTCGCCATGGAGTACGTAAGATCTGAAAGGAACCTAGCTAATCCACTGACCAAAGGGTTATGTAGGAAAACGGTTCTTAATTCGTCGAAGGGGATGGGTCTTAAGCCCACTTGTTGAGAAATTCATGATGGATATCCAACTTACTCTTTTAAGTTCAATGTGGCTAAACGAAACCATGGATAGTCATAGTGTATATCTTTACCAATCCCTATGGCACACAATGTACATGCATAAGGATGAGCTCCTTGCTTTTAATGAGTTCATAGCATAGGGTTTGGGTGGTCCTATTGAGACGAACTTAATGAACCTACCGAATTTATAGAATAAGCCACTAAATGTTCTTAATGAATTCACATCTCAAGCTTTGGGTGGTCCTAGCGGGATCGACTTATAAATTCATCGAAGTTTTAAACTGAGAGGTTGAACTTATTAAATACTCTTAATGATTTCATAGCCCTAGTCCAGGCAGTCTAACTGAGATAGACTTGATGGAATCACCTACGTAAGTCTGAAGGATTAACCATATTTTATGAAAGACGTTGGGCCATTTTTTTAGAGCACTTGCCAGCATCCCGAGGTATATTGGCTAAATTGTTTATCTATCGCGAAACACAATTGGACTTAAGATTAGTCGTGTGTTATGAGTTTACTCTTATTTTAAAAACTTTCAGATTCGTTCACTTGTTAAGAGAAGAATTGCTCATTTCACTACGTATTTGTGACAATCTAATAGATACTAGTACTTAAACGACTAATTTCACTATTTCTTTTTTTTCTCGTCTTTTCAAAAAATCGTTATTTCTTTTGCATTAATAGGGGAATGTTGTAATGCAAAATTTTGATTCTTACAATATGGTCATTGAAATCTGACCATTACAATAAGGTTGTTAGAATCTAACTGTTATAATGATCATTGGAATCTGACCATCGCAATATGGCCATTGAATTTTTTGGACCATTTTTCCTATTTTAGAATCTTATAAATAGGAAGCTATTTTTCTCATATTTCACACAACAAAAAGTAGAGTCTCTATCACTCTTCTTGTCTCCCTCATCCTTTTTTTTTATTTTACTAAAAAATTACATTAGAGGAAGTTATGTTTAGGAGTTTCGATTTTAAGCGGAACCATCTATAACCCTTTTAAACTTTCATAGGAATTGATCCTAGTGTGATTTTTTTTTCTAGTCAAATTTTCGACCACCTTTAAAATTATTTTTAATCTTATTTCCCGTAAACTTAAGAAGAGCAATACCAATCGTGTTCTATCTTCTTCATTCTAGTGTACGAATTTGGAAGCACTCTGTCAACCTTGAGAGGGTGATGTCCATTTTCGATTACACCGATCAAGGTGAAATAGCTTCTAAGGAAGTGGTTCTCCACGACACAATATTTATTTATTTATTTTTCTCTTATTATTTGTACTTGTTAGTGTTAACGTCTTTGTTTTTGTAACATCCCAAAATAGGGCCTAGTAGGAATAGTGGTTTATGGACCACAAATCTGACATCAAAATATTTATTTTATAATTATTTTGAGGCCTAGAATATGATAATGTGCATGTGTTAAAATTTCATGAAGGAATTCTTTGAGTAAGTGCCTAATTGGAAAATTAGGGACTAAATTGAATAAATTGCAAAACTTGGATTCTAGAAACAATTTGCATAAAATTGCTTTAGATTATAAAATATAAGGTCTTGGGGAGAAATTTTCCCAATTTCTAAGTTTTTGGACAAAAATGGGCTTACATGGATGAAAATTCAAAGAAAGGGCTTCAGGGCATTTTGGTCATTTGGCATATTGATGAAATAAAATGAGAAAAAGAAGGAAAAAACCAGCCATTCTTCTCCCTTGTCCAGCCAAAATTCCTAAGCCACAATAGCTAGGGTTTCCAAGCTTTTCAAGCTCATTAGGAAGTGCTCCCAAGCCCCGTTTTTAATGTTCTTTGTAATTTTGAGATTCCGGTAGCTTACTCTCTCCATTTCTACCCATATTTCATGCTAGGGTTCATGTTTAAAAATTTATCCATGCATGAGTTACTTGTATTTTGATGTTTTATGGAGGAATATGAAAGTTCGAAGTGTGTTAAACAACTTTTCCTAGGTGATTTTCATGAAAAACCCCTAAAGGGACCTTTTTGCAAAAGTTGTAAAATGTGTGGTAGAAATGTGAAAATAATGGAAAATGTGGGCTACCATAAGAGCGAAAAGTGTTCAGCTAAGCTTGAGTAAGGTAGAAATTGCATGCGTTTCATTATACGAGCCTAGGGACTAAATCGTAAAAATGTGAAAAGTTAGGGGCAAAACAGTCATTTGGACCTGAGGTGAAATTTAGACTTGAAATGTATAATGTGGAGTGTTAATGATTTATTTTTATTGTTATAGACCCTGAGGAACAAATTTCGGAGGTCGATCGAGGAAAGCGAAAGGTTTTGGAATAACCGAAACACGACACCGAAACGAATACCAGGTAAGTTCGGATAACTTAAAGTAAACACTCAATGTACCTAATTATATGATTTATGAATGCATGATGATTGCATTTATTAATAACATGAAACTCTATGAAATGCATGTTTAAGTATGAATTGTGGTAAATGTCTCGGTTGAGGTTAAAAAGGGAATTTGATTGATAAACCATGATTGACATGTGTAATGAGGTCCTGCATGTGTTGCAGTAAGGATTTAGCCTAGATGGGTAATCCGTTGATCTCATTTATAAAAGGATCTAGCCCGAAATGATGTTTCTTTGAATGGTCGAGCCTCCCGAAAGATATGTGTGCATTATGGATTTAGCCCGGACGGGTAATCTGATTAGGATCTGAATTTAGCCTAGACTGGTAATTTAGATCCAAGCTCAATAAAGATATTTGTCTTTATAAGAGATTTATCCTAGACTGGTAATCCCGACATCATCTTATGAGTTCATAAAATGGGGGATTTAGCCTGGACTGGTAATCCCGCCATAAGATGTGAGGTTCGCGGGAGTGCATATCTGAAACGATCATTGTACGAATTGACGGTAAATGGATATTCCATCGAGATTTCCTAGAAACTCAATGAGATTAATGTGATATATATATACAAATGAGATGCTGAATGATGAGCTCATCTAAGATAACTTTCATAGTGCATTGTTATGTGACTAACTCATTGATTGAGTGTAAGTGATAGGGAAGCCATCCTATGCTCATTGAATTTATTGCCCAATTTGATGTCATGCTAATTACTTGGTAAGTTTGTTATTCAAGCTTACTAAGCATGAAAATGCTTACCCCTCTCTTTTCCCTATCTCTCACAGAGCTCGAAGACTCGTAAAGATTGGAAGACAGTTGGAGAGTCAGCATACTATCAAATAGACTAGCTTTGGTATAAAGACATTTCTAAATTGTTCAATGGCATGTATAGGTTTTTTGAGTATTTTGTTATATCTGTCATTTGATTTGCCAAATGAAGGCTTGTAAAGATAAATCTATCTTTTTGTTTATGGCCATAGAGATCGGCTTGTTTTGAAGTAGGCTATAATCTACAAAATTTCCATGCAAGTTTATAATCATGTGCGATGGTTAAATTCCAATTGGCAATGATTCATAAGAACGAGCCAATCTTGAATGTATTAAAGTGGTATGACAACACATAAATACAAGATAGGAAATAACCTAGCATGCACGAAACCAATGATATGAGGTTTCCATGCAATGAGTTTTTGCAAAGATCATTTATGAAAGCATAATTATGTTTTACTTTGTTTTAATATTCATTAAGTATAAGTGTTAAAAGGGGGTGACCATAGGCTTGGAAAATAGCCTAATAGGGTCTACACGGTTGGGTACACAGGCGTGCGCCTAGGCCGTGTGTGACACACGGGCCACACCTGTGGGCGTGTGGCATGGTCGTGTGTCCCCTGTATCTAAAATGGTAAGTTTGTTAAATGAACACGGGCGTGTGTCTTGGCTGTGTGAATTTAACAGAATGCTCAAGTCTTGGACACGGAGCGATCGCATGGGTGTGTCCCAAGTCACACGGGCGTGTGACACTTCAAGTTAAAAGAAATTTTCCAAGGTGCCCAAAATTTATCAAACGTTCTCGGTTTTGTCCCGCACCGCCTCTAGGCATGTTTTAGGTCTCGAAGGCCTGTTTAAGGGAAATGACATACATATTTGAAAAGTTTTAAATTAGAACGCAACTTAGTGACTTGATTTAATATGTTTATGAATGTGAAATCCCGGTAACGCCTCGAGCCCTATCTCGCCGTCAGTTACGGGTGAGGGGTGTTACAGTTTTGCATTATTAATTATCCAACATGTGTCTTGAGACCTAACTGCCAAAAATGCAACTTTCTCAACAAGCAATTTGATGCTAAAAAATTTCCTAAATCATCACAAAATTGCACCAAACCAAAACACATCCATATAACATGTAAAAAAAGAACAATCAATAACTTAAAAATAATGGGAAACCATGTATCCTATATCAAAATTAATAAGTAGATATTTAAACCCTAGATACACATCTTAATTTCTTAATTACTTAAACGAAGTTACATTTCATCAATTTCTTACACAAGAACCATTTTAATTTACTTTAACTTAATGCACACCTATTAAGCATGTTTAATTGCATTTAAACATCTAATGATCATGTCACTAATTTCACTATGACTAATCCAATTAAACTAACCATTTAACTAAAGTTTACTTACTTATATTTATATTTGCATATGTCATAAGATAAATAAACTCAAAATCACCTAACCATTCAACAAAGGCTTTCATCATTAACATATTTACAAATCAAAATATTATAAAGACTCCAAAATACTTCCTAATAACTTAGATACATGCCATACATAACTAAACATAATAAAAACATTACAACTAATGGATGAGATGAGTGTTGATAGCTTGGATGCTGGTGGGTCACTCTAAAAACCTAACGAGACATGCGTACGAAAACAAACAATTTCATGCATTGAGTACTAAATACTCAATAATACTAACATAATTTTAAGTTAAACATAAAAACTATTAAGATAATAAACAAACTACTAATACAATAAATTGAATAATTAATAAACTTAGAATATCATTTCAATATATCAATTTCAGTATCAAAATCATATTATATTCATTCTATTATATCCATTATTTATGCATTATTTTTAGAATAAGCTTTCATAATCAAAATCTCAAATGACATTCGATTAATCAAAATTAAAATGACATTTCATTATCAAGTCAAAATGACATTTCAATTTCAGAATCAAGATGGCATTTTGATTATTTACTTTTAGCCCTATTAATTGGATGCAGACAAAAGTACGGGTACACAAATTTATCCTCTAATACTCCATAATAAACACTGAAGTGATGACCTAGCATTAATGTACTGATCCATCTTACAATCCATAGAATGTAATGCACCGAAATGCCAAAATGCTCCCACCAATACGTACACGAATCCTCTGGCATCCAACTATATCCTAACTATGTCTAGTATTGTTTAATAGGGTGATTTCATGATTTCATAGTGTCAATACATTCAATATTCTTAGTCTCAACTCATTATCACATGACATGAACATATTATTTTTTCAAAATCATTATCTATTTTGTAGTTTACAAACACATATCAAGTTACATGCTTCTCATCATAATAGCATAATAACTAATCATCATAATATCATTGTGAACTTTGTATATACATACCTCACAAACTTACCCACTGTACCAAAATTCAACAAGGCATAGTCCAACTTAACAAAAGTGTCATTTATTACTACTATTCAATAGATTTAGTTATTTAATTAATTTCATGAAAAGAAGATAAATTATGAAAGTATAAACCATTATCGATAATCCTCGATGATTTTCGCCTTCCCTTTTACTAATCACACATTCAAATTAAATATGTTAAACATTTATTCAATTTAGTCTTTATAAACTCTATTATCTGAAATGTTCATATTTTACCATCTATCCATTCAAATCATGATCTAACTTCGTATTTACACTCTAAAGAGAAGCTATTATTATACAACAATTTCATCCTAAGTTCTAACATTTTCTCTCTCTTAACTTAAGCATTCAACCATGTTTCAATCTAAGATTTTCCTGAATTCAATAATCTAATAAGTGGGCTTTTATTATCTACCTTCATTAATTAAAATTCCAACTAAAATTAAAAGAAATATCCTACTTATGTCCTTGTATAAGTCACGACAATAGAGGACAGAACTTAAGCATTTTTCATTCTTTTTCTTTCTAATGACCGGTTGAAGAAGAGAGTATAATGGACAAATTTGATTTTATCTCTTACTAACATGTTTCAATTATAATTAAATAAAACAATTCACACTAAATCAATGGTCATTAGAGTTTCATGCCAAAATTAATGGCAACCAACAGCTTGGATCTATACATATATTAATTTTGGACTAACTGTTTTTAAGGACTTGGTAAATTGCAAATCAAGGACAGGCAAAAAGTTCCAATCAAATTTCTTTATACTCACCTTATAATTTAATCCCTCTACTAATTTATAAAATAATCTAATCTATTTAATTATTATTTGCTTTTGTTCATTAATCTCGTATTCAACTTGCTACTTCTCAATTTCAAATCTTGAATGACCCAATTTAAGAAATTCAATTTTAAACTAGATTTTTCGACATCAACAAAAATCGAATCATTACATATACTGTATAATAAATAAAATTATTAAACATTTAAATTATTTTATTATTATCTTTTTATCAATTAGAATATAATAGCATACTCGCAACAAAGTGCGGGCATTTATCTAGTATTATTGAAGGTAATTCCGAATTACCCCATTAAGTTTGAAGAAAATCCCTCAAATCCACTTAGATTTATTTGCGAAGCAAATTTTAGATGAAAAGATAATTTTAACCTTATTATTTATTTATTGTTATAAAATAAAGAGAGATGGGGAGAATAAAAAACAAAAAAAAAATATGAAAGCAATAGAGAATGTACTTTATTAATAAAATGGATGATTACAATGCTTCATCAGAGTTTCTATTTATAGGCATAATAAGCATAAAAGAAGTAGAGATCTAATTTTAATAACTATTAGAGTTTAAAGCATATCAAAACTTTATATTGATCATAATGGGCATCCACTTAATAAGATATTCATAACACTCCCCCTTGGATGTCTATTGATAGATAATGTGCCTCGTTAAAACCTTATTAGGAAAAACCCTGCGGGATAAAAAACCTAATGAAGGAAAAAGAGTACACAATCTTCTATTATAAGTTGCCTCGTTAAAAACTTTTACTGGGAAAACCCAATGGGATAAAGCATTGGTTAAAGGAAAAGAGTACAACTTGTTTTTTGACTCCCCCTAATGGCAACATTACATTACATCTTTGAGTCGACGCATTCCAATCTTTTATAGTAGTCTTTCAAATGTTGAAGTTGGCAATGCCTTAATAAAAAGATCTACTAAATTCTCACTAGAACGAATTTGTTGAACATTTATATGACTTCTTTTCTCAAGATCATGAGTGAAGAATAATATTGGTGAAATATGTTTCATTCTGTTACCTTTGATATAACCATCCTTCAATTGATACATGTTGCATTATCTTTGTATAAGATAGTTGACATCTTTTCCTGTAAAGGTAAATTACATATCTTCTAGATATGTTGGGTCAATAACCTTAGCCAAATACACTCTCGACTTGCCTCATGCATTGCAATTATTTCTGCATGATTTGAAGAAGTAGCAACTAATGTTTGCTTTGTTGAATGCCATGATATGGCAATACCCCCCACATGTAAATAAATATCTTGTTTGAAATCGACCTTTTTGTGTATCTAATAAGTATCCAGCATCAGCATAGCCAACTAATAGGGATTTTGAATCATTTGAATAAAATAACCACATATCAATAGTCCCTTTGAGATATCTAAATACATGTGTAATTCAATTCCAATGTCTACATGTCGGAGAAGAACTAAATCTTGCTAACAAGTTTATAGCGAAAGTTATATCAGGTATTGTGTTGTTTGCAAGATACAACAATGCCCCTATGGCACTTAAATACGGTACTTCGGGACTAAGAAAATCTTCACCATCCTCGCAAGGACGAAATTTATCTTTATTCGCATGTAATGATCGTACAACCATCGGAGTACTTAATGAGTGTGTTTTATCCATGTAAAATTACTTTAATATCTTTTTTCATATAAGTTGATTAATGAACATGAATTTCATCTTTTAAATGCTTAATTTGTAAGCCAAGATAAAACTTTGTTTTTCCAAGATCTTTCATATCAAATTCTTTCTTTAAACAATTTATTGTATTTTAAAGCTTTTCAGAAATTCTAATAATATTTAGATCATCAATATAAACATCAATTATAAAAAAAAATTTGATCCAAACTTTTTTATAAAGATATATGGCCAAATTGGATCATTTTTGTAACCTTTTTTTAACAAATATTCACTAAGACAATTGTACCACATACGTCCAAATTGTTTTAATCCATATAAACTCTTCTTTAATCTGATCGAGCAATTTTCTCAAGAAACTCTATATCCTTTTGGGATTTTAAATCCTTCAGGGATTTTCATATAAATTTCACTATCAAGTGTACCTTTTAAATAGGCTGTAACAACATCCATTAGATGCATATCAAGTTTTTCACGTACTGCCATACTAATAAGATATCTAAACATGATTGCATCCACTACAAGAGAATATTTCTCTTCATAATCAACGTCAGGCCTTTGTGAAAATCCTTGTGCTACAAGTCAAGCTTTATATCTTACGACTTCATCAATTTCATTTCGTTTTCGCAAAAATACCCATTTATATCCTACCAGCTTTACACCTTTAGGTGTTTGGACTACATGTCCAAAAACTTCACGTTTAGAAAGTAAATTCAATTCTGCTTGAATTGAATCTCTCCATTTTGACCGATCTTTTCTATTTTTACATTTCTCAATAGATTTAGGCTCACGATCCTCATTTTCTTTTATTATTTCAATAGCAATATTATAAGCAAAATTGTTATCGACAACTACATTTTTTTTTGGTTCCATCTTTTTCTTGTATTGACATAACTTATCGAGATCTCTTTATTTTCATCATTTTCATTTTCACTTTTAGGTACCTGAATCTCTTATTAAGTTTTATAATTAGTTATGTCATGGGTCTCTTTAGGAACCCCCGCCTCCACTATATGACCATTTTGAATGTTTTCTCCTTTACTTTTATGAGGATTTTTATCTTTGGAACCGACTGGTCTTCCACGCTTCAAGCATGAATTTACTTTCTTTTGCACTAACAGTTTGCCTTATTAGGCCATCAATTCGTATTAGAGCATTTTCAGCTGGTATGTGAGATTTTAATGAATCTGGCAGTTGATTTGTAAAATGAATCATCTGTTGAACTTCTGGTTCATATTGCTTTGTACGAAGATCTTAGACATTGATAATTCATTTCAAGTACTTTATTAATCCAGCTTTTTATCCTTTTCCCCTAATGTTGGGAAAAATGACAACTCATGCCATAATTAAATCTCGAATTAATAGCTCAAAAATATTATAAGGAGACTCATATAAATATACATTTCCAATCTCTTATTATGATTCATCTTTGTGCTTTGTGGTGAAGTAGTTGGAACATATACCGCATATCCAAAAATTGTAAGATGCAAAATATTTTACTCTTAACCAAAAATCAATTATAATGGGGAGTATTTATAATTTATTAGCTTGATACGTACATGTAAATCTCATGCTGAAATAAGAATTTTTGTTCTCATAAGTAATGGTTTAGCTATTAGTTAGAGGCGTTTGATAAACGATTCAGCTAAATCGTTTTATAAGTGAACATGAGCTATATGATGTTTAACTTTTATCACAATTAACATGCAATAATCATTGAAAGCTTGTGATATAAACTCACCAACATTAGCAAGATGAATTGTTTTAATTGTATAATCTAAAATTAACCATTTAAACAAGCAATCCTGCAAGCGACAGATTGCGAGTTGATAACGCATGTGATTATTTTTGTAGATGCATATACCAAAATCATATAATATCAAAACCATCCACATGGTGGATAAATGAGCCCATATTTATTTCAGAAATGTAAGACATTAAATCTTAACTTTAGCTAGTGAGTTTCTAAGAATCAATTTTCATTGAAAACAAACAACAAATGAGAATTCTTTAAATTAAAGAATCTTCTGGTTCTTTAATGAATGTCCATATGAATTCTCAATTAATTTTTACATCATTATGATCCAGGAAAGTAATACATGCATGTGTATTAGTAAACTTCTAGTTTACTTTAACATATGGTTCAATTGTACTAAATTGTAACAAATTGATAATTTTATTATCATTCCTTTTAATTTTTATCAACATATAAGTACTATTGTGACAATTACTACTGGAAATGTCTAAATCAATGTGAAGTCTATAATACCACTAAGTCAATAAATATAATTTCTAAATAATTATATGCAATATTCGCTTCAGGGAATATGCCAAAATCTTCAAATGCACAAAAATCTATTAATAGCAAACTTTGAGAGTGAATCTTATTTTCCAGGTATACAACAGGTACATAACCAATGACTTTTCATACATAAGTTTTCTCTCTTGCAAGTTCTCATCAGTTATATTTTACCACATAATTTTAATTGAGAATTTATTTTGAATATTGTAGAGTTATACTCACAGTTTTTTTAAAAAATGCAACTTTAGGTGCATCCAACCATAATAAGCTTTATATAAAATCATCATATTCTATTACTCATGAGTAGATCTTTCACAATCAAATATTTTGCTTTCAACACTTTAATGGGGATGATGACAAAAGAAGATCACTAAGATTATAAAATAAATATAAATTAATAACCCAATTCCTTATTTTTATTCATATGAAATATAATATTTTCCTCATTCACAATCTCAAATGAGATCCATTACAAATATCTTTTTAAAAGTAATGCATTAAATCACAAATTTTGTGCTTTGTAGATATTGATATATTAGCTCTTCTGGAGCTTTCAACTAATTTTGTACTATCAGATATTAGAATAATCACTACAGGAGAACAGACTTTTAGCGGCGTTTTTTTGGCCTTTAACGGCGTTTTCACAAGCGTCGCTAAAGATCATGATTTTTAAAGGCTTTTTTTCACAAGCGCCGCTAAAGACCATGACCTTTAACGGCGCTTTTCTCGCAAATGCCGCTAAAAATTATGACCTTTAGCGACACTTTTCTCACAAACGCCGTTAAAAATCTTAACCTTTAGCGGCACTTTTCTCACAAACGCCGCTAAAAATCATAACCTTTAAAACATTTATTTTATTTTAATTAAATAATATTTATTTCGCCGCTAAAAAGCATAACCTTTAAAAAATTTATTTTATTTTAATTAAATAATATTTATTTCTACATTAAATATTATATTATGTTTAATTTTTGAACTTTAAACTATATACTTTTAAAGATAAATAAAAAATATTAATTAAATTAAATTTTCCATTGAAATTTAAACTTCAAAACTAAATATAAAAATTAATGAATTTAAATTTAATACATAAACATTGATTCAATTTGTAATTTAATACATAAAAAAAACACACACACACACACAAAGTATTACAATATTTAAAACAAAATTCATCTTAGTGAGAATATAATGCCATATCATCATCACCTCTCATTAATCAAAAAAAAAGATCAGAAAAGAAGAAGAAACAATATACAACAAAGGGCTAGTTCAAGCTTAGATGAAGCCAAAGTATTGCAATGCCAGCATATATAACTTAGTGAAGTACTTTGATCTTGATCTTGGTTAAGACTTGCTCCAGCAATAAAGAAAATTGTTAAACGGAATCTCGATCATTTGACTGAGCAAAACAAAGAAATTAGCTATACCATTTACTATAATAAAAGTGAAATCAGTAAAATTTAGAGTCAAAATTTTTTAATATTTTTCTTTTGGTTTAAAACTCAGTTTTTATGATTTTTTCAATATTTTTCTTGTCAAATTTACTGTTAATATTATATTTGAAGTTTGTATCTATCTCTTTCAATAATATTACCTTCAAAATTTAAACATACATTCTCTTTTTAAAATGTAATATAGGTTATCACTTCACTCTATTTTTTTATCTATCAATTCAAGTTTTTATGACATAGGCAGAATCAAACTAAAAATCTTCTCATAAAATTAGCTACCTATAATTGTTTCAAAGCTACAACTTAGGGTAAGTCAGTTTCCATATGACTAAATAGTAAACAGTAACCAATCTGAGTTAAAAAAGAAAAAATATATAAGGGAAAAATAATAGATAACCAGATGAGAAGATTTATATCTACACAAACCTCCTTAATAACAAGAAAAACATAAATCAGCATTGAATCCTTCACCAGACACCAAATTCTCAGAGTATACTAATAATAACACACTTAAATACAAATAGAACTTTATGGAAAAGGTTAGAAAGAA
The DNA here is from genome assembly GCF_007990345.1 of Gossypium hirsutum. Classification (NCBI taxonomy): domain Eukaryota; kingdom Viridiplantae; phylum Streptophyta; class Magnoliopsida; order Malvales; family Malvaceae; genus Gossypium; species Gossypium hirsutum. Next base: position 69,908,376 of record NC_053436.1, on the reverse strand, counting down.
TAGCCATCAATCATTCAAAACTAAGTTATTACAAAAAAAGGCATCTATGTAAGCCATCTAGGACGGCTATCAAACCACCGAAACATGAAGAGAAAATGTTCAAGATCAGGAAACAAAAAGCAATAGTATTAATTAGAGCACAAATGCCATATTTCTTAACTCCATTCATTCTAGTTTGATCACCAATCAACTTTAGGAGGAACGGCAACAAGTCTGGCCAACTTTCTGGCCAGTCGTAGACTGCAATAGCTGCTACAGCCATACTGACTGATATGCAAAGTTTTCTATTAGGATCATCCAAAGTTGATAAAAGTAGTCCGCGGATAACTGCCTGACAATATAATCATGATTGATTTAATATGGAGGTAGACAGGGTATATTAAACACAAGATGTTTACAACATGTTGATTACTAGCTACATTTAAAGGTGGAAAACCCATTCATATGTTTCATCTCAAAATTTAAAGTGAAAATTAAGATAGAGAAAGAAAGCCAAAAGATATGTGTATGTTTGTGTCTAGAGCAGCTCAATAGCAGGTAATAACAAGAGGAAAAACATTTTTTAATACTTATTGGTAACCATGTATATACATATATTAAACTCATAACCATACAACGATAAGAAAAGAAAATTTTGACTTCCTAGTTTCTCACAATAACTTCTCTTATATATTTCAATCTTTTAAATATCTTTGTGATCTGGACAGTCAAATTATAAAATGGTTGCTGCCGAAAAAATCACAAATCAAACACCAATGCAAGACATGAACTCAAATAGCTTATGAGCAACATGAAATAATCTGCATCATGTGACTAATCATTGGCAGCAAGACGTGTTAGCACAAAACAAGTGGCCCTATGTAAGAAATGGACCATGTCACCGCAGTATTTAGATTTCGGAAACCGGGAATTTGGGATCCCTTCATTGTTCAGATCAGGCTGGACAATCACTTGTAAGTATGGTGAAAAAGCCAAAAATATAACTTATTTGGGTTTCAGCATTCTCAGACCAGAAAGATCTTAGAAAGGTTGCCATAGACATGTTTTGCTATCATCCTTAACATACAAATAACAGAGAAAGCATTGATCCGGATGAAGATCCGTCAGCAAAAAAACTCGATTTCAAGGACAAACATAGCCGAAAACCGAAACTCATAAACAAGTCTACCAAATAGCTCGAACAATGATCAAATTCAAGGTTTTGAGAACTGATTTTGAGGGAAAAAGAACAACAGGCAACATACAGGACACAGCAAAACATTCAACAATTCTAAAACAAGTTATTGATGTTCCATTTCAGGGCTTAAAAAACTCATCAAAAATTTAAGAATAAAAAAGGGTTCTCCCTTTACCTGATGCATGAGAAAGGTCTTCAAGAAGAAGAGGCAAATATCATTATTTGTTTAGAAAAATCCTACAAATTCAACAGATAAAATTCCAGATAAAGTGGAACTTTATAGCACTTTGCTTCAATGGAGATGAAAATGATGGGATTGACCTTGTATTCAACTAATTAAATACCAATCCTAAAGCAAATATACCTATTCCAAACACTTTAGATTATGCGGTTAGGTATGATTAAATAATCAACGAAGCACAAGGAAAAACACCCAAGAAAGAAGTAAAAAACAAAACCAAAATTGTAAGAAAAAAAGAATAAACAAACAAACAAAGAATACCAAAATAAGGATATATATATATAATATAATAAATGGGTAACTTCAAAGGGCTACAAGAATCTGAACAGATCAATATTCCATTATGACCCAAGTTGTAATAATAAGAGAAGAAAGAAAAAGACCAGACATGAAAAAGCAAATTCAATTTTCTAGTGAGAAACTCACCCTCAAACTGAAACTGAAAGGGTGTTCTTTTTTCTTAAATTGTTTATTGCGACTTTGTGTGTTTTTCTTCTATCTCATAAAATGAAAAACAGGTTTTATTTATTTTATTTTGTTTGTTTTGTCATAGTCTGCATGTTTATACGATAAGAAAATATCTTTTAAATATCTTCTCACAATAACTTCTCTTATATATTTCAATCTTTTAAATATCTTTCTGATTTGTGATTTGTGATTTTTTCTGCAGCAACGATAAGAGAATGACTTGAATGAAACCAGATCCTTAACCCCAGAAAAGAAAGCATACCTTTTCAATTGACAAAGTTTTAAACGAGGAAGACCTTGCAACAGAAGGAGCTGAATACCTTTCTTCTACTTACAGCAAAGATAGAAAGAAACTAAGAAAATTTTCGATTGATCTGCAGATCGAGAAATTTTGGTTTCAAGATTTTGCAGAGAAGTTGATATATAGCAAAACTAGAGTAGTTAACAGTATCCTACATCTATCAGTGCGTCCAAATTTTTAAATATGAATGATTTCGAGTTAGTCTCTAAGTTTTTTGGAATTAAAAAAGGAAAAAAGTATAATTTGTTAGTATAATCATGTACAAGTTTCTTTCAGAAAACATTTGAAAAATAAAAAGGGATGCAATTACCATGGACGAATATCACTTCCATTTGCTCGCAATATGTTCTCTCGCATTGCCAAACCAGTAATTAATACATATCATACACTCAGCGTTAATTCAAGAAATGCACTACAAGCAAGAAGAGAAGCCTTAAGTTCTCAACTTCAATAAACCAGTAACTTATGCTTTACCTGCTACTTCTGTCATCAATACAAATCTGTACAGTTAAGGCAGATAAAACCTACAGAACATCATAAGAAACTGTTAAACACAACAAATGCCAAGAGACAAAAGAAATAACACAACAGTAGCAGTAAGGAAGCGCGAATTTGGCCGACCTCTTACTTTTGGCTGCTGAAGATAAACATGAACACCTTCCTTGTCCGCTTGCCGTTTCAGTTCGGCTGCCTCTTTTAAGAGAATAGCTGCTATTCTGTTTTCAGTTTCCAAATCCATTTAAGCTGCAATAGAAAATTAAACCCGGATGAATTTAACAGATTTCTCATTGAAAACACAAATTTGAACAGATAAACGCAAAAAAACTATCAAAACCCATTAAAAAGCTATGATCAAATATAAAAACTAGGCTCTCTTGATTTCTCAAAAAAAAACCCAGAGATTTAGCATGGAAGACTAACAGCCCCAACACCAAATATAAACAACATAAAATTTTAATTATCCAGGCCATAGCTCAATACATTTATCCTAATCGACAAGCATCGGCACAGGAAAAAAAATCCCTTTTTCATTATCCTCAAAACCCAATTAAAAACCAGTAGTTCACATCGAAAAAACCCCCAAATATGAAATTAAAACCCCTTTTTTTTTGCCTCACAAACAACTTGAACAATAAGATTTCTAAGCAAAATAAACATCAAGAACAATAAAATCAGTAAACTTACCCAATCAATTAAACGGCTAATGCGAAATCCAAAATCCAAAATCCCGTTTGTTTACAGAGAGGAAAAAAAAAGTAATTTCTCGGTAATCAAACAGAGAAAGAAAAGAAACAACTACCTGAAAATTATATCAACCAAAGTAAATTAAAGAGAAGGAAAATATTTTTTTTTTATTTTAAAAAAGAGGATTAGGAAAACGGGGTAAAAACACTTGCTGTTTAATAGTTTTTTGAGTGACTATTTTCTTCATGCCAGCAAATTTGGGGGCCTTTTTTGATTTTCCCATGGCTGTAGATTGAAACTTATTACAACAAAAACCCAAAAAATAAAAACAGGAAAAGATAAAGGCCCAGATGGAAATCTGAAAATTTAGAACAAAGTGAAGTGGAATGATGCAATGGGTCAATGAAAAAGAAAGAGCATGACAGTTTCAGATCAGTGGAGCACAAGAATGCAAGAAGAATTCGAGATTTTTAAAAGAGAACTATTTACCTGGGAAAATTGGAAAGTAGCAAAAGTGGCAGAGAGAAACACCTAAAGGGTTTCGAGGATACCGATTTAAGGGGGGAAAATTAAGGGCTTCAGGTGGAAATTTGGGGATAAAACGGCGTCATTTTTTTTATTGCATTTTTTTAGGGTATTTTTTATAAAAAGGCCACTCATCTCTATTTTATATTTTATTTTTATTTGTTATCAATGTTTTTATTTATTTATCAATATTTTTTAAATCTAATATTTAAATATATCAAATGGTTTAGATTAACTATTTTTTAAAATAAAAGTATTAATTGGTTGTATAAAATTTCATCATTTAACAAATATCGAGTAAAGCTTAAATCCTAAACCATTTAATATATATAAAGTTTATCTATTATCTCTTAAATAATTTAAACTATAATCATAATTTTAAGATATTAAAATTAAAATTATCTCTTTTACAATTATATAAGAAATTATTTAATATATAAATTAAAAAATACTAATTAATCTAAATTCATAATCCCTAAACTCTAAACCCTAAAATTCTAAAATATAAACCGTTAACCCTAAACACATAACCCCTAACCCTTAAACCTTAAACCCCAACCCTTAAACCATAATCCATAAACTTTAAAATAGTAACTCATAAACCTTAAAACCTTAACCATATACCGTAAACCGTAAACCCTAAACTATAATGATTAATTGTGTAACGCCTCAATTTTTGGGCCTGGAAGTATTGGGCCTTGAGTCTGGGTTCGGGTGGAAAATGGCCCGAATAATTTGGATGTTATTATTATTTCATATGTTTAGTTTAGTAATTAAATAAATTACGAAGGGTTTATAGTGTGGGAAAAAAGGCCCAAGAGTAAATTTATTTCGAGGCAATTCCTGAATTTTAATTTTGCGAGAGAGGGTTCTGGCGATATGGGCTTTTAAAGTTGAGGTGGTAAAATAGGACACAAAAAGATCCGTGGTAAAGTGGCATGTGGCGCCACCTAGGTGTTTGGGGAGTGACATGTGGATGTTTAGGGGGAGCCAGAGTTCAAGTCACAAGGTAAGCGTGTTGTTACTTTTATTTTTTTGTGTTAGATCCCCTGAGTGCCGAATTCTTCCTTCTCTTCTCCTCTCTTCTTCTATTTTATTTTTCTCCTTCTTTTCTTCTCTAGCCGAAACATTCCTACCATTCTACTCATCTCCTCTTTCATTCCCATTCTTTTCTAAACCTCTATAGCCGATTGCCATAAAAGCCGAAATCCCAAAAGTTATTTCTTGTGCCGATTTCTTCTAGCTAAAATCCTCCTATTTTTTTCATCTCTTTTGGTCAATTTTCACATCCTCTAAACCTCAATCCCTGTCGGCAATACCACTGCAAAACCACCATACCAAATCATCTTCTACTTCACAGTTCCAAAAGCCGAAAACACCATAGTTTTTAGGGACATATAGCCGAATCTTTAGATCTCTAAGATTCGATTTTTGCTAGTGTTTAAGGGCTGGATCTGCATCAGATCTGAGTAGAAACTGAATTGGAATCGTTTTGGTTGAAGAACCTGTGGTAAGTATTCAGATCTATTCTTTATTTCGAGTTTTAGAAAAGCTGAAATCCCTAAAGGCATAGGGAGGCTGTCGAATGGAGCTTAAGGCTCTAAGGGTTGTAACAATTGATTTGTTTTTGTGTTAGTGTGATCTAGAGGCTGTTGATGGAAGGCTTGGACAAGTGGAATGACTAGATCGAGATCTAGTCACTAGTTTTGGCGAAGGTAGGATCTCAAGGGCCATATGTATTGATGGCCGATTATGGTAAGTAAGTTTATGATGTTTGCCATTATACTTTGGATCTGATATGTCTAGTGACCGATTGTAGGATATCGTTGGAGATTTCAGTAGCAGTTGTCGCAAATCAGGTGTGTAAACACACCCACTAGTAGACTAGATCGGCAAAAGCAGAAAAGCCGAAATGCCGAAAAGCCGGCATTTCAAGAACTTGCGAGCGTACGAACGCTCGTGGGATTGTTTGTATTGATAATTTTGGTAAATTCAACAGTAAGATTGAAAAGTGCGTAATTTCGTGCACCTCAGTGAATTTGGGCTTCGATGGGCCGAAATTGAGTAATGGGTTAACGGGCCCATTTCGGTAAAAAACGTCCGGTAAGTATTCTGAAGGCACGTTAATAACTGTAATGAGCATGAAACCCTAAAAAGACTGATAAAATTACTAAAATACCTCTATAAGATAGAATTACCGTAATACCCCTAAAGGGGTAAGTTTACGATTATGCCCCTCGAGGGTAAATAACTATTCTTACGCTATAATCTAACTGTCTTTCTGAAGCATGCCTTGTTAATTATATATATTCTGCATACATGTCATACTGCATGGGGTTGGGTTTTGTTATGGAGGAAGAACCCGTTCTGGTGGTTGTGCCACATATTCTGATATAAGTAGCTTTGCTGCGGATTATAGTTAGTGCCGCAACCGGTGCTAACACTGTAAGTGTAGGGATAGAGTGGGTGATTTATTCCCCACAGGAAGTGTAGGGATGGACGGAGGTAAGTGCAGGGTTGGATGGGGTTATCATGCATTAATCATATGAGACTATTTTGTTATGGGCCAACTATATTGAAATGGGCCCAACTGTGTTAATATGGGCAAGGCCCAATGTATCTCGACTTGTAATAGGGCTATGGCCCAGATTGATACTGTCATGGGCTAGGCCCAGTATACTCTGATACTGTAAGGGGCTATGGCCCAGATTAATATTGATATGGGCTAAGGCCTAGTTAACTTTGATTTCTGAATAGGGCTTAGGCCCAGTAAAGCTTGAACTGATTTGGGCTCTGGTTGGGATACTTTGCACACTGAGTTTTCCAAACTCACCCCCTTTCTCCCATCTTTGCAGGTGAGCCTTAGATCGATGGACTTGGAGCTGAAGGGATTCAGAGTAGCCATGTGGACTGTTTAAAATAAGTGTTTATACCTTCGCTTTTATTTTAGATTATTTCCTTTATGTTTTCGGGTTTTTAATTTGTAATAAGGCCGTTTTAATTATTTTTAATTGTTTTAGTATGTTTTGTTAGCTTAATTATGATATTGTTTTAATCGTATGAAATTGAATAGCTCTAGGGAGCGTTTTAAAAAGGTTACTTGTTTTCAAAATATCGCAATAACAAAGCAAAGCTTCCGCAACAAAAACGTTTTCAAAATTAATAACCTCTTCAAATGGTTTTAAACGAATTGGTTTTCCATGAACATTCACTCGGTTAAAGTGTGGCAATGGTGGTGTGCATGTCTAGGATTGGATCCGTGGAGAGCTAGGTACTTAAGCAGTCTAATAGACTCACTTCCTCTTTCTTGGCATCTTACCTGGTGCACAGCTTTCATTCACTTTAATCTATAACGAGGATATTCTTTAACCACTAAGAAAGACTTTAGATAAAACATGACTTTTCTAGTAACGCTTCAATATGACACGCCGATTCGGTCGTAACGTCTGGGCCAAGTTTGGGGTGTTACAAATTGATTCAATATTTTTAAATTAATATTATCTCTTTTACAATTATATAAGAAAATATTTATCATATAAAATAAAAACACTAATTAACTAAACCCTAAACTCCTAATCCTTAATCACTAAACCATAAACCCTAAATCCTAAACATAAACTCTTAATCCTAGACCCCTAACCCATAACCCATAACCCATAAACCTTAAACCCCAACCCTTAAACCATAATCCCTAAACCCATAATCCATAAAAGTTAAAATAGTAACTCATAAACCTTAAACCCTTAACCATATGCCATAAATCGTAAACCCTAAACTATAATGATAATTAATTCAATATTTTAAAATTAATACTATCTCTTTTACAATTATATAAGAAAATATTTAACATAAGATGTACATCAACATCCATGTGATGTTTTTTAGGGTTTAAAGTTTTAAGGGTTATAGTTTAGTGTTTAGGGTTTTTAAGGTTTAGGGATTTAGTGTTTTAGGGGTTATATAGATTAGTGTTTACTATTTTTTTGGGGTTTAGGATTTTAAGGTTATATGACTTTTAGCGGCGTTTTACTGAAAGCGCCGCTAATGCTCTAGTTTTTAGCGGCATTTTACAGAAAGCGCCACTAATGCTCTGATTTTTAGCGACATTTTACCGAAAGCACAGCTAATGCTTTGATTTTTAGCAGCGTTTTACCGAAAACGCCGCTAATGCTCTGGTTTTTAGCGGCGCTTTACCAAAAATGCCGCTATTGCTCTGTTTTTAGCGGCGTTTTACCAAAAAACGCCGCTATTGCTCTGTGTTTTATAATTTTTACGGCGTTTTTTGATAAAACGCCGCTAAAAATGCCGCTAAAGCCCTATTTTCCTATAGTGAATATTTGTTTGTTTCAGTACTAAATAAGATAAATATTTTCTATCTGTAATGATAAAATTCATTACTACATTTTCATATCCTTCCTCAGAATATTAACAGAAATAAAATATTTTCGCATACGCCACATATGTGGCCAATAATATTTCATATCACTTTGATAACATAAATTATCTTTACCCTTTGAAGAGTTATATTGAGAACTCTCATTGTTCTCTTATTTATTACTATATTCCCACTTTTAGGGGTCCATAATTATATCTTTTATTTTCTTTATACTTGCATTCACTTCAGGGAATATAACAAATCTGATAGGACAGACTTCTAAACACCTCTATTGATTTTTTTATTACTACACCAAAACAGGTTTTTAGTGGCGCTTTTTTTTGCCTATAAGCACCGCTAAAACTTGCGGCGTTTATATGGAAAAACGCCGCTATAGAACATGACCTTTAGCGACGTTTTTTTCGAAGAACATGACTTTTAGCGTCGTTTTTCTGCAAATGCCGCTAATGAACATGACCTTTAGCGGCGCTTCTCCTACAAATGCCGCTAAAAGAACTTGACCTTTAAAAAAATTATTTTAATTAAATAATATTTATTTCTATGATAGATATTATATTATGTTTTATTTTTGAAATTTGAACTTTAAACTATTTACTTTTAAAGATAAATAAAATATTATTTAAATTAAATTTTCTATGAAATTTTAAATTTAAAACTAAATATAAAAATTAATGAATTTAAATTTACAATTTAAAATAATAAATTAATAACACAATTAAAATCCAAAAGTTAGAACTCAAGTTATCTTAAATATTAAAATAAAAATAAAAATAAAAATTTAGAATCAAAACTAAAATAAATAATAAAAATTGGATTAAATATAAAGATATCAATAAAAATAAGATATTATAATGAAGTTACTTAAATGAAATAAGTATTGAAATCATAACCATGTAAACTATAAGATTTGAATATACATTCCCATGTGAAGATTATTTAAATTGATCAAGCTGCTAATGAATATTCTCTTTTCTAAGTCAAAATTTCAATTCGTGTTTTTCTTCTTTCAACTCAAATAAAAATAAAATGTTGAAAACAAAACAATTAAATAAGAAAATAGAATAATTAGTTGACACGAGATTATTATTAAGTATATGCAAATATGCAAGTAGACGATTACAAAACTAGGTGTAATTTTTTATCAACTAATTAGTTGATCCTACTGCAGGCAGACTCGGGCAGCTTAACTAACATACAAACATAAGGCACTCTCATACTTTTTGCACATAAAATATCTGAAACTCACACCTGAATCCGATTAACATAAGAGATAAGCAACGGTGAAGTATGATAATCACCTTAGCAGATAGAATTTGATGGTCAGATTCGACCATTCCTTTTGAAAAAGCACCAACTGGTTCGAGGTTAAGTAAAGAAGGGACCTCGTAAAAGCTACATTTCTCAAAAGCCTCTTCTATTAAAAGCACTTGGAATTGATATAGATTTGTTCCATGCTTTGTTTCAAGGTTCTAACCATTGAAGCCTTTGTCCTATTACCAAAGAACGTCCCTATTTCCTTCATTTTCTTAGATGAAGCATACTGTCAAAGCATTAAAAGATGTAACAAAGTTAAAAACACAACAAGCCTCAGAGAAATCTAAAGATTGTAATAGATACGACAAGGACACAAACCGACGATACGATTGGACCAACAAATCGAGTTAATAGAAACCTAGATCCATAGGTTGTCCAGATTTTATCCCAGTTATTCTGTTTTTGGCAATTAAAAAGAAATTAACTTCAGCTAAACAAAAAGAACAAGACCAAGAGTAAGAGTGTTATGGAGTGGTGGTGGTTTTATTACTTTGAGCCATTTCCAAGCAACTTCACATCCTTTTTTACTAATAGCAAGTCCAAATACAGCATCTTGTTTGTAAACCTAAACAACATTGAAGATTGAAAATTTGGTTTTTTATAAAAGACAAATTGCTAAGTTTTGAACCAGGAATTCTAATACCTTGGAGGACAATACAAAGTTTAAAGCTTCATAAACTACACTCTTATCAAGACAAGATGCTAATGAACCTACAAACAGAGGGAAAAAATATTATAGATTTGAATAGTCTGCTAGTATCTAAAGGATTTTTTACCTAAAATCCAGATTACTCTCGCCTTGTTTTGGGTCCCAACCGAAGTTCCTGTAAGAAAATTACAACGACAACAGGTTTGGTTTTGGTCATTACAAACTTCAATATCTGAATAACTTATGCAGCAGCATGCAGTAGTATATATGATAGAATAAGATACACTAGTCCAGTATGTTATTGCAGAAGTAGTTGAAAAGGCTGTGCATAATATGTACTTACAACATACAAAATAATGTAACATGAAACCCAAATCCGCTAACTACAAAATTTTAGGAAAAGAGAGAACAACTTAATATTTCGGTTAATTTGATTGGTTTTCGTTAACGAAACAAAATTAACCTTTAACATTTTTTCAATGGATAATTCTACATATCCAACCAAAATATCATAACAAATCAAAATCTAGAAGCACAAGAGTTGAAATTATCCCTTGTTACTAATCAATTATTAGTGAAAAGAATAGCCTACTGTCAAATTCTAAAAGAATAATTATCAGCTTGGAATTAAGAAAGCATTAGACTTCAAACAGTAAACATACTTTCTTTGAATTATGTCCCTTGATAGTTTGTGGAGATAAAAAAATTAGCATTTAATAGTCCTTAAATGATTTAACCATCAAGTCATTATGTTAGCACTAACCAATTCTCAAGAACATCCAGATTATTAACCAAAAAATGCTATGACCTAAGCATTGATGGTGCAAAATAAAACTTGTAAAGTGATTTGAAGAATGCATATTGCTCCATCAAAAAGGCCTTTTAGGAGAAGATAGGCCTAGATCAAGAGCCATGGAAAGTACCTACTATATACGATATTAACGCAAAAAAAAGCTTTTGCAAAGATCCTGAGAACACTATTGCTCTCTCAGAAACATTTCAATTACAGATACACCCAAATCTAGATTCAAGGAAAAAAAATTAATACAATGTTATCTTGGTATAAATAACCCTAATACCAAACCAGAAATTAAGTCCAAAAAAATTGATCAATTCCACATTATATAGCAACAAATTATAAATTGAAAATAAAGATTTGACATTTTGACCATTAGAAACACAACTTGATAACAAAATTAGAGACTTTGGTCACTTATGAAGAGTACGATACTATGTATATTATTAGCACATATGACCACTTCCATCAAGTACACAATTATGATATAGTTAGAATATTATTGAATTTTCATGAACAAAGAGTAATTACAAACAACAATAGCATAAATAGTACAATGTTTAAATCATTTCCACAAAATGATTGAATTTTAAAATATTAAAAGAAAGGAGAATCTTGCATCCATTCTTTATTAATTTAAGACAACCTAAACTATGCCTATCACTGTAACATTGGAAGGACAGGAAGAGATCACTCACCTGGAAACCTCCCATCATATATGCCTTCCCCACTAGTTCCTAGAAAAAGTATAGTTAAAATATCAATGTGCTTTTCAAGAGAAACTTCAACCAGCAGTCACATAGATGGCAACCCTTAAAGAGATTTTATCTAAAGTAATGTGCTTTTCAAGAGAAACTTCGACCAGCAATCACATAGATGGTAACCCTTAAAGAGATCTTATCTAAAGTAAAATCAATTAACAGCTGCAAAAAATTAAAATAAAAGTCCTCTTTGCAAAAAAATGCATATCATCTTTTCTTAAAAATCACCACCCTGCATAACAAACATAAGATGTTAGTCCACAAGAAAAAAGACATTTATATGCAAAAAAATGGGTTTGACACAGCGAAATTTAGTAAAATTTTGAGGATTCACGACATGGTAAATACAACATTAAAAACTACATCACAAGAAAAGCATTCGTGACCATCAGCCCTGTTTCCTACAGCATAAACGATAGTAACTGACTAAACGACATTCCGCTTCTAAGCCATGTTCTACAAGAAACAGTTAGTGGAAAATCCTGAATAGTAGCTTGATTCATCATTTCATCATCATCCCTATATTTCACCAAAAACAAAAGAATATTAGCACCGTAAAAAAGGAATTACTAATTGCACCGAATCAAGAATGAAGTAACTCGAAATAAGTTAAAACTTTTGCATTGAAATAATATTAGAAAATTGGGGGAACCACAAAACCCTAATTAAATCTAAAGGAATCAAACCAACTTTTTACCTTAAAAAACCCTCAAAATCTATGTGAGAGGACGTATTTAAGAACAAATAACAGAGCTTTGAGATCAAAGGAAAAAACCTAGAAAGGAAAAAACAACAAAAAAAAGAAATTTCTATATGCCAAAAAATTGAATATAAGATTTCATCTAGTAGAAAGAATAAAACAACATAGAGCAGAGAATATAGAGAAATTTTGAATTAAAAAAAAAAAAGGAAAGAAGACCCACGAGCTAGAAGAAAAGACAGACAAAGGAGAAAGAGACTTGAAGGAAATCTATAACTGGGAAACAAAAAAACTAATAAGAAATAAATAAGAAAAAGGGATTTAATAATAGGGCTACTATTATAGATTTTTATATGCCAAAACGGCACCGTTATAATAAAAGTAAAAAGATATTTACGGCGTTTATGGGAAAAATTTTTAGCGGCGTTTATAAAAAAATACCGTTATTGCTTTACCTTTTGCGGTGTTTATGAAAAAAAAGTCGCTATTGCTTTACTTTTTGCAGCGTTTTTGTGCTTTACCTTTGTAGCGTTTTTGATTCAAACGCCACTAAAAATGCTGTTAAAAACCTGTTTTGCTGTAGTATATTTCATACTCACCATCGTAAACATACATGGTTTTTAAATCAGAATCTATCGATTCATGTTGTCATGATTATTCTTCTATTATAATAAACATAATATAATAAATAAAATATAGTAAAATATACCTGAAAATCTTTAACATCATCGTCATTACCTTGACTATTATCACGAGCACTATTACAAGTAGTAAAATAACTTAGTTTTCGCAATAACATTTATAATCTAATAGTAAAAATCATTTAATAAACTATCAAATTTTTTGTGCACGATGTTTGAAAATTATTTGATACACATTGTACCAAATTTCAATACCACATATATATTATAAAATCTTATGTTGCTCTAATAAAATATTTACAAATTTAAGTTAAAAGATATAATACAATCATTTAATATTAGCAAGTTAATAAGACTAAATAGATCCTATCAAATTTCCCTTTAATCAACAATGGTAGGTTAATAACACTTTCCGCCACAATTTTAATCAAATTTAAGAATAAATAACAAAAAAATTAAACATAAAAATATTATACATAATATAACTTAATAAAAAAAAACATACCATATTAATAGCAAACATATCTAATCAAAATTATGTATTTTACATAAAAAAATTAACCTAGAAAGAAAAAAAAATCAAATACCATTAGAATGTGAGATTTATGTTAAATAAAAATTAGTAGTATTCATACCTTAATTGAAAAAGAAAATATGGTCGAAATATAAAAGTTTCTTACCAAATCTATACTTTACCCATGCTTGTACAATAAATCAAAGATCAGGAATAAGAACCATAATCCATTCTGAGATTGAATATTTCAACATCCGAAGATAAAGTTGTAGGGGGTGAAAGTTTAAGGTGAGAAAGAATTTTATTTGTGGTACGACTTCGAAAGATTTTGAAAAAAAAAAGAAAAAGTAAAAGAATCATCATGCTGATAACATGTTATAAAATAAAGAGAGATGGGTAGAATAAAGAATAAAGAAAATATAAAAACAATAGAGAATATACTTTATTAATCAAAGGGATAATTATAATGTACTTTATTAATCAAATGGATGATTACAATGCTTCATCAAAGTCTCTATTTATTGACATCAGAAGTATAAAAGAAGTAGAGATCTAATTATAATAACTATTATAATTTAAAGCACATCAAAACTTTACTTTGATCATGATCAATATCCACTTAATAAGATATTCATAACATTTATAACTTTTTATTCCATTTATTTACTTTTCTATTTTTAATTACATGATAATAAAAATTTAATTTCATATTGAAATGCTATAATATTAAATATATTTTAATTTTTTCATAAAAAATATATTTGACTTCAATCAAATTTAAGTATTTTAAATTTATATTTAATTTAATCATATATTAACTTTGAGATAAAATTATTAAATGATTATGTAAAATTAATTAATTATCATTATTTAAAATGTTTTAATGAAAATGAGATCAATTAAAACATAAAAAACAAAAAAAAATCTTAATATTAATATAAAGGGTTTGTATTTGGTACATTAGCAGTATAATTTTTTTTATTTCACAAATAGTTTTACAAAATTGTCACGTGTCTTTTTTAAAATATATATTTATTTTTTAAAATATTTTACTATACCCTTATAGAACACTTGTCAACTCCTAATCCTCCTTGTATAGTCTAAAAACTTCACTGAGAATGTACCAAATAATTTCTATAATATAAATATATATAAAATTTAAATTTAAATAGTTAACATATATATTTGCATAGTCATTATTAAAAAAGAAAAAAAAGTAAAAGATAAGATAATTTTCATTGATGACAAGTTTTTTTAATAAACTTTAAACTAGAGTCATAACTTAATGGGCAAGGTTTAAGTTTTAAGATGTAACACTCTTAATCCGTATCCGTTGCCGGAACAAGATTACAGAGCATTACCAGAATTAACAGATCAAATTCAGACATTTCATATTATTTAACATTCATGTCAAATATTATTCTTAAAGTCCCGTATATGAGCCCTCGAGGCCTAAAACATACATTAGAAACAAGTCAGGACTAAATCGGGTACTCAAAGAATTTTTTTGCAAAACACTAAAATTTTCCAAGGGTGCAAGGGACACACACCTATGTGGTTAGGCCGTGTGGGTATTCGAAGTAGGGCACACGGCCGTGTCCCAGCCCGTGTCCGTACACATGTAACTCTCTGACTTGGGTCACATGGCCAAGTCACATGCCCGTGTGCTAGGCTGTGTGAATATGAAAATTTGTATTAAATAGGTGCAGGGGTCACACGGCAAAGCCACACGCCCGTGTGCCAAGCTGTGTGATCAATTTTGAGCATTCTGTTTTGAAAATTTAAAGATGTAGGGGACACACGGTCGAAACACACGCCCA
This sequence comes from Gossypium hirsutum, assembly GCF_007990345.1. Taxonomy (NCBI): domain Eukaryota; kingdom Viridiplantae; phylum Streptophyta; class Magnoliopsida; order Malvales; family Malvaceae; genus Gossypium; species Gossypium hirsutum. The sequence goes on along the minus strand of NC_053436.1, from coordinate 69,892,888 downwards.
TGCGCCAGGCCGTGTGTCACACACGCCCGTGTGGACGAAAATAGGCCATTTTCAAGATCATTTTTCTCACCCAATTAGCCTTCCACGTACATAAACACTTTAACACATACACAAGCCAATCCAAGACATTTAAACCAAGCTGAAAATCATGTCTTATACATGGCATATTGCTTCATAAATCCATATATTCAAACTTACCTATTTGACCAAAAATACATTTAGACTTACTTATGAAATTTATTATCAATTGCCCATACTTAACACTCATATCAAGCATGACATTATCTCATATATATATATATATACATATACATCAAAACACATTCATCACAAGTCATTCCAATGGCTAATTACAACCAAAACATTTATATGCCAACATTGGCTATTTAAACCTATACATGCCATTATAACCAAAAAAAAAATTAATTTACTATTTATACCGAATGAGCCGATGGATAGTGTGATGTGTCTCCGACCAGCTTCCAACCTTAATGAGCTTCCGAGCTACTATAAAACAGAGGAAATAAAACAGAGTAAACATTTAATACTTAGTAAGTTCGTATAACAGGAAATAAACTTACCATTCATTTACATTAAAGGTAAGCATACAAAATGCATCAAAGCAATTTGGCTAATAGCCTAAACACACAACTTCATCAACATGTTAGTCATGTATTTCATTTTAATATAAAAAATTATGGATGAGCTCATTAAATATCAAATTTCCATGTGTTTTTAGGAGTATACAGGTAGTATCTCATTCAGATTTCACCTTAACTTATATCATAACTTTGTACATAGAACCATTTGAAATATCGATGGATACACGATAATATACACACAAAGTGTATGAATCAGTAATCCGTCAATTCATATTCAGGAGTGCTCATTAAAGCACATAATCGAGAAGCCCTCTCTCGAGCCATATAACGGGAAGTTTATCCGGGCTGTATAATAGGAAGCTCATAAGAGCCATAGTTGGAAAGCTCATACAAGCCATCTAATACCCTTAACCCGTATCCGTCACCAGAACAGGGTTATGGAGTATTATTAGGGTTTACATATAAATCAAGCCAAAAATATTATTCACATTCGACAATAACTATATATTCCCTTTAACAGACCCTTGAGGCCCAATATGAACAGTAGAAACGATTTGGGACTAAATCAGAAACTCTAAGAATTTTTTGCAAATTTACAAAATTTTCCTTATATACAGTGCCCACATGCTCGTGTAGTCTAGGGGCAAGCCCATGTTATCAGGCTGTGTGGCTCACACAACCATAAAACATGCCCATGTATTATGCCGTGTGGCTTCACACGCCCGTGTCCTTAACCCGTGCAACTCTCTGACTTATAAAGCATGAAGAAATTTAGGTCACAGGGCCAAGTCACACGCTCGTGTGCTAGGCTGTGTGGTTAATTTAATTTTCATAAATTAGGTGCAGTTTTCACACAGCCATGTAACACGCCCGTGTCCATGGCCATGTCACCTACACAGCTGAGACATACACTCATGTCTCTACTCGTGTGCTCAATTCTAAGTATTCTGTTTCTAATTTTTAAGGTGCAGGGGACACATGGCCCAAATACATGCCCATATGCCTGGCCGTGTGTCACATACGGTCAAGATACACGCCCATGTGTCTACTCGTGTAGACGAAAATAGGTCATTTTAAGGCCACTTTTATCACCTTTTACACATTCCACCTACAATCAATTCTTTCATATACCAAAATACTCCAAATCCACAATCAATGCAAGTCAATAACTCACATGGGAAGCTAAATTTACAACTACACTACTTATTTACATAAATTTACTATGTTGTTTCAATCAAAACGACATATTTTATGTGCTAATTGTATGATTATTTTGAGTATGATCCTACTAATTTGAATTATTTTGTGGTCATTTATCTTTTAGGGACTAAATTGGAGGCAAGAGGAAATTTAAAGGCAAAAAGTGCGAATTTGAAGATATAATGGGCCAACATGCAAAGAAAGAGGGAAAAAGGTGGTGCCAAAAATGCAAACATGGAAGACCCAAGGACTAAAATGCAAGAGAAGAGATTTTATAGCATAAGACTCTATTTTAATTTCAATTATATGAGGATAATTATTAAGGATTTTTATTTAGATTTAATTTTAGGATTTATTTTTATTTATCTTTAATTATCTTTAATTATTTGTATTTATCTTTTAGAATTTAATTAGGAATAGACTAGGTTTTCTAGTACTATAAATAAGGGATGGAGTGGCACATATTTGACATCTTTTTTTCCTGTAAACACTCCCTCTCTCAAAAACTCTATCTTTTATTCTCTCCATATTTTCTTCAATAAAAATCTCATTTCTATTATATTTATTTCTTTTCCAAAAATCATAAGCCACTAAACCAATCTAGCTTAAGGTTGTAAAAATTCCCCAAAAAGGTTCATGAGGCTTAGAACCTGCACTTAGCCTTCTCAACAGGGTATTCGTCGCTTCTCCGCATTACGGGGCTGACGCTTCATTCCATGTCCCTTAATAGGTGATCTTTTCAACTTATGCAAGGAACGACCACTTTGTACGTTTTGGGAAGGTCACACAGTCATTTTGTTCACTTTCTGCATCAGAGATTGGCAAATCCAAGAGACAAAATGGCGTGGTATTCGCTGTTAGGAGGCGATGATCTAGCTGAAGATAGTCCCACGAAAGCGATTATTGGCTAGAGTCAGGCTCCGCCAAATTTTAAGTCTAAATCCTTGGAGTTGGTGGTCGTAGGCATCCTCTTCCACTATAACTGGCTTATCCTGCTCGAGAAGGATTACTTAAAAGCCAAGGATTGAACCCAAGGTAGAACAAGACAACCAGAGGCTGGAATCTCGCCACATAAGAAACTTTCTCTTCCCCAAACTCTGTTTATTTTATAGTCCTCATTTTAATTTCCGTCATTTATTTAATTTCGCAATTTCAATTTACTTTAAATTCTATTTTTATTTTTCCAGATCGAAATTCTTAATTCTGTTTTTATTTTTATTTTTCAGGAACGCAAGTTTTCTTGGCCGAGAAATTGTCCAGGATTTCAAGAAACGAGCATTCGTACAATCCGGTCCCTGAGAATTCGACCCTACTTCCCCTTTACTATTATTTTTACTATTTTACAGGGAATAGGATATTTTTGGTGCTCTTAAAGACGTATCAAATTTTGGCGTCGTTGCCGGGGATTGGTAATGTAGTAATCTTGTTTTTTGTTTCTTATGACCAAATCTGCTCCAGGTACTCTTGCGTTTGATTCGGAGATTGAAAAGACTGCGAGAGCTAATCGCAAGGAAACAAAGCTAAGGAAAAAGCAGTCAGCGGTGGTTGGGACTCAAAGTAATCCACAGCCAGAAATTAGAATCGACGATGAGGCAGAGCCTAGGGTTAATGAAAACCCTACTCAAACTTTTAAAGGCAAAAAGTCGAAGTTGATTCCCCAGAAGAAGTGCTTAACGCTAGGGTTGACGAAAACCCTAATTTAGCACCTCAACCTATGGCTCAGACAATTCGGCAACTGGCCGAAGCACCGGCAGAACAACCGCCACTATGCATCGCGTATCCCACTATGATCTAGCTACTGCCAACTTTTCGAGGGTTACAGAACAAAAATCCCCACAAGCATTTGAAAAATTTCATATGGTTTGCCTTAGTATGAAACCTCAGAGGGTAACTGAAGATCAAATTAAACTGTGTGCTTTCCCTTTTTCCTTAGCAGATTCTGCTAGGGAATGGTTATTTTATTTACCTCCTGGATTTGTAACGACTTGGGTTGATCTGTCTCATTTGTTTCTCAACAGGTTTTTCCCAGTGTCATGTGCAGTTGAGTTAAGAAGAGAAATCGTGGGAATAAGGAAAAAAGATGCAGAGTCTCTGTATGACTATTGGGAGCAATTTAAAAAGTTGTGTGCAAGTTGCCCACAACACGGTATAACGGAACAGTCTTTGCTCCAGTACTTTTATGAAGACCTGAAACCAATGGAGATGAATATGGTAGACACCGCGAGTGGAGGAGCATTGGTCAACATGACTCCACAACAAGCAAGAGACTTAATCTCTACGATGGCTGAAAATTCTCAGCAATTTCGAGCCAATCTTGAACCCTCTAAAAGGGTTCATCAGCTAAGTAATTCAACCTTAGAAGATAAAATTGATAGACTTACTAATATTATGAGCTCTCTTGTTGCAAAAAAAGCCAGACCCGCCCGAGTATGCGGAATATGTGCTACCCCTAAACATACAACTGACACATGTCCCAGTTTGAATGATGATACTATAGCTTATTTAGATGCTGTGGGAAATTTCTCTGGGCCACCACAAAGGCGATACGACCCTTATGCTAATACCTACAACCCAGGATAGAGGTATCACCCTAACTTAAGTTATGGGGCCAACCCACGATAAAACCAGTCAAACCAAAATCGGTTCCCATAATAGCCTCGAGATTCAGGTAATTCTCTGGAAACTTTTGTCAATAAATTAGCAGCTAATGTCCTTGATTTTCAATAGAAAACCGAGGCATCCATAAGGGAGCTGACCATATCGATTGAGAGATTGAACTCTCAAGGGAAGCTGCCATTACAAACAGAACCAAACCCGAGGCAAAATGTAAATGCAGTTACGCTGCAAAGTGGAAAGGTACTGGAACCAATTCCTGGCAGGAATCTTGGCCAAGAAATTGCCCAAGAAAAACTCAAAAATGATGAACAGGTCCGAGCGAAACCCCAACTACCGAAAATCTAGCCTCCATTCCCAAGATGATTAAATTAGTGTTGAAAAGGTAAAGAAGACAAGGAGATCCTCGAAACATTCAGGAACGTCGAGATCAATTTACCACTGTTGGATGCCATCAGACAGATTCTGCGGTATGCCAAGTTCCTCAAAGAGCTTTGCACTAACAAACAAAAACTAACAGGTAATGAAAAGGTAAGTGTTGGTGAGAATGTATTTGCAGTGCTATAGCGGAAAATGCTGGCAAAATGCAAAGATAGAGGTATGTTCGTTATACCATGCAAAATTGGCCATTTGGGAATCAAGAAGGCCATGTGTGATTTAAGGGCCTCCATAAATATTATGCCTTATTCTATTTATGAATCACTTAACGCGGGTTTTTTGACCAAAAAAGGTGTTATAATTCAGTTGGCAGACAGATCTATTGTACACCCCGAAAGAGTCATCGAGGACGTACTGGTGAAATTTAACGAACTTATTTTCCCTACAGATATTTATGTGATAAAGATGGAGGAGGATAACACTACTGGATCTTCGGACCTCTTGTTAGGGCGACCGTTCTTTAGTACCTCTAGCACTAAGATCGATGTTCAAAGCAGAACACTTACGATGGAATTTGATGGGGAAATCGTGAAGTTTAATGTTTATGACGCCATTTGTAACACCCTTAACCCGTATCTAACGTCGAAACAGGGTTTCGGGGCATTACTAGAATTTACAGATCACTTAAGAAAAAAATTCAATTAAATACTTACCGATTCAATGTATCATATAAATAAATATATTACTATTCAATCAATAGCTTGACACTTGTATAAGCATCAAACATTGACATAACTTCAAGCATTTCAAAATATAATTCAAGTTACGTGAACTTACCTGGCGAAATTGCAGAAATATCAAGATTCAGGGGCATTTTGGTAATTTACCATTTTCCCAATTTTTACCTGATCTTAAATTGATAATTTCACTCAATTTATTAATTTAAATAATTAAACATTTCATTCCCTTCAATTTGGTCATTTTTGACATTTTTACAAAATTACCCCCTGAAGTTTTACTTTTATTCAATTTAGTCCCTAAGCCTAAAACATGCAAATTAGCCATGCTAGCTGAATATTCATACATATTTTCCTCCTCCTCCTCTCCATTCCACATCCTTAATGTATATAACACACTTGTAAGTAACATTATCTGTAATTTTTATTATTTACTTTTATGAATATTCAAGCTGTCCATCTGTGTCATAGTCACTAAATTATTTATATCTGGAGCTATAGAACTCCAAATTAAGATTTGCTAATTTTACATAAAACTAGAGTTATATATATTATTACCATAAAAGTTTTAGAATTTTTAGTTTAGCCAATAAGTACATTTTATTCTTTAAAGTTACCCCTGTTCTGCTGTCTGATAGTTCTGACCCGTCTTCACTAAGAATTAATAATCTCCTCGTACAGAATTCGAATGATGTTCCCATTTATTTCTTCTGAAAATAGACTTATTCAAGATTCTAAAAATATAAATTTAAGCCCATATTTATTTTTATCCAGTTTTTTTATGATTTTCCAAAGTGAGAATAGGGGAACCCAAAATCATTCTGACCTTGTCTCAAAACATTTATTATATCTCATGATTTACAATTCCATTTCTTACATAATTTATTCTATAAGAAAATAGACTCAATAAGTTTTAATTTAATATTTTATTCATCCTATAATTTGATTTATACAATTTTTGGTGATTTTTCAAAGTTAAACTACTGCTGCTGTCCAAAACTGTTTTAGTGCAAGATATTAATTACCATGTTTATAACACCCTTATTTTCTTTTTCTACACTATTTCTCATCACTTTCTCTTATTTTCTCTTCACTAATCTTTTTCTACACTATTTCTCATCACTTTCTCTTATTTTCTCTTCACTAACATATCAAGAACATAGGACCATATGTAAGGAAACTGTACATTAACAATAATCCCATGTTATTTCAATAATATCAAACTTAAAAAATATATTGAAATCATGATGTTCTTACCTTGTTCTATTGATTTCATTCTTCATCTTGATTTTCTCTCTCCTTCAACTTTCATTTCTTGAATCCAACTTGATATTCTAACTTCCCATAGTCTTCTTAACATTTTTCTCTCCTGGTAGTTATGGAAATTCTTTTGATTTTTAGGTGAAAATGGTGAATTTTTGGTAAAAGGACCAAATTGTAAAGAAATGAAAACTTCTTTTCTTCTTCTTCTTCTCACGTTGGTTTTGCATGGGAAAAATGGATGAGAATTCCTCATCTTTCTTTCTTTATATACTAATAAAATAATAATAAAATAATAAAATATCTTATTAAAATATTAATAAAATAATATTTATCTAATTAAATAATTATAAAATATCAAAATATCTTTAGCATCATTATTACTTTCTAGATTTCTCTCTCTTCCAATTGACTATTTTGCCCTTTATTATCTTTTAAAATTCCATCCTTGAGTCATCATTTAATTTTGTAAAATTGTAATGTAGTCCCTCATAGTTCTTCACCTATTCAATTGAGTCTTAATTCATCTATTTTTCTTAGTTTCTAGATCATTTCACCCTTAAAATATTTACACTATTTGTCCTTCAACTTTTTTATATTTACACTTTAACCCCTCAAATTTTGAGTATTTACTCTTGTGCAACAAAACTTTTCTCTCTTTTACAATTTAGTCATTCCTTGAATTAATATATCATAATATACTTCCCAATATTGACATAACTCAAAATTTTCCTTTTTGTCACTTTATTTTCTTATTTTATTATATCAAGGATAATATCTTACTGTAAAAATTTTCAGGGTATCACATCATTAGTCATCCAAGCAAAATTTTGAGCGTAAATCGTGTCGACATAATTGACTCATTAGTAGACGAGACTTTTGAGTTGATTTATGAAGATAAATCTGAATTTATTTTTTATGACTATGAATCTGTTAATGAGTTATTGTCTCCATCAAATACTAAACTTTTACCTTCTGTTGTGCAGGCTTCAGAATTGGAATTGAAACCGCTTCCCGAACATCTTAAGTATGCATTTTTGGGGAAAGGTAATACCTTACCAATCATAGTTTCCAACTAACTCTCTAAGCTCGGAGAAGAAAGTTTGATCCAGATACTAAAAAGTCATAAAGACGTGATTGGCTGGACCATTGATGATTTAAAAGGAATAAGGCCTTTGACATGCACACACAGAATCTACTTAGAGGAAAACGTAAAACCGAGGCGCGAGGCCCAAAGGCGATTAAAGCGAATATGATGGAAGTGGTAAAAAAGGAGATAATCAAGCTGCTAGATGCTGACATAATCTACCCTATTTCTAACAGCAGATGGGTAAGTCCGGTACAAGTCGTGCCCAAGAAAACGGGCGTGACAGTAAAGAAAAATGCAGAAGGAGACTTGGTACCAACTCGAGTGCAAAATGGGTGGCGTGTCTGCATTGATTACAGGAAGTTGAACTCTTACACTAGAAAAGATCATTTCCCTCTTCCTTTTATAGATCAAATGCTTGAACATTTATCAGGTAAAACTCACTTTTGTTGTCTTCATGGATACTCAGGTTTCTTCCAAATTTCAGTCGCACTAGAGGATCAGGAAAAGACCACTTTTACATGCCCATTCGGTACTTTTGCGTATAGAAGGATGCCATTTGGACTTTGCAATGCACCGACCACCTTCCAGAGATGCATGATGAGTATATTTTCTGAATATGTGGAAAAAATTATCGAAGTTTTTATGGATGATTTTACTGTGTATGGAAATTGTTTTGATGAATGCCTTAAAAATCTCACTGTAATTTTAAACAGATGCATAGAATTTAATCTTGTCTTAAACTATGAAAAGTGTCATTTTATGGTAGACAATGGTCTAATTCTAGGTCATATAGTTTTTTTTCCAAGGGAATTGAAGTCGATAAGGCCAAAATTGACATTATTAATTCTTTGCCATACCTCTCCACTGTAAGGGAAATTCGTTCTTTCCTTAGCCATATAGAGTTCTACAGGCGTTTTATAAAGAACTTCTCAAAAATAGCTGAACCACTGTGCGGGTTATTACAGAAGGATAAGAAATTTGAGTTTGGCCCAAAATGTAAGGAGGCTTTTGACACGCTCAAGAAGAAATTGGTTTCCGCCCCTATAGTGCAAGCGCCAGATTAGAAATACCCGTTTGAAATTATGTGCGACGCAAGCGAAAGCAGTGTGGGGCCGTGTTAGGGCAAAAGATAGACAAAGAGCCTCATGTCATTTGCTATGTCTCAAAAACCCTAGATGCCGTACAAAGCAACTACACCACTACGGAAAAAGAACTCTTAGCAGCTGTATTCGCTTTAGATAAATTTTGATCTTATTTATTAGGATCTAAAGTGATTATTTTTTCTGACCATGCAGCTCTTAGGTACTTGATCGCAAAGAGAGAGGCGAAACCAAGGCTCATTAGATGGATTCTGCTGCTCCAACAATTTGACATCAAAATTCGTGATAAAAAGGGATGTGAAAACCTGGTGGCTGACCACTTGAGTAGGATAAAAAACCCATTTGATGATGTTCCTATAAAGGATGAGTTCCCTGATGAAAGCTTATTTTTTACCAAGGCTCACTATCCATGGTATGTAGATATAGTTAATCTCTTAACCACAGGATTGTTACCCATTGAGTTAGCATGTTCCGTGAAGGACAAGCTTAGACAGGAAGCTCTATATTACATTTGGGACAACCCATACTTGTGGAAACATTGTTCAGATCAGATAATAAGACGATGTGTTCCAGAAACCGAGGTAACCTCTATCCTTACTTTTTATCATACATAAGCTTGTAGAGGTCACTTTGGCCTTAAACGGACAGCTCATAAGGTATTGGAATGTGGGCTATATTGGCCCACAATTTTTCGCGACGCATATAACTTCTGTAAGTCTTGCAATAAATGCCAACACATAGGTAACATCACTAAATGAAATCAAATGCCCCTATCCCCGATTCATGTATGTGAGATTTTTTATGTATGGGGCATCGATTTCATGGGCCCCTTTATTTCTTCATTCGGAAATGTATATATACTTCTTACAATAGACTATGTTTCTAAGTGGATAGAAACAAAGCCTACTCAAAATGATATTTTTAAAACTGTTGTAGAGTTTCTAAAACGAACTACTTTTTCTAGGTTTGGCACACCTCGAGCTTTGATCAGTGATCGTGGTACCCACTTTTGCAACAAGGTCATGGAGGCACTATTATCAAATTACGGAGTGCACCATCGTATAGCAACAGCCTATCATCCTCAAACGAACGACCTAGCAGAGATTTTGAACAGGGAGATCAAGTCCATTTCGAAGAAAATAGTTCGGCCCAACCGAAAAGATTGGAGTCTTCGGCTCAATGACGCACTTTGGGCCTATAGGACGGCGTATAAAGAACCGATTGGCATGACCCCGTATCGACTTGTTTTTGGCAAAGCATGTCATCTCCCAGTAGAATTGGAGCATAGAGCTTATTGAGCCATTCGACAATGTAATATGGAATTAGAGCCCGCGGGGAAGGCAAGGAAATTGGACATTCAAGAATTGGAGGAAATTCGTAATGATGCCTACGAGAATGCTCGCTTTTATAAAGACAAAACAAAGTTGTTTCATGATAAGAAAATAGCTCAGAAGTATTTTTCGGTAGGACAAAAAGTTTTGCTTTATAACTCTATATTAAAACTATTCCTAGGTAAGCCTCAATCTCGGTGGCAAGGACCTTTTATTGTGACTGAAGTATTTACGCATGACGTGGTTGAAATAGAAAGTGAAGAATCAGGAAAGCGGTTCATAGTCAATGGCCAACGGTTGAAGCCATTTTACGAAAATTTTCAGGACCACACGGTCGAAAAAATTCAATTAGAGCCACCATAGAACCATCGAGCTAACGACGTTAAACAAGCGCTTATTGAGAGGCAACCCAATTTTTATTTTTATTTATTTTATTTATTCTTATTTATTCTTATTTTATTTTATTATTTTATTTTATTTGGATGTTGATAAAATTCTCTTCTTTTATCAAGGTAAACCGAAGCAACAATAGGGAGAACTCATTACCATAATACGCGAACGACAGTAACTACATGGGGAGTTCTTCTAAACGTTTCTTCTACCTATTTATTTATTTATTCCACATCGAGGACTATGTGTTTTAAGTAGGTGGCATTCCTCATTATTTCTGTCGTTTTAGATGCTGATTTTTTTTTGTTGTTGCTGTTGATTTGGTTGTTACTGCCCATAATATAAATTTTTTTAAGAATATTTTACATTTTTTCATGCCCAAGAATTTGACCACGACTTGCCCACTGTTTGACCCACATGCATGATTCTTATCTACTGAGTTAATTATGATTTTGCTTGATAGATTTCATCTCTACTGTTTTATTTCTTTTAGTTTAAATAATTATGATTAATGGAGTTAACCCTATCTTGATTTTGGTAAATTTGATTAAGTCTAAATATAAGAGGACACTTAATATAATTGCATGCTCAAAATATGTTCACGACTATTAAGGTGATTACTAAAACTTAATCTTCTTAAGATTTCGTTTATTAATAATAATGTTTCCGGGGTTATGAGTACAGCTTAAGACGTGACTAGCTGAGTAACTGGGGTAGCGTGCTTGGGTTGTCATCCTATTTCGTGTCAAAAGGTTGTGTGACGTGTTAGGTAAACTCCGCTAACCAGAATTAATTTTTAAGAATATGTTGGGCTAAGTAACCGAGGTGAGGTGCTTGGTTGTCATCTCTCTTCGCGTCAAAAAGGTTCAATATGTTCTTAAGAAAAATAAAAATTAGGAATATGTTAGGCTGAGTAACCGGGGTGGGGTGCTTGGCTGTCATCTTTCTTCGCGTCAAAAGGTTCAATATATTTCTAAGTAAAAATAAATAAATAAAATTAAAATTCTATTTAAAAAAAAAGAGAAAAAAGGGAAAAAAAGAAAAAAAAAGACATATTAATAAAGTGTAGGGACTAAAGGTAGAAACGAATAGGGTGTCTTGATAGGTTTGGTAAATTACCTAATTTTCATGAAATAATCCAAGTCGATCTTAATTTTTGTGTGTGTTAATTGGAATACTTTTTCAATTTTACTTAAAGCAAGCTAAGGGTTTTTTTATTTTTCATATGCATTTTGACTAATTTTTATAAAACTTTGGAGTAATCTTTCTCTCATGGTAGGATTTAATTTTCACAGTGGATACGAACCATACTTGAGGGCAAGTATGGGCTAAGAAGGGGGAATTTGATAATACTCTAGAACAACATATTTTATGTGCTAATTGCATGATTATTTTGAGTATGATCCTACTAATTTGGATTATTTTGTGGTCATTTATCTTTTAGGGACTAAATTGGAGGCAAGAGGAAATTTAAAGGCAAAAAGTGCGAATTTGAAGATATAATGGGCCAACATGCAAAGAAAGAGGGAAAAAAGGTGGTGCCAAAAATGTAAACTTGGAAGACCCAAGGACTAAAATGCAAGAGAAGAGATTTTATTGCACACGACTCTATTTTAATTTCAATTATATGAGGATAATTATTAAGGATTTTTATTTAGATTTAATTTTAGGATTTATTTTCATTTATCTTTAATTATCTTTATTTATTTGTATTTATCTTTTAGAATTTAATTAGGAATAGGCTAGGTTTTCTAGTACTATAAATAGGGGATGGAGTGGCACATATTTGACATCTCTTTTTCCTGTAAACACTCCCTCTCCCAAAAACTCTATCTTTTATTTTCTCCATGTTTTCTTCAATAAAAATCTCATTTCTATTATATTTATTTCTTTTCCAAAAATCATGAGCCACTAAACCAATCTAGCCGAAGGTTGTCAAAATTTCCCAAAAAGGTTCACGAGGCTTAGAACCTGCACTTAGCCTTCTCAACAGGGTATTCGTCGCTTCTCCGCATTACGGGGCTGACGCTTCCGTCCATGTCCCTTAATAGGTGATCTTTTCAACTTGTGCAAGGAACGGCTGCTTTGTACGTTTTGGGAAGGTTGCACAGTCGGTTCGTTCGCTTTCTGCATCAGAGGTTGGCGAATCAAAGAGACAAAACGACGTGGTATTCGCCGTTGGGAAGTGATGATCTAGCAGAAGATAGTCCCACAAAAGCGATTATTGGCTAGAGTCAGGCTCCACCAAATTTTAAGTCTAAATCCTTGGAGTTGGTGGTCGTAGGCGTCGTCTTCCACTATAACTGGCTTATCCTACTTGAGAAGGATTACTTAAAAGCCAAGGATTGAACCTAAGGCAGAACAAGACAACCTGAGGCTGGAATCTCGCCACATAAGAAACTTTCTCTTCCCTAAGCTCTGTTTATTTTTATAGTCCTCATTTTAATTTTCGTCATTTATTTAATTTCGCAATTTCAATTTACTTTAAATTCTATTTTTATTTTTCCAGATTAAAATTCTTAATTCTGTTTTTTTTATTTTTCAAGAACGCAAGTTTTCTTGGCCAAGAAATTGTCCAGGATTTCAAGAAACGAGCATTCGTACAATCCGGTCCCTGAGGATTCGACCCTACTTCCCATTTACTATTATTTTTACTATTTTACAGGGAATAGGATATTTTTGGTGCTCTCAACGACGCATCATAAACACATGCACAAACTAACATATATGTATGAAAGTTATTCATAACCATATTTCAAGTTTACTTTCTTTTCCATCCCATCCTATACATGCCATATAAACCTTAATCTGCAGTACAAAATCTGCTAGTGAAATCTGGACGTGTGGCCGATGTGATGTCCGATTCTCCAAACTTTCGTCAATCTACACAAAACATTAACACATAAAAGTAAGCTTATCAAAGCTTAGTAAGCTTATGAAAGCTTAGTAAGCTCATAGGCTCAAAACATAAATCTTACCGAATTACAATAACAATTCAATAACAAGTTTTTCACTAAAGTTTCCTGTCATACACAATTTCAAATGATGAATTCATTGGATTAAGCTCAATATTAATAACTAATTAAATCTCAACACTTAATTTCGAGTAACACTTACCATTACTTGTCAAATTAGAGAACGTCTTAGGAATTGAGTACGTCATTAGCTTGATGCCACATTCCACTTTGGTTTTGCACAAATTTTACCGTGGCTTTGCCATGATCACACACTTTATCACATTGCCATAGCCTAGCTATTGACTTACACTTACACACATATATAACTGCCATGATTCAATCATGGCCTTACGTTCACTTTCACAGTGCCATAGCTCCACTATGATCTCACATTTCACACTTTTCCATGGTTTAACCATGGTTTTAGCCGTCAATTCATCACTGATCACCAAATGAATGTACTCAATCCTACATTTCCCTTAATTCTAACTTTCAATTCGATTTTCACATTATTACAATTATCATAATTCAATAGCAAAAATACAAATTATAAATATTGTATTATTCACAAAATTTACATTTGAACATAAAAATTTCAGCCATATAAACTTACCTGGACCAATTTGTAGAATTATAGAAATTCAAGGACTAATCAGCAATTTTCTCTTTTCCATGTTTATCTTCGGACTCTCTATCTATAATGTAGAATTTTCCATTCATTAGCATCTAATTCAATTCTAATTTACTTCACAATTTATGGCCTTTAATTTTTGAAATTACACTTTTACCCTAAATTTTACAATTTTTACAAATTAGGCACTGCTCAATTAACCCATCAATTGAGCTAATTCTTCTTAATTTACACTTTATCTAACTATTTTAAGCTACTATAAAGCCTTTGAAATTCAAATTTTCAACATCAAACCCTAATTCTCAACTTTTTCACAATTAAGTCCTAAAAATTAAATTCTACTAAAATCTCTTAATAAACTCATCATATAATGAATTAAAATCTTCAAATCCATGATAACTCATCTTAAACATACAACACTTATCTATGGAAACTTTCAATTTCACTTATAGAATCAAAAACTAATGAATTCTATAGTTGGACCTAATTGTAAAAGTCACAAAAACATAAACATTTTAGAGAAAAAGCAAGAATTGAACTCAAATGGTGCAAAAATATGAAAAACCAGCTTATTCAAAACCTCCTATGGCGTTTTTGCTGAAGAAAAATGATGATTTCTCTAGATTTTTCAATTTTAGTCTTTATTTTATTTAGTTAATTTGCAAAATTTTTAATTTTGCCTTATTTCACCTTATTTTCTTGCTGATTTTCTTGCCCAAACCGTCCAGCCCATATAATTTGGGTCTAATGGCCTTTTAAGTCCCTCCTTATTAGTCACTTTATTTAATCTCTATATAATAAATTTTATACATTTTTCAATTTAGTCCTTTTTAATTAATTGACTATCAAAACATTAAAATTTTCTAACGAAACTTTAATACTAACTTAATAACACTCTATAAATATTTCTAAAAATATTTATGGCTCAGTTTATGGATTCGAAGTCTCGATACCAAGTGTTTGCCCCATTTGACCTAACAATTCTTTTAATTCACATAATTCTCTAAAAAAAATATTTCTATCTTCACACTTGACTCATTAATATCAATTTACTAAATTTTTTAAACTTACTTGTCGGATTTAGTGATTTTGAATCACTGTTCCCGACACCACTGAAATTAGACTGTTACAAGACAATAACGAATAACTTCGAAGAGCCATTAATCGGGAAGCTCCAGATAGCCATATATCGAGAAGTTCAAGCAAACCATATCGGAAAGCTCCTGAGAGCCATTAATCAGGAAGCTCATAAAGAGCCTTTAATTGGGAAGCTCACGAAGAGTCATATATTAGAACGATCATAAGAGCCGTGGTGTCTACAACACATGCAGAATCACAACCAATCGGGATGCTCCAAAGAGCTATTATCGGGAAGCTAGCAAGAACCATATAACAGGAAGCTCGAGAGGGACAAATATCAGGATACTCATGAGAGCTAATAACGGGACGCTCTTTTGAGCTATGGTGTGTCCACAACATATGCAGAACCACAACCAATTAAAAAACCCCGTATCTATCGAGTCTCATTTATTCAAACAGGACTTATTATTTATCGGGCATTGTCGGATATGTGATCAACTTCATATATATATATGACATAAACACAATTTACATATACAACATTCAATTCATACATAATAATAAATATACAAAATTTAGTTACACGAACTTACCTTGACAAGTGTTCGTGAATTGTAATCTATTAATCCGATAATTTTTCCTTTCCTCGATCCAATTCTGTATTTGGTCTATCCAAATATATACAAGTAAATTTAACTCAATTTAATACAATTCATATCCAATTTAATCCAATTCACATCTTAGGAAAAATTATCATTTTGCCCTTATATTTTTATTTAATTATGATTTCGTCCCTATGCTCAGAAAATGAAATTCATGCAATTTAATCCTTATTCCAAGCCTAGTCAATTTTTACATGTAACAATAAGAGTCCATGTATTTCACAAAATTCATAATTTTTCCATGAATTTTACAACTTTTCAATTTAGTCCCTAAATCACAATTTCATCAAAATTCACTTTACAAAAGTTGTTTATCTATCAACAACCTTTCATTTTCTACCATAAAATTTCATAATTCATGCATACTAATCAATGGAAAAACCTTAAAACTTTGATAACTTTACAAATTAATCCCCAAGATAGCTAGATTAAACTATTATAATGGGAAATATGAAAATTACTAAAAACGGGACAAGAATCCATTCCTAATTGAGCCAAAACAACTTGCTTGAACTCAACACCCAAAAACTAGGGTTTCCATGTCCTTTAATTGGGAAAGATGATATAAAATGATGATATTAGATATTTATTTTATTTATCATCTTGTATTTATTTACTTTTCAATTTAGTCCTTTTCTTTTCTTAAATTTCCATGGATGAATCATCATACTTATCTACTAACTCCTCTTAATGATATATTTACCATATAAGGACCTCTAATTTTGAATTCCATAGCTATTTGATACTTATAGCTACTAGAACTCAACTTTTGCATTTCATGCATTTTGGTCCTTTTATCAATTAAACATGTAATCAGTAAAATTTTCTTAATTAATTTTTTATACAATATTCCTATCATACGGTAAACCATAAAATAATTTTAAAATAATTTTTCTTACAGACTCGAACTTGTGGTCCCGAAACAACTGTTCCGATTTATCTGAAAATGGGTTGTTACATAAGAACTTTAAAATCTTTTTTGTGTAAGCCATATGTGAGCTATTAGCTAAGTTATATGTATATGTTGAAAAAAATGATAAAGTGTGCTGAAATTTTTGAAAGTTATCGATCAAGGTTCTTTTTGGAGAAAGAAAGGAAAACGTGCCCTGTAGGGCGCGTTTTCACTTTGCTAAAAAAGTTCCTTTTTTTTTCTTGCGGTTAGAAATAAAAAGTTTGTAGATTTATTTTTGTCTATGTTTGAGATAGACATTGTTATAATCTTAAGGTATGTTTGAATTTATGATGGTACCATGGAGCTGGATAACCTACAAATTCGATCTGCCAAGTGAGTATAGAGTCATCACTTGAGAAGTCAGGTCGTGTTGCAACTCAAGGTCCCAGTTGACGGTAATTATACGGTCTCAGGTTAAAATGTAACTAAGGCTTCAAGTTTACAAAGGTTATGTTGTCAAGGGATGGAGCATAAATGGGGCCCTAGTTGATAGTGGTTATACAAGCACGACAACGAGTTTTTCCTCGTCAAAGGAGGATGCTTTATAAAACCCAAACAAAAGTACGAGGAAGAAAAATACAGTGGAGTTTTAGTATAATAAAGAAATGCGTCTTATCCATCACCACCGAAGACGATGAACCCATTATTATAACCTGTGAAAGAATTAGGGTGTAACACGTTATGCTAACTAGGTCACCAGCTTCGGTGGAGATGGACAACACGAATTAATTTATTATATTCGAAGTCCCCTTGTGTTTTCCTTCCTCTCACTTCCATATGGGTTTTATAAAGCATGCTCCTCTGACAATGAGGAACTTGTTGTCGTGCCCTCATAACGACCGCCAACTAGGGCCCTAGTTATGCTCTATCCTTTGACAACATAACCTTTGTAAACTTGAAGCCTTAGTTACACTTCAACCTGGGATGGTGTAATCATCATCAACTTGGACCTCGAGTTGTAAAGCGATCCCAGCTTCTCAGGTGATGACTTTGTACTCATATGGCAGATTAAATTTGTAGGCCACCCAGCTCCACGGCACCACCGTGAGCCCAAACACAATTTAAAACTATAACTATGTCTCCTTCAAAGCCAAAGAGAAATAAATTTTTAAACCCCAAAATTTCAATATGCAAGAAAAAAAAAACAAATTAAAAGAGACTGAGATATGAGTGAGTAAGGGATGAAAACAACTATTTATATAGGGGATAAGGTGGGGTAAAAAGGGAATTTTTTTAATTTGTTCCATGAATCTCGAGTTGCAAGGTATGAAATTTATCCCGAGAATTTTAGGTTACAGGGGCCTAGAAGCAAAGAAGTTGGGCTGGGTGTTGAAATTGCCAGAGAGAAAATACTTCCTGCAGGAGGCGTTTTCATCTGAGTTTTACATTAACATGTTAGACATGTGGCTAGAAAACGTGTCTTGCATAAAGCGTTTTCACTATCATATTAAGTGAAAACGCCACCTACAGGGGGCATCTTCTTTCTAAGTGTTTCAACCCTTGCTAAACTTGATTGCTTCTACCTCTTAGCCCCCTACAATTGGGATTTCTGGGATAAATTTTATACATTGTAACCCGAAACTGAAAAATGTCGTTGTGGGGAGCATTTTCTCCCTTACAAATTTAAACTTTAAATGTATACCTCAAAAACTCGTGATGCCCGAGGCATGTGTTGTTGTTGGAATAGTTTCAAGTACTTCGATATAAGAGCTCTATAAAATAGACTCAATACAACCCCTTAAGTTTTCATACCGACTTTTGAAGCAGATTATTGATCTTAAGGATATTTGGTATTAGGATTTATCAGCGTTGTCATGAAAAACTTGAATTTCATTCCTATGTCGTTGTCCAAGCAAAGGTAACTCGTTAAATTACGTGTAGGTTTAGGGATTTGGGTGATGAGAATGATATTTTTTACTATTTTCTTGATTCTAAACAGGTGGAGCAGGCTATTTGATTCAAGATGAGTAGATGAGTAAGAGTTGTTATTCATTATAATGGTCAAATTTGTGAGACCAAAATTGGGTCTGTTTTTGTATCATCCCAATCTGCAGATCTTGTATTCAACCAAAGCATAATGTTAAAAGAGCTTCAAACAAGGATTAAGTGTAAAGTGGGGACCCAAGAAGAATTTTAAGCCTAAAATGTAGATATTTTTCGCCTTTTAACCCCGTTAGATATGCCATTTTTGAGCTCACGAGAGACAATAAGCTAGAGACAGTGATTGAATCTCATTGCTCTAGCAGGAATCTTGTACTAGAGTTATGTGTCAATTTCGTCGAAAAGAATGAAAGTGGCCTGAGCTCGATTACATCGTGTCCGCCAAATTTCACACTAGATCAGGAAGCTAAAAGTCTGACTACACAGTTTTGCGGTGGATTCACATCATAGTTGCAAAGCTCATACCAAAACACCCTTGAATCATCATCAATGGCGAGGCATTCATCGGTTTTGCCCTTCGATTTCAACTTCAGGAGATAGTCGAGTGTATTTGGTCACTGGACCTATAACACACCTGTACGACATTCTATCAATGCCTTTGATTTCAATTCAGCACGCTTATGTTCAACCCCAGTAACATTCACATAGGTGTGCCATCAAGTTACTACGGTCGGCCAAACAAAAGTGATTTTGGGATTGACATTGGATTTGCAAGAATGGATACGAGGCAATATGGATATTAAAGAGCAGGGAGACACACTAAGATTATGTGGTTACTTTATGAACCCAGGGCATACGAAGCCAACATGTCTACACCTCCCGAGAGCATCAAGGAGAGGAGCTAATTAAAACACTAACATATTCATTTATTCATTAATTTTTTCTATAAAGTGTAAGTTAATATTAATTATTGAAGTAAGATATATTACAATACACAAGCCAAAATTTTATTATTTTCTCGTACCTTGTCGTTAAATCTTTTCTTTTTGAAAATATTATAATTAACAAATGGATGGAGAAAAACTTGAATGAAAAAGTAACAAAAATAATTGTAAATTTTAAACTCACCATATGATATGGTACAAAGCAAACCAATTTAATAAATTTGTTTCGTAGAATGTAAATAAGTGTACATTTGGGATATAAAACAAAGTATACATTTGGGAAGAAAAATAAAGTATACAATTCGGGAAAATTACAAATAACACAATCATCAACATCCCGAATATGTGCCACAACCGGATGGGCATCAGGCACGCCTAGGGTTTCGTCACACTATATAGGTTGGCGGCTCCTCATCGACTTCGTCTTCATCTTCACAAGCATGTTGGTTGATCTTCATAACAATGATGTTGGGGGTGTTTGCAACACTATCAAAAAATAATTGTATGGTGTCGTATGGGTCGATTGCAGATAAAAGGTGGGAATTACCGGTGATACTGGATGTGTCGATGTTGTTGGCAGCACTGGCATGTAATATGGTACGTTGGGTGGCAGTCATGCGAAATATACCCCTGCAGAAGGTGTTAATGCAAGGAATAATTATACGTGCTATGGTGCTTGTGTAAAATAAACTAGAGCTAAATGTGTTAATGCGTGGAATGATTGCTAGGTTAGCACAAAAAATATATGAATCATATTGACTGGAAGGTTGCATGACAATTGGGCCCTCTTGTAGAGCTGGAGTAGATGTTAATCCCCTTGCGACATCTTCTCCTAACCTAGGATTAATGGACCCTCGTCTTAACCTCTTATGGAAATGTTGTATACTCTTTTTTGAAGCCCACAGTAGATATGGCTTGCCGTTATGCCTGAACCAATCCATGTAATCCAAAGATGTTACCAACTCTAGTGTGAAAAATAGTTCACGCATTGGCAAGTAATCGTTTCTACGCTGCCAAATCTTGATATTCTTCTTGTGGAATGTTGGCCAATCTTCCTCGAGTCTCTCTCGCAAGTCAATCCAATCTTCCTCAAGTCTCCCTCGCAAGTCAATCTTATACAATTCATCAAACTCTTGAGGTGGCGACGGAATATGTCGCATGCACTCAAACTGTCATATCACTCTGTCAGATTTGTGCATCTCGACCATTGCAAAAATGGTCAATGGCACTTTGACGTGCTAGATGTTACGATCGACGAAAAATTTGGTCGGGACACATTTTTGAATTCATGGATCTGCATATGGCATCTATATACACTTCCGTACGAATTTATAAATTTTAGCACGTGCCTAAAATTTAATTTCAAATGCTAGAATAAAAAACTGATAACTTTGAAATTCATAAACTAACCTCCTCTTCAATTTTTTTATCTAAAACTACCGGATATCCTTGAGCTTGGTTGGTATACTGTTATGTCTTACAAGGTTGTTCCACCTATTCAAATAATATGTTATTTCAAAATTACAAGAAAGAAAAATAAAAACGATAATGATATTATCAAATGAATTTTATCATATTATGAGTGGAAATTCGTATGGGAGTTCCACTCGGAGGCGTAAAAATGGTAGCTGATACCATGCCCACAATTGAAGTAGGAGCATCCAATCACCAGTTTTGGCTTTTTTTGCTTTTGTCTCTCGACACATTTCTCAGTACAATGCTGTTAGCACCGTTGATCCCCAACTAAGCCGTTTCGCTTCTTTCCAATCTACTACTAGTAGTAGCCACATTAAATGTATCATATTTGGAAATTTATCTGGCATAAGTAGACCCCCGATCAACCTTAAGACGAATGTGCACGTGAATTGTTTTTTTCAACATCACTCACAAAAGCCTCGATATTTTAAAAGTTATCCTCCAACCATCTCATCTCGATCCTACAACCTCTAAACTTTTTTGGCACCTTCCCTAGTAGTTGCTCTCATGTTGCACTCCAATCGTCACTAATCACTGGCCTCGTAATGACTTCCCTGTAACACCCTTACCCGTATCCGATGTCAAAACAGGGTATGAGGCATTACCGGACTTAAACTCAAACGAACATTCAAAACCGAGACATGAATTTCTACTCAAATTTAAAACTTTTCCTAAACATTCATATCATCCCTTAAACAAGCCTACGAGGCCCAAAACGTGCTTTGGAAGTGTTTCAGGACTAAACTGAGAACTTTAAAAATTTTTACAACACTTAGAAAATTTTCATGCTTTGGAGGGTCACATGCCCGTATGGGTAGGCCGTGTGGTCTCACACACCCGTGTGTGTGGCTTGGGACACGTCCGTGTCCTCAACCTATGTAACTCTCTGTTTATGACGTCATCAAAAAATTAGAGTCACACGGCCAAGGCACACGCCCGTGTTTTAGGCTGTGTGGGCAATTTTATTTTCATAATTTTCCCTAAAATAGGTGCAGACTTCACACACCCTGGGTACACACCCATGTCCCTAGGCCGTGTCTTTCACATAGCTGAGACACACGGTCGTGTCTCTGCCCGTGTGGTCAATTCGAAGCTAAAATTTACAATACAGGGGACACACGGCTGGATCACACACCCATAGAGCAAGCCGTGTGTCACACACGACCTAGACACATGCCCGTGTGTCTACCCGTATGGATAAAAATAAGACTATTTACCAAGCCTTTTTGCCACTCTTACTTGCATCAACCTACACAACATCAAACAACACCAATCCAAGCATAGACACACTACCAATTCAGCCACAACCAAGACATCCACACATCAATTTCATGCTAATTTCTATCACATACAACATCTCATACTTATCATCACAAATCATGCAATAACCACATCCATGAAAGGCATCATCATATGCATATATATATATACTTAACCAATATTAGCCAATATCATATGGCCATTTACAAAATGAATCAATTACCATTACAAGCCAACACACTTGGCCAAATAAAAAATGACACATATCACAAAAAGACCAAGTCCCTATACATGCCATAGCTTAAAATAATGTAATAATAAGTACCCAAAACGATAATTTGATAGTGTGAGTGGATCTTTGACCGTCTTTAATCCTCGAGCTGGCTTGATGACGTTATAATAACTGAAAAGGAAGGGGGTAAGCTTTAAGCTTAGTAAGTTAGCATGTAAATAGTAAACAACTTTAAACATACATTAACATACACATAACATAATGTAAATTAGCACAAAATCATCGAGTGTTCATAAACATATCTTACTCATTTGCACCCTTATCAATAATGTATCTTAAACCGAGATCATTTCTCATGAGTTTTGCATACGTACCTGTACCACTTCATAACATAATCATAACCTTTCACATCTTTGACATAATCTTTAAACCACCTGTTGAACCACTTGGAATACTAAAGGATACTCGGGAATTTCATACACATAGAATCACACCATGCCATATCCTAGATATAGTCTTATATGGGATCTCATATCGATACCAATAGCCCAGCTATGGTCTTGCACGATTCTCATATCGATGCCATGTCCCAGACATGTTCTTACACGAAATCTCATAATGATGCCATATCCCAGATATGGTCTTACACGTAAACTCATAACCCTAATGTCATGACATTCGTATCCCAACTATTCCTAAGGTTCAACCGGGAATTTCTCCGTATCGAATCCTTGCCGAACAAATCCATGATGATAATTGTACAAGTCATGCAATAACAAAATATTAAATACATAATGTAAGTTGCATTATTTTCACACGAACTTACCTCGGTACAACAATAGTAAAAATGGATCTAATCGTCAATAACCTTGTTTTTCCCGCGATCAAGGTTTGAACTTCATTTATTTTTACCTATAATAGCAAATTTAGCTTATTTAATTATCACATTACTCAATTCATTCCAAAAGTCATACTATGGCAAAATTACATTTTTGCCCCTAAACTTTAACATATTACATTTTTGTCCCTAGGCTCATAAAATAGAATGCATCCAATTTCTTTGTTACCCAAGTATAGTCGACCCACACACATGCTCATATCAGCCCACATTTTTCATCAAATTAGATTTTTACTACACATTTTACAACTTTTACAAATAGGTCCCTTTTAGGTATTTTCATTAAAAATCACCTAGTAAAAGATATTTATCACACATCAAACTTTCATGATCTACCATGAAACATCAAAATACATGCATGTCACACATGGGTCAAACCCTAGCCTTCAACTCTAGCTCAAATAAATGGTAGAAATGACTAGATCGGTTGATAACAACTTCAAAAATGAAAAGAACATTAAAAACGGGGCTAGAATGCACTTACAATCAAGCTTGAAAGTTTAAGAAACCCTAGCTATGGTGACCTTAGAAATTTCGGCTATGGCATGGAGAAGATGAGCAAATTTTGACTTAATTTTCCCTTTTTATTCTTTTATTAACCAAATGACCAAAATGTTTTTTTTACTAAAATTTCAAATTTTACTTATTCATGCCCATTTTTGTCCATAAAAATAGAAATTGGTCAAATTTCTATTTAAGGACCTCTAATTAATAATCCATAGCTATTTCATGCTTAAAGCTTCTAGAATCACATATTTTGAAACTTTTTCAATTTAGTCCTAAAAATCAAATTGGACACTCTATCAACAAAATTTCTTAACGAAACTTTCATACAATCATGCAAACATGTCATAGAGCTCAACACATTCATAAAATAATTATTTCTATTTCAGATTTGTGGTCTCAAAACTACTATTCCGGTTAGGCCCAAAATCGAGATGTTACATTCCTCATCAACTGGTAGACCAAGTTGTAAACTAACGTCCTCGAGTGTAATTGTACACTCACCGCAGAGAAGATGGAATACGTGTGTCTCTGGTCTCCATCTTTCGACCAATGCACTGATAAGTGGGGGATCCACTTTAGTCCCCCTGAGCATGCGAGCCACATATAAAAATCCTGCATCTCGCAAGTGTCCATAAATGATATCTGATATATATTCGCTTAAGTTGTTTATGTACGTCTCCAAAATCTGATCTTTGGGCTGAGTGTATAAACATAAAAAATTAATAATCTAAACCGCATAATAGTTAACTATTTAAAATTAAAAAATTTAATAATATTTTTTTACCATTTGTAATTGAACATCGGAGATATGCTTGTCATCTAATTGAATAAGTTGGTTTGCATTTAAAAATTATAACGAATAAAATAAAATCAAAGAGAATAAAATTCAAAAAAAGAATTAAAGAATAATTCAGAATTTAGAATTGAGGATTGACAATTGACGATTGAGAACTGAAAATTGGAAATTGGAAATTGGAAATTGAAAATTGTGGATTGAGAATTGAAAATTGAGGATTAAAAATTAAGAATTGAGAATTGAGAATTGAAAATTGAGGATTGAAAATTGAGTATTGAGTTAAAAAGAATAAAGTTCGGAGGGGTTTATATATGAAAAATTATGGCTGATGGACTCCTTTTAACTGTTGGAATAGTTATCATTGAAAAAAAAATTAAAAATAAGGGATTTGAATACTTGTACATAAAGATGTTCATGGGCCGAGTTCAGGTCAGGTACAACCAAAATCTTAGGCTCATTTGTTAGGCCTGGGCTAAAAAATAGGATTGAAATTTTGCTCATGCCTGGCCCGGATAAAAATGCTAAAACCTGGGCCCAGCTCAACCAGCCCATATTAATTTTTATATTATTTTTATATAGTTTTTAAATACATATAATATATCAAAAATACTAAAAATATTAAAATAAATATTTCCCAACAAATTGAAAATAAATTTTAAAAAATATATATACTTAAATAGAACTAAAATAGATGCAACTTAACGAGCAAATGCCTTTAAAATAATAACAAACTCAACAATAAAACAAGTGTTATACGATATCCAAACAAGAACAAATAATATCAACATAATAGTGGAATAGTAGCAAAATAAGGGGAAAACAACAAGAAAATAGTAAAAAAAATAGCTTTTTTTGTCCTTTTATGAATTCGGGTTCAACCCAGCCCATTTTTTAAACGGACCTTATTTTTTTGCCCAAACAAATTTTTCGAGTGTATATTTTTACCCAAATCCTATACTTTTCAGGTGGGTCGACCCATGAATAGGTGTACATAGATTGAGTTTATTACAATAAGTTTTACCATTATCTTTTTTTTAATATTACTATTATTAAATTTTAAAAATATAATTTAACATTAAAATAAATGGTTGTTTTAAGAGATAAAACGAAGAATTTTGGTTTATGATATTTAAATATTGTGATATTCTATATTAATAGCTTGATTAATATGAGGAAAATGTATATAAGATAATTAAATGCTTAAATAAAACCAGATTTTTGGATACTAAAATAAAGCCTTAAAATCATTAATTGCTGTAATGAGTATTCGTGCATCTTCGTAGCCTCTTAATTAGCAACTTGAATAATAATTAATAAATCTTTCTTAAAAGAACCACTTGTCGTTTTAATTTGTTAGGTGGAATTAGCTCAATAATGGCATTCACCTCATTATTTGGTGCATAGACTTGATTCATTGTCGGTTATTATATTTATCATCAATCTTTTTTCTTTTTCTTTTTTTTTTTATATATCGTTGATGTTCATGCATATAAATAGAAAGATAAATGGTATAGGTTTATATTTGCCAATTAAATCCAACTGCACTTAATCACATGATTAATGCTTGATTAACCAGAGGACCATGTAAGTTAATTAGATTTTAGAAATGTGGTTTTGTTTTTTAGGACAAAAAATCTCTAAAGTTATCAAAATCGATTGATAAATTAACTAAAGTTGATTTGCTAGGCTAAACCAATCTGGGTTTGGTCCTATACTTGTGGTGCTGATGATTAAAAGATTGAACGTATGCTTGTTGTTTGATGTCATGCCATTATAATTGTTGTATTAAATGGCTTTTACTAGCTTCCATTTCTTCCAGCTTGAATCCAACAAATCTCTTTCCATGGAAGCAAAGAGTGTAGTGTTAGTGTTAGTGTTGACGAAGATGGCTCCGTCATTCACTTGCTAATAGCGGAACCCACAACTACCTTTCACTGCTGTTTGTCCGGTCAGATTCTACCCCCTTGTCCTTATGACTTGAGAGTGTAATTGAACCGAGCTAAGCTCCAACTTTGACTTTAGCTCAATTCAAAATAAAGATTGAAGTCTTGCTCCATTTGCTTAAGAATAAAGATAAGAAAGCAGAAAACCAATGGTACATTCATCCCCCAATTTACTATAGTAAGTCAAAATTAAAGACATATTCCATGAATTCAAGCCTTAAAATGGTCCTTTGAATGCAGCCATCACAAATTTTAGTATCAAACACCTCACCAACAAATAGAATTGCCGACTTGCAGCCCATTAAGTTCAACACCTCAATCCACTTACCTGGTCCGAACCCAGTACACCGTACCCACTTCTCTTTAGGAACCAACGCTTCTAAAGGCAGGCTCAGTCACAGTAGGTCCATCAAGCCCATCATTAACATCTCTTTCAGCTTCCATTGGATTTTGCTCCGGCCCCATCAATCTGACTCACATACATTCCACAACTTTCTATATTGTTTTCACTCTTTATTTTCTCTAAACTACCCGTATCCAACATATATTAAGTACAGGGAAAAGCTTAGAAAAGATTTAGCATACCCATCAAAGACAGACCGGTATCAACATAGATATGAATTAGTGCATGGGATAGACATGGAACTTACATTTTTGTAGGTAATTATAATAATAAGGTTCAGACAATTTGAACACTAACAGTAAATATTAAGTGCTCTATGGACATATAACTTGTTTTAGAATTTTGTCATTGCAGACTCTATGAGCTTGGAGCATGTTGAGTTGTACTCTATGGGCTTGGAGCATGTTGAGTTGTTGTGACAGGGATAGATGAATTGCCGGATGTTCTGCTACAAATACACAACAAATGTAAGTTAATATAGTGATAAAATTACATTTAGACTCCTTTCAAAAATTTATAACTTAAAACGCCCTGCATGGTGCTCATGTCTCATAGACAGCTCAAGTGTTTTGGTCCAGCCTAGGATGCTCACACGCTTATTGTCAATAACAGCTACCATCATATGCATAACTTCATATCATTCAAAAGCCTATTGTGTTGTGAGTTAGCTTTACAGACAATTACCATGGACAAAATTGCAACACTAGGCAATAAATTTCCTGACAAAGGTGGCAAAAGTTGGTACAAAATTATATTCAACTAACAAAACAGCTTCCCTTTTTTGCTTTTTAACCTTCTCTTTAATTCAATCCACCTCTATATAAGCAACCCCTTATTACTTTCTTACTCCCATACAATTCAACTCTTCCTTTGGTTTCTTTTCTTAACATAACCAATACCAATGGCATCTTCAGCTTCATTGATGGTCTTGGCTTTGTTAATGGCGAGCATCGCCGCCATTGCTGAGGCTCGTGCTTTCTTCATTTTTGGTGATTCACTTGTTGACAGTGGCAACAATAACTACCTTGAAACCACAGCTCGTGCCGATTCCCCACCTTACGGCATCGATTATCCAACAGGAAGACCCACCGGCCGTTTCTCCAATGGCCTTAACATCCCAGACCTGATTGGTATATAAGTTTCTAGTATATGTTGGTGTAGACAAGATAAATGTAATTAATTTGAATGCATGGCATGCAATGCAGGTAAGCAAATTGGATTATCGGAGTCACCACTGCCATATTTGAGCCCAGATTTTAATGGTAAAAAGCTGCTTCTTGGTGCTAACTTTGCTTCAGCTGGTGTGGGAATCCTTAATGACACTGGAGTTCAATTCGTAAGTTACAAATTAAACTTAATTTTGATTGACAATGACTAAGCCGATTTTTTTTTAATTGAACTCAAATCATTTTTTTTTTAATTGAACTCAAATAATTTGGTTTAAAAATGTTGGGAAAACAGGTAAATATACTGAGAATGTATAGACAGTTGGAGTTGTTTGAAGAATACAAGCGAAGATTGTCAGGTTTAGTTGGAACAAGGCAAGCTAATCGAGTAGTAAGCCAAGCACTTGTCCTTATTACAGTGGGTGGTAATGATTTCGTCAACAACTACTACTTGGTTCCCTTCTCTGCAAGATCTAGACAATACAGTTTGCCTGATTATGTCCGCTTTCTCATTTCCGAATATCGAAAACTATTGATGGTAAATTTTCTACCCTAAATTGGCATGCCAGTTTGGACATAAGAATATTTACTAACCCTTTGTTGATTATTGCAGAAGCTATACAAAGCGGGAGCACGAAGGGTTCTAGTGACAGGCACGGGACCATTGGGTTGTGTTCCAGCAGAACTTGCAATGAGGGGCAACAATGGCGGATGCTCACAAGAACTGCAACGCGCTGCTTCCTTGTACAATCCACAACTTGTTCAGATGATTAATGGACTCAATGCTAAAATTGGCAGAGATGTCTTCATCAGTGCAAATACTCAAAAAATGCACAATGATTTCGTTAGTGACCCTCAAGCCTTTGGTACGTACTTCCCTATCTCACACTTTATCCTCTCCATGCACACCAAAAAATTAATACATATCTATGTTCATCATTCACGTTTAAATTCGACTAACTTTTCTTTAATATTCATACTAAGAATATATTTGAATGACTATACTTAATTTTTTTAAAATTATATATAGATATGTAGAGAATTTTACCTTAACTACAATACTTTTGAAGTATTCATATTTGACACTTATGCTTGACATATATAGGATATAAGAATAAATATATAACTTTTTAAGATTCTTCAAATATATGAAAAATTGTATTAATCACGTATCTATGTCTAAATATTAAAATCGTTATCTCTGTTTGAAACAGGATTTACAACATCAGAGATAGCCTGTTGTGGACAAGGACCTTACAATGGACTAGGTTTATGTACTCAATTGTCGAATTTGTGTCCGAACAGAGATCTATATACGTTTTGGGATCCATTTCATCCATCGGAGAAAGCTAACAGATTAATCGTAGAACAGATAATGAGAGGGTCTAATGAATACATGAATCCCACGAATCTCAGCACTATCATAGCTTTTGATTCCAAGATGTGACATCAACTCTTAAAATGTTGTTGAATAATTTGCTTGAGTCATAAAATTAAATTTATGTTTCAAGTTGTTTTTGCTTTTGTGTCGAATATTGTGATGTTGGAGCTGGACATGCATGCCTTTTTAATGAAATGATGATTAGATTTGGTAAAATGTGTACTGTTATCATATCAGATCCTATGCTATCAATATAATATATTGAAAATTTTATTATTTATGGGATAACAAGCTTGATTTCAATTAAAATTATTTATTTATGTTTAACTCATGTTTGATTTCAGTCCAACATTTTCAATCATAATCATATTTATTTTATTCACTCTTTTTACAAATGATTTTAAACTGTTGTCACTTTAATTATTATTATTATTTTATTACAAATCCTTTTTTTTTTACTCAACTCACAATAACTAATAATAATAATAAAAAGCTGGATTAAATTTGATTTCGGAAGAATAATTTGTAAGCACATTAAAATATATAAAAAAAAAACTCTTAAACTACTATACTTTTTCTTTACTCATAAAAACTCTTGATTTTAATATTAATGTGAGAATTTTAACCTCTTATCTTAATTTCATGTTAATACAATAAAAATTATACACACTTTTAACATCAACATAAATTTTAAAAGAGTAATCAAGTTTTATGTATGTAAGCATTTTTAAGAATTTTCAAAATATTATTTTTATTTGTTTGAAGAAAAATACTATCATCAATAGGAACATTGAAAGATAGAAGTACAAAAACATAACACACACATGATATAAACGAAAATAAGATAATACAAATTGATGCCCAAAAATTATGTCTGCAAAATAAATAATCCTAAAAAAGAAAAAAGATAAATTAAGTATTCGCAATACTAGAATAATTCATAAATAAACTAGAGATGTTTTACTTTAATTCAACCCGCTACCAAGAGACTCTTCGCATTAATAATCCATAAAAGACCAAATCTTATATGGTCTATCCACTCATCATATTAGATTCTAGTTTTTTAAATATTATGTCATTATGCTCTGCCATGATAAAGCCCTATGATCAGAGTTGTCATTAGATATGGTAAAACTCTTACATTAATAAATATCGTATATATGCTAGAAACAAGAATATTATAAATTAAAATTAAAATTAAAATAAAACAAAAATTACAACATAATATTGAATAAATTAACTTCAAAACTTACACCACTATGAATAAAACAAAAATTAGAGTTGAAAAAGTTTGTAAATGAGTTGTTTTCAAATTAAGGACATAGGTAGATAAAAATCATAGTTTAGAACAGGGGATTGCTTAAATAAGTTATAATAGTTTTAAGTACTATTTTAAGTATATCAGCAAATATTTTATTTACTGATAACAATTTACTACACGTGTCATCTTCACAAGTCACGTGCCCCTCTCTGTATCTCTCTATCCAGCATTCAATACGAAAAAGAAAAACCCCTCCGATTTTTTCTTAATTTTAATTTCCTTAAACCCTGTGAATGTCCCTCCCTCTTATCCACTTAATCCAAAAACAATGTCCCTTCTTTTCTCTCACGCTCTTCCCCCGTCTGTCCCCCCTCTCTCCGGCCACCGGAACGCCGTAGTTTTCGCCACGATCTCCACCCAGAAGCGGAAGACATCATCCAGAAGGAAAAAGCGCCAACCGCAAGAAAACAAAGACGAAGGAAATGCCACTTTCTCTTCTTCAAACGGTTCTACTGCTGTCTCCGCCCTCGAGAAATCGCTCCGTCTCACCTTCATGGAAGAGCTCATGCAAAAAGCCAGGTCCCGAGACACTGTAGGTGTATCCGATGTCATTTACGACATGATCGCCGCCGGCCTCACTCCCGGTCCCAGGTCCTTCCATGGGCTTGTCGTTGCTCACGTTCTTAATGGTGATGTTGAAGGCGCGGTAAATGTTCTAAGTTTTCCATAAATTGTCTTCTTTTTTCAGTGGGAATAAATTAAAATGGCTCCCCCTCCCTTTGGATTAAAAACTTTCACTCTCTTTCAGTGTGAATCTATAAAATTGTCTTCCATTGATTAAAAACTCAACTGTTTTTTTTTCTTTTTCTTTTGTGGTGGAAATGAATGAATTTGGTTTACTTAGATTAAAAACTCTAGTGGGTTTTAGTTTTCTTTTGTAGTATCTTGAGCAAAATTTTGGGAATTTGGAATGTAGCTGCAAGCATTGAGGAGGGAATTGGGAGTGGGTGTTCGTCCTCTCCATGAAACGCTTGTTTCAATGGTCCGTTTGTTCGGGTCTAAAGGCCTTGCAACCAAAGGCTTGGAAGTCCTTGCAGCAATGGAGAAGTTAAACTATGATATTCGTCAAGCTTGGATTATTCTTGTTGGTACAATGCTTAATAGAATTCGATGAGTTATAATTTTTATGTGTATTATATATGTGGATGGTGATAAATTTTATTCTAAGTTGTTGAAATTTGTTTGGCAGAGGAGCTTGTAAGGAACAAATATCTGGAAGATGCCAACGCTGTGTTTTTGAAGGGTGCTAAAGGTGGGCTTAGAGCTACGAATGAGCTCTATGATTTAATGATTGAAGAAGATTGTAAAGCTGGTGATCATTCAAATGCATTAGAAATCGCCTACGAAATGGAAGCTGCAGGACGGATGGCAACAACTTTTCATTTCAATTGTCTCCTTAGTGTGCAAGTGAGTTTTCTGATTATGTGTATGGCATTTCAGTGGAGTTTGATAGTTTGCAATTCAATGCTGTTATTAATTAGTAAAGAGTTATTTGCATTTGATTTAGTTTGTAGCTTGGATTAATCTTTCAAACTTTTTGGATTCTTCGGATCTTGTTAAGTGCATGTAATTTGCAATGTTTGTTTGTTGCCAACTATTTGGAAATGAGACAATGGTATTTTATAGTGATTTTGTCTATCTTATCCTTCAAATAATAATGGAATTGTGATGTCTCATTAAGAAAGGAAGAGATACTATATGGTGTCTTTGACAGCATTTTTAAATGGTTTTCTATCATAAGATTCAGCATTTTTAGTCTCTGTTTGTTGGAATCCTTTTCCCATTTTTGTTAGATCTGCTGGTAATTTAATCTGCTTCCTTTGCCTAGGCCACATGTGGGATTCCTGAAATAGCTTTTGCAACATTTGAGAACATGGAATATGGAGAAGGTTTGTGTTTATTTTGCTTCGTTTTGTTGCTTTGTCAACGTTGACAACATAAAACGCACCAATTTTCCAGTGTTTCTATAACATATATTGTTGCATTTGTCTTAACAGAATATATGAAACCTGACACAGAAACATATAATTGGGTGATCCAAGCATATACTAGAGCTGAATCTTATGACAGGTGATTTATATATCACATCACTGCCACACCACTTTCTTTATTTGGGGTATTGTTGATGTAGATATACATTTCTGTTTGTCTTTTTGGAAGTCATGCTGTCTGGTATAAGCATGAAATGGTAATTTTCATATTGAAACTTGAATAGCATAGAATTAGTTCTTGAGTCAATAAGGAACCTTACTAAGTTAAGTCCATGAATGGAATTTAAAAAATTATGAAATTGCAGATAACTGTATATGATATAAGAGACCCTCTTAAATTATTGTGTACTTTGGATTTGATACTAATTGCAGGGTGCAAGATGTGGCTGAGTTACTTGGGATGATGGTTGAAGACCACAAGCGTTTGCAGCCTAATGTGAAAACTTACGCGTAAGCAATTTTTTATTTTTCTGTTATACTTCTAAATGGTTAATACATTTTTTTTTTGGTAAATACACTTTATTATATTATTTTATCTTCAAATCATTGCAAACAATATTCCAATTTAATTGGACTGCTTTACTTGTTTACTCTTTTCATATGGTAATCTGGTATATTTTGCTTGACTATAACCTTGTCATTCCTCTGAATCGCTAGGTTTTTAGATGGAAACCTGATTTGAGTTGTCGCTGAATTTACTAAAATTTAGAGCTGTTAATAAAGAGAGGATTCTGTGCTCCTTGATGGTATGCATAGTTTCTCTTTTTTATTCTTGCAACCCTAAAACAAGTTGAGATTGAGTTCTATTAGAGGTGTTTGTCCACCCTTTCCTTGTCCTGGCAGAAGTCTGAGAAGCTTAGGAAAAAGGGTTTATACTATGTACTGCTTCCCATAACTTACAATTCACAAAACTCTGGATGCTCCAAAGTAGGTGATGTTGATAATAGAAGTGCATAAAGCTTTGTGCAAATTGAAGACTTGAAGCACTTCTCATAATCGTCGCTTGTGATTGTCCATCCATTTTAAGTGATTTATCTACTTTTCTTTTTCTTTTTTTCTTCTACCCATGGACAAATTTGCCCCAAAAACATCTTGGAGTAATTCTAGGTACTGCATGGTCTTATTGTGTATATGATCTTGTTGCATTCTGTCAAACTTTATTGTGATGTGTAACTTAGGATGGATACCCTGCTGCCAGAAAAATTCCTCCACATAAGGTAGCTTTAAATGTTGGGGGTTCACTCTTAATTACCCTTCATATGAATAGATGCGTTGATATGCTGATGTTTTATTCTGCTCAAACAATGTATTATTTGTCGTACTTGAGAGTAATTACTTGGTAGCTTCTGAGATTCAAAGTTTTATTAACTTAGCTTGCTTGACTCGGAAATATATTCTACGCAAAACCAGCTATGATTTGTCTTCTCCATTAAATTTCACTCCTGAAATGTGTACTTGAATGCTGTGTTCGTATGTTTTTTTACATCTTCATCAATTCACAACTATCATAGTGTACTATATCCTTTTTCTTTTTCCTACTATTTGTTTTTTTGTTTGTAATGCCTGATTTCACCATATGCCAGGCTGTTAGTGGAGTGTTTTACCAAGTATTGTGTTGTAAGGGAAGCTATTCGTCATTTTCGTGCACTAAAGAACTATGAAGGGGGAACAATAGTGTTGCACAATGAAGGAAACTTTGATGATCCACTTTCTTTGTATCTTCGAGCATTATGCCGAGAAGGTATCTTGTAATCTGTTCTATCTGGCCATTTAAGTTAATTTTTCTTTGTTTTACATTTAATTTTGTCACCATGTACTTATGATTGGATCAGGAAGAGTCGTTGAATTGCTACAAGCTCTAGAAGCTATGTCCAAAGATAACCAACCTATTCCACCAAGAGCTATGATTCTGAGCAGAAAATATCGAACGCTAGTTAGCTCGTGGATTGAACCTCTGCAAGAAGAAGCTGAACTTGGTTATGAGATTGATTACATCGCTAGGTGTGCCTTCTAATCAACTGTAAAATCTGGTTCTATAATTTCTTAACTAATAATTCTCCAATCATGCATTCTGTGTGTTACTGGAAGATTCGGCATACCATATTTTGCCCAAAACTTTCGTATTATGTTCCACAATTCTGTCGGTAAGTTGATCATTAATGATGCTATTCTCCCAGGTACATTGAAGAGGGTGGGCTTACAGGTGAGCGCAAACGATGGGTGCCTCGAAGAGGAAAAACACCTCTAGATCCTGATGCTACTGGATTTATATATTCAAACCCTATGGAAACCTCCTTCAAGCAAAGATGTCTAGAAGAGTGGAAGATATACCATCGGAAGCTTTTGAAAACCCTGCAGAATGAAGGACTTGCAGCTTTGGGTGATGCAACAGAATCTGATTACATGAGAGTAGTGGAGAGGTTGAGGAAAATAATAAAAGGTCCTGACCAGAACGTTTTAAAACCCAAGGCTGCTAGTAAGATGGTAGTATCCGAGCTAAAGGAAGAGCTTGAAGCTCAAGGTCTACCAACCGATGGAACAAGAAATGTTCTTTACCAGCGTGTCCAAAAAGCAAGGAGAATAAATCGCTCACGTGGTAGGCCTCTTTGGGTTCCTCCTGTGGAGGAGGAAGAAGAAGAGGTTATAAGTTATCAATATCTGTTTTCTTATTCATGTTATGGTACCATTTGCATATCAATGCATTTAAGTAAAACAAATTTTTTGTTTGATTGTGTATTTTTTGCAGGTTGATGAGGAGCTAGATGAGTTAATTTCTCGGATTAAGCTGGAAGAAGGAAATACAGAATTCTGGAAACGCCGGTTTCTTGGAGAAGGTTTGAATGTTAATCAGGTGAAGCTGATAGATGAAGATGAATCAGAAGCTGCGGATGATGAGCTGGATGAGAGTGATGTTGTAGAAGATGCTGCAAAGGATATCGAAGAGGAGGAAGGTGAGGAAGAGGAAGAAGTAGAACAAACCGAAAGCCAAGAAGTGGATAGGATTAAGGATAAGGAAGTTGAAGCTAAGAAGCCTCTCCAAATGATTGGGGTTCAATTGTTGAAAGACTCGGACCAAACAACTACTAGATCTAAAAAATCAAGACGAAGATCTTCTCGAGTATCTGTAGAGGTAACAAAGATAATGTTGTTTGATATATTACAGCTTATAGAAGTGGTTTACCGTCAAAATTTACTTTTTTAGAACTTGGGACATTGATACATCTTTTACATGTGGATACAGGATGATGATGATGAAGATTGGTTTCCTGAGGATATTTTCGAAGCATTTCAAGAGATGAGAGATAGAAAGGTGTTCGATGTTGAAGACATGTACACTATAGCAGATGCTTGGGGTTGGACATGGGAGCGAGAACTTAAAAATAAACCTCCTCGACGATGGTCGCAGGAATGGGAAGTTGAGTTGGCAATTCAAGTAATGCAAAAGGCATGTTCTTATTTTCTGCTTACTTGTGTATTCAATAGTAATATCTTATATTTTCTTCTAGTTCATATTCATTTCATTTTTCATCAACATTTCTATCTGTTTTTTTGTAATCCAAAATCCTTATTTTGGTGGGAATATTCTATCACATCATACGCTTCTGCTGTGATTAGTTTTCTTGCTTTCTAGATCAGGTAGCTCTTGAAATTGTATTGATATGCTTCATTTTTTACCCAAGCTAGACCATTTCTATGTTGGATTTGGGTGCGAGTGTTTGATATGGATATGTGTCCGGCATGAGCATGCTCAGCTTTTTCTAAGTTC
This sequence comes from Gossypium hirsutum, assembly GCF_007990345.1. Classification (NCBI taxonomy): domain Eukaryota; kingdom Viridiplantae; phylum Streptophyta; class Magnoliopsida; order Malvales; family Malvaceae; genus Gossypium; species Gossypium hirsutum. The sequence goes on along the minus strand of NC_053436.1, from coordinate 69,855,940 downwards.
TACATGTATTTGGAGGACCAATTAGAGTGACATCCCATTACCAGTTTCTGAATATGTGTCGGACACAAGTGTCGGACATGTGTACTCCAAGGAAAATGAAGGGTTGGAGCAACATATGATCATTTCCATTTCCCTCGAGTATTGGCATTTATTTTTCTCACAATAACTAATGAAATTTCCTAACTTTTTATTCAGGTCATAGAATTAGGTGGAACACCCACCATTGGGGATTGTGCAATGATATTGCGAGCAGCCATTAAGGCTCCTGTGCCGTCAGCCTTCTTGAAGATCTTGCAGAAGACGCACAGTCTTGGTTATGTCTTTGGGAGGTATGTGATGTTCCCTTATCTGATGAATTAAGATGCTGATTTAAAGTATTACATCATTTTTTTTAAAGTACTTGTGTCCGAAACTAGTGTCTGATACATATCTAGAAAAAGGTAGAGGATATGATCCTCCAAGAGCCGTCAAATAGTTGAATAAGCTGAAACTTGAATCTACTTGTCAAAATTGGGATGAGACATTTATCTGGACTGGGTGTCAGATATGGGTATGTATTTGACACAGGTCTGCTCTACATTTCAGGTTTTTTCATATATTTGTAGGGTCATTCTTTCATAACCGCGCTCGAAAGGTCATATGTAGTGAACACAAGTACATTAGGGACTTCAGTCTGGGTAAACATAGATTGCTATTATAAATCCTCTTGAAATACACACAGACATTATTAAATTTATACATATTAATGGAAAATCAATTGTATTATTTAGCTCAATTTTTTGGTTTCCTGGATGCCACTACTAATTTAGCCATACTTGAAAGCTAATGTTCCGACTCCTTGTTTTTCTTTAAGTATTCGTGTCTATGGCCAGTGTCCTACACGTTGTCAGACATGGACAGGAGGATATAATCCTCTAAGAACCTTCCTATTTGTGGAAATGCCTAGAAACAATTAAATAATGCTCATGGCAGACACATACTGGTGTTTGACTCTTGCATCCGATTCTAAGTAACAGTTAAAAACGTTCACTCAGATCTCTGCCAGATTTTGGAATCGATTTTATGTGACTATAGCATGGTTTGTTTAATTCAAGACTAGCTTTCCATCTAATTCTGTTTCTTTTGTTACAGTCCCCTCTATGATGAAGTAATCTCATTATGTATTGACCTGGGAGAACTAGATGCTGCCATCGCCATTGTTGCAGACCTTGAGACTACAGGAATCGCAGTCCCTGATCAAACTCTTGACAGGGTTATTTCTGCCAGACAAACGATGGACACTTCTGGGAATGATACATCATCATCCTCACCACCACCACCACCACCACCAACATCATCATAACAGCAGGTTTATAATCCTATCTTCATGTTGCATAGTAGTAATTTGTGTTAGGACTCAGGTTAGTGATGGATATGAATGTATATGGGGTACAGGTATGTTCAATTTTTTGTTAATTTTTTCATATTATACAGTATCCTTCATCCATGCTAGCATCATTAATAATACTGAAAAATGAGGAAAGAAAGTAGCATAAGCCTTTCTTTTTTGGGTTCGTGGCCATTTAGCACTTCCTTAAGGCGGTTAGTATTGTACCGGTGGATAGGTTATTCTTGATCTGGTACTGTTCTGGTATTGAGGCGTTTCGCTACTGACGTGTTTTGATATATCGATTTGGGTTTATTGATATTTTAAAATAATTAAAGATACATATATACTTCAATTAATGTACTTATATGCAAGTATAAAAATTTAAATTTTTTTAATTAAATTCCAAAACTAAATTAAATGATTATATATTTTTTAAATGTAACTATAGAAAATAAAAAAAAGTTAGAAATTAATTAAAAATATTAAACTATTATATCAACTTATTGTAGGTGATATGCAGTGGAATAAGTTACTGGTTACTAGCGATAAAAACGGATTGAAACATTTAAAATATATCAAAATATATCAAAATTTTGATGATACTTAAAACTATTAGCAGCAGTAACCTATATGGTAGCAGGTATTGAAATGTTTTCCAGGCAACTCAAATAATAAAAAAGTTGGCACTTGACTTAAAACTTGGCTTAAGCATAATTGAAATTTATTTTTATAAATTTAAGTCATATTGATTTTTCTTAACGAAATTACGGAATCCAATATAGGTGTATTTTTTAAGGGATAAATGGTTAATCATGAAATGTATTTTATTTTTATAAGTGAGAGTTGAAACTCTTAATCTTATGAGTAATTATTACATCATATCTCATGATCAACTAAAAATAATAAATTAATATTTAAAAATGAATAATATACTAAATGTTTTGACTTAAGTTTAAATCTTGTGAACCTAATTGAAGTCGTAATTAATTGACTGTGACTCCAAGCAATATATTATTTGGTTGTAAATGTAAACAAAAATCGCGGTGTCAGCTAAGTGGGAAGTCAAACAAGCTGTTATTAGTGACACTTAATCCAGATAATTTCTTTTCTGTTTATTTATTTATTGCTTGAATCACACACAAACTCAATTAGTGGGAACCCAATTTTCCTTAGTGGAAGCCAGTTTTCAGCCATGCTTCACCTCAAAGCTATAGCAACAAAAATGGTCCTTTTATGAATCAAGTTGAAACTAACTACTCTTCTAGAATTACAGTTTTTATCTTTTATATTTAAATATTGACTAATGTGGAAAAATATAACAGAAGGTGAAAATGATGTACATAAATTGATTTTTAACCATACCAAAAATTCAACCATTTTGTCTAATATAACTTAAATTTGATTATCTACCAACAACATAATAATTTTAATTTTGTGACTCCTATATTTAAATTGACATCATTTTACGTGAATGGATAAATAATTATATTAATTTAATATGAAAATAAATGTATATATTTATTTCTTTATAATTCAAGTTTTACGTGTATAATTTACTAAATAAAAATTCATGTATAAATTTAATATTTATCCTTAACAAATATTAGATGGAATAAAATAATAAAAACACAAAATCTTGCATGTGATTTTAAATATTAATTTAATTCTTTCAAAAACAAAACCTGCATGTAAGAGATTTAAGATTGACATTCATTTTCTCAAATAAAAATTGATTCTTTTATATATCAATAAAATTTGAAATAAAAAAAAAATTAGATATGCAATTAATGTGTTTTTCATATATTAATGGTAGAAATATAAATATCATATAAACTATTAAGTTTATCAATAAAAAATTAAACTTATATGTTTTTTATTAAAATATAAAAGATTACAATTTTGATACATTGACGGACAAGTCCTACAGCAAAAAAATTTTATAATGGCATTGACGTAATTTAAAGATAAAGTCGTGTCCAATCTAGTGAAAATGAGCTTCCACATCTATTAAGCATCGTTGAAGGCTCGAGCCCTCAACTCACTTTTCGACACCCTTTCCAGATTCCGACTCACTGGGGATCGAACGTTCCCATTTTTACAGCCATAATAAAATTTTAAAAGAAATCACTTCAAAAATGTTCTTATTTTAAAAGGCTGAAAAAGCTTAGATGTTTGAACGGATTTTTTGGGGGAAATTTTGAAACAATTTGTTTGAAAATGGCAGCAGTTCCAGTTGAAGAAGCCATTGCAGCTTTATCCACATTCTCCCTAGAGGTAAATAATTTCTTCATAATTAACTTCTTCTTCTTCTTCTTTTTTCATTTTTAGCTTTGCTTTCATTAATTTGGTCGAAGAAATTGATTTAATTTCTAAAAATTTGTTTCCAAAAAGGCCTCTATTGTTTTTTCACGAAATTATAATGCATTTTATTTTTATAAATTGTAGTTTTTTAGAAACGTAAATTATCCATATTTGAAGAAAATTTGAAGAAATCAAATTTAACTTTTTGCAATTTCTAGAGAAAATGCATCTAGTGCTTTTTTTTTTAAATTTGGAAAAAAAAATACTTTCACCATGCATTATTGGTTAATTTTTTTGTTTTGTTTTGTTAGGATGAGCAACCAGAAGTACAAGGACCAGCAGTTTTGGTCTCAACTGAAAGAGGATCAACTATCAGTCCAATTGGTATTTCTGTGTGTGTGTGTGTGTGTGTTTTCTTATGATTTAAGGGTTTTTTCTTCATTGGATTTAGTTGAAAAATGGAATATATGTTCATTGCAGTACTTGAACTTGAGGTTTTAGAACTTTGATTTGCATGAAACTTTGACTTGCGGGTCTCTTTTTGGAGTAATAAAGAGGATATTGGTTGTTTGTTGGTCTTATAGTATTGACGTTGCTTGATTTCTCTTTTATTGTTTTTCTCAGCTTAGTTGCATTTTCTTAAAAATTCTTCTTGCATTACTGATGATCCTTTTTTTTTTTCAGAGTATAGTGATGTTTCTGCTTACCGTTTGTCTCTTACAGAGGACACAAAAGCTCTCAATCAGCTTGTATGTCAATTTATTTTATTTTTTCTCCTTTTTGCTTATATGCATAAATACTTATTTTTTGCCCAAGCTAGTTAGAGTCTAAAGTTAATTGCAAAATTTTGATAAACTTTTTAGTGTTTTGTTTTTGTCTCTGATCTTGTATGTGATGGCATGGCAGAACACACTTATCCAGGATGGGAAGGAGATGGCATCAGTGCTTTATACATATCGCAGCTGTGTCAAAGCACTTCCTCAGGTATTTTAGCATTAGTTGAGGCAAAAAAGAATTACTTCAATTATTTTAAGGTGATCGTCATGATACCAATTAACATCATAATGAGAAACGTTCCTTTAATCTGCTTCTTTTAATGAGAAAAGCACAGTACTTTTGGAATTTAATTCTCTTATGCAATTCATCCCTTGTTGTGTATGATGTTGTAGCTTCCTGAATCTATGAAGCATAGTCAAGCTGACTTATATCTAGAAACATATCAAGTTCTGGACTTGGAGATGAGTCGGTTGCGTGAAATACAGCGATGGCAAGCATCAGCTGCGACTAAAGTAACGATACAGATATTTTTCCTCCTCGATATTTTTTCTTTTTCCCTCAAGGTTGTGTTTTTCTCTTATAACTGTTAATTTGTAACACAGCTTGCTGCTGATATGCAACGCTTTTCTAGGCCTGAGCGACGAATTAATGGCCCTACAATAACTCACCTCTGGTGTGTTGTGATGGTTTCTCCTTTTTATTTTATTTATTTATTTTTCCTTTGAGGACCTTGTCTTGTTTGTTTTTCCGTGATCAACATAGCGTACTACTAATATAATAATATACAACCTTCTTGTTATGATTTAAGTGTTGATATTAGAATAAACTGTTCTTATTAGATGCCTTAATTATGATTTGTCTTTTATTTTCTTCAGGTCCATGTTAAAGTTACTTGATGTTTTGGTGCAACTTGATCATCTCAAAAATGCTAAAGCAAGCATACCTAATGATTTCTCTTGGTACAAGAGGTAAGAATGATTTTTAGTTATTGCATGTTGCCATATTTGGGTTGTGTTTCTCTCTTAGATTGTAAAATGAACTTCATACTGGTTTAGGCTTTCTTAACTTGAGTAGAATGTTTAGAAGTGTAGCAATCTAGTATCAGGTTAGATGCCACATGGGTTATCATCAATCAGATTTTAGGGAAGGGATTGTATATTTAAGTGTATTTCAGGGGCTTTTGGAGTGGTTTGATTTAAGCAGAATATTAAATTTGTTTTTGAAGTTGTCAAAATATGAGGAAATCAGAATAGAGAAGGTCTAGGGATGAGAAGTCAGGTTCCTTAAATTGTTTCACTCAGACATTTGTAGAAATGCAGCTTATAGATACATTGAAATGAATATTTTCAAATGGTATGTAATTACTTCGCTTCAGATTGTAAGAGTGAAAACCAATAAGTGCTGAATCAAAACCTGGAGAACCAAAAGCTTATAAAATGTAAACAAGCGGAAAACATGTAACTAAGCCTTGCGTAGGACCCTTGCCTATTTGCTGATAACTTTTATTTGAATCTCTGTCGGAAATACCATACACTGAATGGTTCTGCAACTTTTTTTTTCATGAAAACTCATTTAGTATATTGGATATGGTTCTTTTGCGATTTAAGATATTTTTAAGTTCAAAGTTTCTGGTTGATTATCAAAGTTCAAATTCACTATTTCGTGGTTTTAAAATTTGTTTTATTGCTGGTATTCCAGAAATCTTTAGAATTGATTTTAATATTGGGCAATCTCCTTCACAGATATTTTAAAAACGTTTTCTGACATCTTCCCACTTCAACAGGACATTCACACAAGTCAGCATTCAGTGGCCAGATACTGATTCTATGAGGGAGGAATTGGATGATTTACAGGTGGTTCTTTGTTTTCATCAATGATGATTGTTTAGAAACATTATTTTTGCTTACCATTTTCATTATGATAACTGTTTCCTTTATTGTGTTATTTTTACAGATTTTTTTAAGCACAAGGTGGGCTATTTTATTGAACTTGCACGTGGAGATGTTCCGTGTGAACAAGTATCCTATTTGATGCAAGTTTTTGGTGAATTTAGTCTCTATTATTGTATCCCTGCATGTGGCCTTAAAAGAACAATGTTTGACATCCAGGTTGAACCTTCTTCGACAAATGTTTATTTTGTAGCCAAGTTTTTGAGGAAAATAGTATGCCTTTTTCTATAATCCATGTGACGTTCTTTTTAATTTTTCTTTTGCACAATTATTTTTAATGATTATTGAGGTCCTTGACTGAATTTAGTGTAGAGGATATCCTTCAGGTTCTTATAGTCTTTGCTGTTGAGTCATTGGAACTGGATTTTGCTCTTCTGTTTCCTGAGCGACACATGCTTCTGCGAGTGTTGCCTGTTCTTGTTGTCATGGCAACATCATCAGAGAAAGATAGTGAATCACTGTATAAGAGGGTGAAAATAAATAGACTGATCAATATATTTAAGGTATTGTCTCCACTGATGGCCTAAAATGCCATATGGGAAGCAGAATCATTTAGTACATCTTTTTGTCCTTGTATATTTATTAACAAGTTGGCACAGTTGAATTAATAGCTTCCATTTCTTGTGCAGAATGATCCAGTAATTCCTGCATTCCCAGATCTTCATCTTTCGCCAACTGCAATTTTGAAAGAATTGTCAAATTACTTCCAAAAATTTTCCAGCCAAACTCGTCTTCTCACTCTTCCATCACCTCATGAACTCCCACCCCGAGAAGCACAAGAATATCCTTGCACTTTTATAAAATATTATTAGGTTGTGGTTTGCAAAACCCTCATTGCAATTAGTCTTTGTTCTGATCCATAACAAATGAAAGACACTACAGAAGCTGTGCCTGCTCTGGTACATTATTGAATTTTTAGATTGGAATCTAACCTAAAACAACTGGTGATAGGTAAAGGGATCATTTTCATATTTATGAGTCTGGGTCACCCCAACTTAATAGATGTGGGATTATATTTATCTCCACTCCAGTGGCTGAGGAGGTACTAGACTAAGCCTATAAGTTAAAGTCATAAATGTTGAATTTTGGTCATTAAACTATGCAGTTGATCGTATCACATTAATATTCCACCTCTGTCTTCTGTTTAAAAACTTATGAAATGTCTTGTCCCATATCTATCAGCTTGTTCATTGGAAAATTTTCAGTTCTTGCCTTAGGAAAACCTTGACACAATTACTTATCAGAGGCATTATCTGATTGTCAATCACATTGGAGCCATCCGTGCTGAGCATGATGATTTTTCTATCCGTTTTGCCTCAGCAATGAATCAGGTGCTTCTCCAAACTGAGTCCCTCAGTTCCCTTTCATCATATGCTGAACCTTTTTATCTGTTTCTAAACCATTATTGTTCCTTTCTTCAAATTCTTTTGTACAGCTTTTGCTGCTGAAATCTACTGATGGTGCTGATGTTGAGTGGTGCAAAGAAGTTAAAGGAAACATGTATGATATGGTTGTTGAAGGTTTCCAGCTATTGAGTAGATGGACTGCACGTGTTTGGGAACAATGTGCATGGAAATTTTCTCGCCCATGCAAAGATGTCGGTCCTTCAGAATCACAAGAGTTATCATCATCTTATTCTGATTATGAGAAGGTATTTTATTTTTGGAGAAAATGTTCTTGGCTTAAAATGCATCATTGCTCCCTAACTTTTACATTAAGTTTTCTAGCCTCTACTTTGTTCTGTTTAAGATGTGAAACTCTTTTAAGTTTCTGCTTTATTAGCAACATTTATCTTTTTTCTGGCATTGAGTTTTAATATGCTGAAGCTCAGTGCTGCTGTGCTCACTTGAGATGGTTTCTTAGAAGTTTTCTTGAAGGAAAATCCTTATGAACTAGAACTAGCTTAATATGTTCTTTGTTTGAGATGCCTGCCAACTTTTGCTGTCCATATTTTGCTTGATAGAGTTTTTATGGAAATGGAATTATCTTGTAGGTTGTACGATATAATTATAGTGCAGAGGAAAGGAAAGCACTTGTTGAACTTGTTAGCTACATAAAGAGTGTCGGATCAATGATGCAGCGATCTGATACATTGATAGCTGATGCTTTGTGGGAAACAATACATGCAGAAGTCCAAGATTTTGTTCAAAATACATTAGCTACCATGTTGCGAACTACATTTAGAAAGAAAAAGGATCTGTCAAGGTGTGCTTTTAAATTAGTATCTTGAGTTTAAAATTTTTTGTTTGAATCTCAACACCGCTAATGTTATTTTTTAATTTTGTTGCTGTGTCATTCCAAGGCTTATGCCATCTTTAGCAATAGAGAAAATGTACTATATTTGTAGGTTTCGTAATTAGATAAAATGTAATTATTGTTTACTCTTGGCTAACATATGCTTGCAATACTGGTAGCATTAAATATAAACCTATCTTAATATATTTGCGTCTTCAAAATTGAGTAAGCTTATTAAATATTGTTAAAAACAGGCTATTTTGATTATATTTTTCACAAGAAATTACATAAATATTTATACACATAGTGAGCCTAACTTAGGAAACTTTACACTACGAAACAAACTAATTCTAGGGATGCTGTACCTAAAAACAGCCTTAAAGTTAGGGATAAAATATTTACAGAATCTTATTTGATACACTTAAATATTCCTTAATTAGGAAACTGAAGTCTGACACTCCCCCTCAAGCTGGGAAGTGGATATCATCCATTCTCAGCTTGCTGACTAATTTCTGAAACAACTTCCTAGACAATCCTTTGGTAAGTATGTCTGCTAGTTGTCCATCAGTGGACACAAATGGAGTGCAAATTAAGCCACTGTCCAGTTTTTCCTTTATAAAATGTCTGTCAACCTCAACGTGCTTCGTTCGATCATGTTGAACTGGATTATGTGCAATATTGATAGCAGACTTATTATCGCAATACAACTTCATTGGACCTTCCCACTTGATCTTCAAATCTTCCAAAATAATTTTTGGCCATAACAACTCACAAACTCCAAGAGCCATCGCCCTAAATTCAGCTTCTGCACTAGATCTAGCCACAACATTTTATTTTTTACTCCTCCAAGTCACAAGGTTGCCTCCTAGGAAAGTGCAATAGCCCGAGGTTGATCTTCTATCAACCATAGATCCTGTATAATCTGTATCAGTATAGGCTTCAAGGGTTAAATTCTCCCTTTTTTTTAAATAAGATTCCTTTGCCTGGCGTGCCCTTTTAAGTACTGTAGAATCTGATATACGGCTCTAAGATGTGATTCTTTGGGATTGTGCATAAATTGACTTACAACACCTACTGCATAGGCAATATCTGGTCTGGTATGAGACAAGTAAATGAGCTTCCCCACAAGTCTTTGATATGACCTTTTATCAACTGCTGCATCTTCTAGTGCATTTCCAAGTCTGTGGTTCACCTTTATGGGTGTCTCTGCTGGTTTACAGCCCAACTTGCCCATCTCTGTCAACAAATCAACTATGTATTTTTGCTGGGATATGAATATTCCTTCCCCAGAGTGTGCCACTTCAATACCAAGGAAATATTTTAACTTACCGAGCTCTTTGACTTCGAATTCTTTTACTAGACATTTCTTTAAATTCTCCATTCCTTCTAGATCATCACCAGTCACTATAATGTCATCAACATAGACTAATAAAGCAGTCACTCCCTCTGAAGATGAGTGTTTTATGAACAGAGTGTGATCTCCTTGACTCTGTTTATACCCCACCCTGAGCATTACGTTGGTAAATCTTCCAAACCAAGCCCTCGGGGACTGTTTTAGTCCATACAAAGCCTTTTTTAGTCTGCAAACTACCTGTCCTGTATTTGGATCGAATCCTGGAGGAACATCTATACAGACTTCCTCCTCAAGATCACTGTGTAAAAAGGCATTTTTGATGTCAAATTGCTGTAATTTCCAGCCTCGGTTGGCAGCTAGTGACAACAACACTCTTACAGTGTTCATCTTTGCAACAGGGGCAAATGTCTCAAGGTAGTCTATTCCATACATTTGAGTGTACCCTTTAGCAACCAATCTTGCTTTGTACCTCTCCAAAGAACCATCTGACTTATATTTCACTGTGTACACCTAGCGACATCCCACTGGTTTCTTTCCTCTCGGTAATTTCACTAAGTCCCATGTCTTATTTTTTTCAAGAGCTTCCATTTCAACTTTCATGGCATTTTTCCAATTCTCATCTTCTAATGCCTCGAATACAATTTTGGGAATGGAAATAGAATTTAGGCTAGTAAGAAAGGCTTTGTGGTTATGGGACAAGTTTTTGTAAGACATGAATAGGTACAAGGGATGTTTTGTTCAGGCTCTAGTCCTCTTTCTAATAGCAATGGGAAAATCATCTAAATTTGCAGTATTAGAATTCAAAGGAGGTTCAGCAATTACCTCAGGTCGTATAGGAGAAGATGATTGAACTTGCACCGGTGCTTTCTTCCTTGAGTAAACCAGTAAAGGACGAGTAGTGTCCTGAATTCCTCTTGGTGATTTGGGTGTATTAGTCTCTGTTTCAGGTTGTATAGGGGCCATTGTTTCAAGTCGGGCAGGTTGGTTAGCAGGCAAGGACTGAGTGGGAGTGGTTGGTTGCTGGACAGGAGCTGGAATGGGAGTGTTTGGTTGCTGGACAGGAGCTGGAATGTGAGTGTTTGGTTGCTGGACAGGAGCTGGAATGTCAAGAAGAAAGAATTCTTTGTCCTTATCTTCTGTGAATAAGATCTCCCCCTGAAGATAAGGACGAGTGAAGAAATTATCTTGTTCTGCAAAAGTAACATCCGCTATTACAAAAAAAATTTTTGTGGCTGGATGATAGCATTTGTACCGCTTTTGAGTGGAAGAATAATCAAGAAAGACACACTTGACAGCTCGTGGATCAAATTTTCCTCTATTTTGAGAATGAACATGTACAAAGGCAACAGAGCCAAATATTTTGGGAGTAAGGTTACTTGAAGTATTGAAATCAGGAAAGAATTTTGCTAGAACTTGCATAGGACTTTGAGATTCAAGGACCTTTGTAGGCAATCTATTTATCAAATGAGTAACAGTTAAAACAGCCTCCCCCAGTATTGTTTAGGGACATTTTTTTGGAACAAAAGGGCTCTTGTAATAGCTAAAATGTGACCATTTTTTCTTTCGGCAACACCATTTTGTTGGGGTGTACTAACACAAGATGACTCATGTATAATGCCTCTTTCTTGGAAATATGTTGAGAGAAATTGATTGAAATAATCCTTGGCATTGTCTGACCTAAACCTTTTATTTCAACTCCAAATTGTGTTTTGATCATGTTGTAAAAGGTTGGAAAGACAGACCTTACATCAGATTTTTGTTTTAAAAGAAATATCCAAGACACACGAGTACAATCATCAATAAAGGATACAAACCACCGAGCCCCAAAAATATTTGAAATAGTGGATGGCCCTCAAACTTCGTTATGAATAAGAGTAAAAGGATTGGATGTTCTTTTATTGCTTACTGGAAAAGAGGTACGTTTATGTTTTGCAAGTTCACAAATATCACAATGAAATTTTTCAACAGTTAATCCTTTGAACAATAAAGGAAACATAATTTTAAGGACTCTAAACGATGGATGGCCAAGGCGAAGGTGATAGAGCCAAATTTGGTCTTTATTGGTTTTAATAGATTCATATATGAAAGATAAAGGTGAGGAATTTAGAGCACTAACTTCTTCACTGGATTCTTCAAGATAGTATAGGCCATTTACTTCCTTAGCATGTCCAATCATCCTCCTCGTATTCTGTTCCTGAAAAAGACATCGATTGTGATAGAAAACCACCTTACAGTTAGAGTCTTTGGTTATTCTTTGAATGGATAAAAGATTGGTAAATAATTTTGGAACATGAGACATTTTTAAGAGTAAGGGTTTTGTTTATAACAATGTTACCCTGACCAGCCACTGTGATCACAGAACCATCAGCTACTATTATTTTTCTACTACTAGGACAAGGTGTATATGAAACAAATTTTTGTGAGGAGTGGGTCATGTGGTTCGTAGCTCCTGAGTCAATGACCCAAGAACTTTTGGTATCTGTATCCGAGACTTTAGAATCTTGAGAAGAGGATATACCTGAAAAAGCCAAACTACAAGTACCTGTTGAAGAAGATTTTTCCAATGATCCCAGCAAATTTTTTAACTTTTCAATTTCTTCTTTATTGAATTCAACAGGTGATTCCTGAGAATTATTTTTTCCATCCAGCTGCCTTGCTATATTTGCTCGCCCTTGTCCCTTTGGTTGTCCACCTTTTTCTGAAAAATTTTTGTTTGTTGTCTGTGGCTTCCCATGGAGTTTCCAGCATCTTTCTTTAGTGTGACGGGCCTTTTTACAATAGGTGCACCATACGGAATCCCTGTTAATAGGCTTTGTACGTTCTGTCTGTCTATTATCTTCACTAGTTGGCTGCTCCAGGCTAAATCTCCTCTAACTTACAACTTTTGTAACCAAGGCTGAACTATCCACTTGACTGTTCTCAACCATAACTCCTCTTCTTCCTTCCTCAACACGAACAATTGCAATTGTCTCATTTAGTGATGGTAGTTCCTCTTTTCCAAGTATTTGAACTCTTATTGCATCAAACTCAACATTTAGTCCAGCAAGAAAATCATAAATTCGATTCTTTTCAACGAACCTTTTCAGGAGTGCTGCATCTTCGCTGCACTTCATCTGAATGCACTGGCAATGATCCATCTCTTGCCATAAACTTTGCAACAGATTGGAATACTCCGTGATTGATCGACTTCCTTGCTTGGTGGATGAAATCTTAGTCTTGATTTCATAGATTTGAGCAGCATCTCGAACTTTAGAATAAGTCTTCTTCACAGCTTCCCATAGTTTTTGGATGTGTTAAGAAACATGCATGTATCACTGATTTCTGGCATTATAGAGTTTCATAAGCAAGACATTACCATAGAGTCTTGTTCATCCCAAGCATCAAACTTAGGGTCTCCTTCTTTAGGTCTAGTTTCGAGTAAGTGACTCAGCTTTCCTCTTTCCTTCAAGAACGTACGAACCAGTTGAGACCACTTCAGGTAATTTTTCCCATTTAGCCTGTAGACTACTTGGATGTTCTGAAACTCATTTGTTGGGTTTGAGTTGTTCATAGAAACTTCTGAGACATCCCCAGTGTTACTGATATTGACAGTTTCAGTCATGTTTCGTTTGAACAAATTCTATAGGCTTGAGGGCTGGTTGGGAGTCAAGAAAAAAAATCGCCAGACAAAAAAAAAATCCCAAAAATCGGGTTAAAAAAGCTCTGATACCATGTTAAAAACAGGCTATTTTGATTATATTTTTCACAAGAAATTATATAAATATTTATACACATAGTGAGCCTAACTTAGGAAACTTCACACTAGGAAACAGACTAATTCTAGGGATGCTGTACCTAAAAACAGCCTTAAAGTTAGGCATAAAATATTTACAGAATCCTATTTGATACACTCAAATATTCTTTAATTAGGAAACTGAAGTCTGACAAATATAAACCTATATTACTACATTTGTATCTTCAAAATTGAGGAAGCTTAACATGTTAACCCCCTCTCCCTTGGGATCAGTGATCTTCTCAAGGAAGGCATATCAATATTTTGTTCTATCAGAACATTCACATGGAAATCATGAAGTGTTCACTCGATAAATATGCTTATAAACTAGTGTAAATTTTCCAAATAATATTTGGCAACTGCTTATGTTATCTATTCAATTGCTTTTCTCCAGGATTCTCTCCGATATGCGGACCCTTTCAGCAGACTGGATGGCAAACACAAACAAGCCTGACTCCGAGTTTCAGTCTTTACAACATGGAGGTGATGAAAGTAGAGGGAACTTCTTTTATCCAAGGCCAGTGGCACCTACAACAGCTCAGGTTTCTTCCCTACAAGTTCTTTTATGCATGCTGTGATTATTTGGTTTTGCGAGCCCTCTCCTTTGCACTATATTGTAGCATTTATACTTGGTGTATATATATTTGTTCCACATCGTTGGAATTAAACATCTTAATACCCTTTGTATATGAATAAAGTGTCTCATGCCCATAATGTTTCAAAGTGCCAACAAATTTCATCCTGGACACGTTAGTGTAATGTAAAGAATCATAAGTATGGCGAATTCATTTTCTTTGGAAGTGTGGATTCTTTTGTGGACCAATTTTCCTCCTCTTGGAAAAAATTCCAATCAAAGAGTAGCAGTACTGCTACAGAAAGTGACTGGCTCAGTATGAATACATAGCTCAATCCAAAGCTTTTTGTTCTTGGTTCAAGTTTATCGTATATTGATATTTCTTGTATGGAAGCAGCTTTTGGAATAAAATTAAATGTTTTGTAATTTTTACAATATAACATAGCAAATGCATGCTGTCATAAGTTAAAAACCACTCCTTGACATAATTTCCCCCCATTTCAGGTTCATTGCTTGCAGTTTCTCATATATGAGGTCGTCTCTGGTGGTAATCTAAGGAAGCCTGGGGGCCTCTTTGGTAACAGTGGGTCTGAGATTCCTGTTAATGACTTGAAGCAGTTGGAAACATTCTTTTACAAGCTAAGCTTCTTCTTGCACATATTGGATTATTCAGGTATCTTCTTACTTATCTGCATTGAGCTCCTCTTTGTTTCAATGTCTCTATTTCTAATAGCAGAGAACATTTTCAAGTATTTGTAGCTGGCTTTTACCACTATGTTGGCAATTGCTTCAGTTTTGAGTTACAAATTGGAGTTAAAATTATTCTAATTGGTTAGGGGGTAGATTTGTTTTCTGCTGCTATGCATACTTGCTTCTTCATTTTAGACTTCTCTTGATGTGATACCTGCTTACCTATATATAGGTAGGCAGACATATTTGCATATATATCTTTCATTTGTACATTTTACAGTTTCTGGAGACTGGCTTATTTGAGGGAAGATTAGTAAGTTTGTACCCATCCATTGGAATTATCTGTGAAGGTAGTTTTTTCTATGGGTTTAATTGATGCTAGAGGTTTTCAGGACTGTAATTTGCTGTTTAGCCTAGTTGAGCATCAGCATGACCTCATTCTAAACCGGCCCTCAGCTATGTTGCTCTTTCCTTGCTGCATGTTTCTGGTCGTTCCTCTTTGCTATTTATCTGTTCCCCATATCCATAAATACGGATGGTGTCATCAAACCTTTTGTTTCTTCAAAAACTGAAAAACAAATAGAGCATTCAACTTCCAATTATAGTACCTTTTACATAGATTCCCTGCCAAGGTTTTAAACAATGCCTCTTTCATAATAACTTTACAGGCATTGTTAACACACCATACTTATTTGGCCTTTCTGTTTCTGCCATAATCGCATCGCAAAAAAGAAAAGCTATGTTTGCCTTTCCTTGTCATTGTGGAAAAAGATAAATCTTTGGCATTAGCCAAGAGAAGTAAATTGAGCACCTGGATTGACATTTTGTCTTACACGTGTTAATAATGTTTTGCAGAATGAAGGAAATGGATTTATGTAGCAACCCCAATTAAGTTATATGACCTTGTTTGATTTAATTCATGTGAACGAGTCCTTTTCGTAGGACCACATTATGTCAAGTTGAATTGCTTGTCTAGACGCATTTAACACCCATGTATATAGAGTTGATGCTGCTATTTCTTATAGGTTCTTCTAAACTCTGGTGTTACTCTCATTGTGTTTCATAACTCTAACCAAGATGGAAAATGGTTGTATATAAATTCGTTTATTCTAATCTTATTGTAATGTTTTTTTTCTGCAGCAACTATTGCAACACTGACAGATCTTGGTTTCTTGTGGTTTAGAGAATTTTACCTGGAGTCTTCTCGTGTCATTCAAGTAAGAAAGATAACAATAAAATGCTTATTACATGGTCTGTCCTATTTCTTTTTGAATTCGTTTTAGCACATGAAGCTCTTGTTACAGCAGAGAGGACCAGCCTAACTTGTCAAAATGCTATTCTGCTGATTATTTTTGGCATCTTAAGAGCGCCCCCCCTCCCCCGCAGAAGGATGAATAAATAAATAATTAGTTAAACATGATTTTGATTTCTGCTGTGGAGAAGCCGAAAGCATCTTGGAAATGATCACTAAGTACATTGTTTTTCAAGTTTTCTATTCTAGAGCTGCTGCAAGCACAAAGCATTTTGCTGTGCCTTCTTTTTGTTGTCTGGAATATTCCTAGATTTGTTAATGGGAATTTCAAATTTTGTAAGAATTGTGATCTACAATTTACCACCGCCATCTTTACTATTTTAAGCACACACTTTTCATGTGCACCCTGCTTTTGCCTATTAATATTTTCTCAAGTATATTTTCTAGGCTTGATAGAGCTTCAGATTAATTATGTATATAGTTTAGCCTCAATGAATTTCCCCCTATGGTTCTTATTTCAATGTTCCCTTTGATTTTCATTGATAACTTGTTTCTTATCCATTTATAGTTTCCAATAGAGTGCTCCCTTCCTTGGATGCTGGTGGATCATGTGCTTGAGTCCCAAAGTGCTGGTCTTCTTGAAAGTGTGTTGATGCCTTTTGACATATATAATGATTCAGCACAGCATGCACTGGTTGTGCTGAAGCAGCGCTTCCTTTATGATGAAATTGAGGCTGAGGTAAAATGACTTCTTGCCTATTCCCTGTGAACATGGATGTCTACATCCTTCTTCTTATATCAACTTTATCCATCTGAAATAAATAAAACACCAATTCAACCGTCCTTTGGGATCTTTTGCTGTTTCCATAGGTGGACCATTGTTTCGATATATTTGTTACAAAATTATGTGAAGCTATTTTCACATATTACAAGAGCTGGTCTGCTAGGTATGTTTTTTTGCCCGATATACATATGTATGTGCTAATGAACTTTGAAACTAAAGCCAACTTGGCTTTTTCTCACATTCTGTAGTGAACTGCTTGATCCTTCATTCCTCTTTGCCTTGGATAATGGAGAAAAGTATTCTATCCAGCCTATGCGGTTTACTTCACTTCTAAAGATGACTAGAGTGAAGGTAACTATGTAATTACCTTTTTTTAGCTTATTAGACACCTTACCATAAAAAAAATTCATATCTTGTCTAAGTACAGTGGCTTGTATGGTTTTATCTTGATGTCTCCCAAACTAATCAGTGGCTTCTAGAAATGATGTGTGTTAATTCAAATGCAAACTTATTTCTCAGGTCTTTAATTATTTTCCTGATTCCCTCTCTATATTCTTCTTAATTAGTTTATGGTTTATATTGTAGATTGAAAACTTACACTTTTGTGGATGAAGTAGTATTTTAAATCTTTTAATTGGATGTTTATGTGGTTAAACCACTATATTTGATGTCTTTGACTAGCATCTTATGCATTTTTCTTTTGGATTGGATTACTAGTTCTTTTTTATCAACATAATGTTGTCATTTTATGTCATTTAGTTTTGGTTTATGATAGCATTCCCTGACTAGTTCCATTAGTACCATCTAGAGTGATTGGGTTTCTATGCTTTGAACTCCTATCAATTTGGGGAGCATCCTTCCATACCTGTTTTCTTGCACTCTCGGCATTTCTTTCTGGAACTCATCTTTTATGATCAATGTTGTAAGATATTCATTCTATAATATCTTAAGCATATTGCATCAGAATTTTCTGGTTCCTATCAATTTGGGGAGCATCCTTCCATACCTGTTTTCTTGCACTCTCGGCATTTCTTTCTGGAACTCATCTTTTATGATCAATGTTGTAAGATATTCATTCTATAATATCTTAAGCATATTGCATCAGAATTTTCTGGTTCCTTGTGTTATTATTTTGGGTTATAGTTCATGTCTTTTTCTTTGTTTATTTAAAAATACTTATGCAATTTGTCTCTTAGTCTCATACTCTCAATTGTTGCCAACTTTTGCAATGTACAGTTACTTGGGAGGACTATTGATTTAAGAAGTCTGATTGCTGAACGGATGAACAAAGTCTTCAGAGAAAATCTTGAGTTTCTTTTTGATCGTTTTGAGTCTCAGGATCTATGCGCCATAGTGGTAAGTAGTTACCTTTTTTTCTTTTTGGTTTTTTATGTGTTTCATAATCCAGTGACAAATATGATCTCTTATTGCAGGAATTAGAAAAGCTGATAGACATATTAAAGCATTCCCATGAATTGCTTTCAAAGGATCTTTCAATAGACTCCTTCAGTCTCATGTTGAATGAGATGCAGGAGAACATTTCTCTTGTGTCATTTTCTAGTCGACTAGCTTCTCAGGTTCAACAGAAATTTCCAGCTTTTGGTGTAACTTTAGCTCATAGTTTTTGGATTACTGGTCACTGAATGCTTGGTTTCCACTTCTGTCTGTTAGATTTGGTCTGAGATGCAAAGTGATTTCCTGCCAAACTTTATCCTTTGCAATACTACTCAGCGATTCGTTCGATCTTCAAAAGTTCCTCTTGTTCCTGTTCAAAAGCCATCAGTTCCACATGCCAAGCCAAACTTCTACTGTGGTACTCAAGTAAGAAGCTATTATTGATTGCTGTTTTGCTTGGTTCTACATTTGTGAGCTTTTTAATGTTCATTGCAAAAGCAACTGAACTTTGGTGAACTATTTTCCTCTTTGCTGGGGCTGGCATATCAGCAAATAGAGTGTTAAAACATTTTGGCTTATATTTACAGTCTTCCCTTTTACGGTAATTGCAGGATTTAAATTCTGCACATCAAAGCTTTGCGCGTTTGCATAGTGGCTTTTTTGGGATTCCACACATGATTTCTCTTGTTAAACTTCTAGGATCAAGGTCCTTGCCATGGCTTATCCGAGCACTACTAGATCATATATCAAACAAGGTATGTATGCATTATTTGCTGAAGTTCTACTTCTTTTGCAGTGATCAGAGCTTAAATTTTTTAACTTATTAACGTTCAGCATTATACTCGAATGGCTTTATGCCTTCTTTTGAATCTTTATACTTCATATTTGAAGCATTATTGACTGTCAAGATGTCTGTAATGATAATTTATTCCAATCCTTGCATGTTTTAATCTTGAGCCTCCAAATATATCATATACTGTTTGCACGCTTAGTGGAAGTTAAGTAACATTTGATTCACTGGATGTTTCAGATTGCTACACTTGAGCCTATGATCACAGGCTTGCAAGAAACACTGCCTAAATCTATTGGACTTCTTCCTTTTGATGGGGGTGTGACAGGTAGAAGCTGGTGTTATTTATCTTTTCCTTCTGGCATACTTCTTCCTGAATATATTGATTGTATGCAAATGGTATTGAAAGAATACTCCTTTTTATATCATTGTTCCTCATGTAATAGCATAGGGTACTTCTTTTATGCAGCATCAAAATGCTAAGCCTCAATTGATAAAATAATTATAACTTTTCATCTGATTGCAGTGAAGTTATGGATGCCAGAGAGTGGTGTTTGGGTTTACATGCGAAATTG
Organism: Gossypium hirsutum; assembly: GCF_007990345.1. Lineage (NCBI taxonomy): Eukaryota > Viridiplantae > Streptophyta > Magnoliopsida > Malvales > Malvaceae > Gossypium > Gossypium hirsutum. Next base: position 69,836,123 of record NC_053436.1, on the reverse strand, counting down.
TTTATTTTCATTCAATTACAAAAATACAGATGTGTGGTATATTTAAGAACATTTTTATAAAGTTGAAGCAACTTATTAATGTGTTGATTTTCTGAAATGGTTATTGATGCCAAGTAGAGAAGCTTTCGAAGAAGTGTCGCAAGATATGCATTTTTAATGAGCAATCATAGGAGTTTTTATCACTTAGAGCAAGTAAACAAAGCGATTTTGGTGACCTTTATTGTGTTTCACGAAATGATTTGGTGGACTTTTCTTTATTCCTGTCCCTGAACTTCAGTGCTAAGCCAGAATACCACTGATGGGAAATGTGTAAATTTTCTTTAAGGTTACAGAACAGAACTCAATTCATGTTAAAAATAAATTTAACTCATTTCATGTCAAAAATAAATTTTCTTTAAGAAAATGTTGTTTAATTTCATTCTAGGTTCAGATGATCACTGTGCACTGCTAGTTATTTTTGGACTACTTAGGCTGTAAACAGAAATTTCTGGATTCAAATCTAGTCATGTCTTGTGTATGGTATTGAATTTTTACATGCATCATTATTATCTCTGTACTCTTTCTGCTAATTATTCTTGGCTAGATAGGCTGTAAAAAGAAATTTCAAGATTCAAATCTGGCCATGACTTGTTTATGGTATTGAATTTTTATATGCCTCTTTATTATCTTTGTATTCTTTTTAGCGGGTGGAAAGATGGGTGTAAGTGGTATCTTGTGTTGTCAATTCACTTATATACAAATTTCTCTCTGTTTAGGATGTATGAGGCTTGTTAAAGAGCAACTCAGCTGGGGAACAAAATCAGAGCTCAAGGCAGAAGTCCTTCGCGGAATAAAAGAGATTGGAAGTGTATTATATTGGATGGGGCTCCTTGATATTGTTTTGGTTAGTTCCAGAATTCTTCATTATTGAGTGTTAACCCCAACTACTTGCAGGGAATAAATATGACCTAGAAATCCTTGAAGATATAGCTAACTTTTTCGCATGAAAGTATAACTATTAAAAGTAATGCATCTAGCCTAGAATAAATTTGTAATAGCCTGATAGGTGCCAAAGCCTAATCTAAATAGAAGGCCACAGTATACTTATGTAGTTTTAACTTATCGTGCAACTTAGTTGTGAATATACTTGTGGTTTCATGATACTTCAGTCTTTGTTCCTGTTGGGTATTTCAAGTATAAGACAGTTATATGATTGGTTCATGCCCTTTCTAGAGATAGATAGAAGTAAATGAGTTCAAGGATGTTTTAGTATCACTATACTAGCGTGTGTGCATATATAAGATGATGTTTCAGTATACTTATGGGGTGGTGAAGTCTTCTTCCTTACCTTATCTTCTGGGCCTATCAGAAACCTGATGGACACATCGATATATTGTATCTTATTACGTTCAATCTTATATGGTGTTGCGTGCGCAATTATAATCAATAACTCATTGCATCAGTTTCTGATTTGATCGGAACTCATGTTGTTTTTGGCATCTAACTGTTGCAAGCTTCCTCTATAGAGAGAGCTGGATACCACACATTTCATGCAAACAGCACCTTGGTTGGGCTTGCTTCCTGGTGCAGATGGGCAAATGCTTTCACAAAATGCTGGAGAGAGTCCTGTTGTCAACCTCTTCAAATCTGCTACAGCTGCAACTGTGTCAAACCCTAGGTGCCGAAATCCAGCCTCTTTTTACACAATGTCAAAGCAGGCAGAAGCTGCAGGTAGTGCCTATAGTTCAGTATTCCTATGATTTTCGTTTATGGCCAAATTTGTGATGATTCATTAAGGCCACTTAACATTTGCTAAACAAAAGAAATTTATCAATTAATTGAATCTAGGTACAATTTTGTGCCCATGTCTCTTTGAAATAGGAAAACATGCAAAATTCTAACACAGTTTAGTGAAAATCAAGAAAACTGTTTTTGTAACTCTTAAGAGATATTATTCTGTCTGTTAAGTGATGGGTTTTCTTATGGTATTATATTAAAGTTGAGCCTTGATTTTAGGTGTGATGCTTAACATGGTATCAAAGCATAGGTTTTGTTATGTTGTTCTATTGCCTAACCCCATCTGAGGTTGAAGATCCCTGGTGAGGTTGTCCACATGTAGGTCCCGTGAGCTACACGTAAGAGAAAGTGTAAAGTGATGTTATCTCACATCTGTTAAGTACTGGGTTCCTATGATGTTATAATCTAAAGCAAATTGGTCTGAGTTGGATGCCTAACAATAACCAATCCAGAGTCCAGACCTCTTAACTATTCAATGAAACATGTTGACTGCATTCGAGGTGGAATAGGTGGTCAAACAGTTATATATAGCAAGATGCAAGTGTGTTAATAATATTTCACTCTTGAATAAGTTCTAGCATCTATCTCTATGTTGCCTGTAGAAGTTTATGCCATATCCAGGTTTGTGAAACTCTTCTTTTAGCTTCTCGTTCTAAAGGTTCTTGCATCTTCCTTGTGCTGCAGATCTTCTGTACAAGGCTAACTTAAATACTGGAAGTGTATTAGAATACGCCCTTGCATTTACAAGTGCAGCCTTAGATAAATATTGCAGTAAATGGAGTGCTGCCCCGAAGACTGGGTTCATTGACATCACAACCTCAAAGGATTTCTATCGTATATATAGTGGCCTCCAAATTGTAAGGAACAACTTTCTGTAACCCTTAACATGAATATATCCATATCTTTCATGATTGATCTCAACATGTGAATTCATAATCTCTCAAGGTCTGAAACTTTTAAGAGGGATCTATGATAAATGTGTATAAGTCTGTTTGATAATTATTTGTTTCCCATTTGAGTTGCATTATTGCTAAAATATAAAATAGATTGCCATGATCCCATAATTTAGAAAAAAACAATATCTGATGTTAACCTTATCATGAACTAGTCACAATTTTATCTTGAAGATTCTACTGAATTTTTCTGGAAAATGTAGAGATCATTCAACCCAAGCAGTTTTTAGATATTGCTTAATTTCAAAACATCATTCCAATAGCTGTAATTTGATCTTCCAAGTAAAAAAATATTGCTTTTATAGTCTTTTGCCTTTAGGACTCGCTGTTAATTTTATTCTGAATTCTAGATTTTTGGGCATTTTTTTTTTCCGATAAATATAGATGTTAGATTGGTTAGTTTCATATATTTGCAGGATCTTGTCACTAAACCAACATTGGAATATTTATACCCATATGCAAGTACTTTAAGGAAAATGAAGAGCTGGAGTAGCAAAATTACACCTTGTTCACCCTTAAAAATGTATTGACTTTACTGCCTTCTACTAACACTTTTTTTCTTCTTGAACCACAGGGATATCTAGAACAGTCTGTTCAATTACAGCCTAACAATCATGATATGCTGGGGGATTCAGTTGCTTGGGGAGGCTGTACCATTATATACTTGCTCGGCCAACAGCTGCATTTTGAGCTGTTTGATTTTTCATACCAAATCCTAAATGTTGCGGAAGTTGAAGCTGCATCAATCATGCAAACGCATAAAAGTCCTCATTCTGGCCAGGTACAGGACCCAAAATTCCTTATTCTGCATGATTGCTTTTAACCGAAGGTTTGTCTGTTAATGTATATTGAAAACCAAATTCACAATTTTCTCCGTACTTACTACTCATTTTGAGTTGAGATCTGGGCTCTATGACCAGACTAAATAGCTATTTCAGAAATGAGTCTACGGATTATCACTACAATTGTGGTTTTGAGTGACGTGATACACTGAGGCTTGTGTAGCCAAAATGACCTGAATTTATTTTCACACATGCTCATTTATTGTTCATGTATAACTTGTTGCTGCCTTTTTGGTTGGTCAATCTTTAATGGCATTACTATTTGAAAAGGGATGGGATAGCATGTTAGAAGCAATGAAGAAAGCAAGGAGGTTGAACAATCACGTTTTTTCGATGCTGAAAGCACGATGCCCTCTGGAGGACAAAATGGCTTGTGCTATAAAGCAAAGTGGTGCTCCTTTGCCTCGGATTAAGTTTGAAAATACTGTTTCTGCATTCGAAACACTGCCGCAGAAAGGTACCTGATTGAGTTCATATGTGTGGTTGAAAGAAAATTTATATGGATATACAATACATGGCAGGCAGATAGAGAATGAAAGATGAATGAGCTTCTAGTATCTCTCATTTTTCTGCTTTTGCCATTGTCGTTTTGTTGTTTGAGGTTAGGGTTAGGGTTAGGGACCTAATTTTTGTTAACATGGCTCTCATAGCTCGTCAATTACACTACTGACATTTGCAATATACGTGCAAATAGTGAATGCATCATTGATCACAAGAGGAATTGCTATGTGACATCCAAGAAGTTTGATGGATGGGCTCAGCAATCTGTTGGGTCTGATGAGTATAATATAATCAATTTTTATCAAATTAAATGAAAACTTGCCCCACTCGGATAAAAGTTTTTGTCAGACACTCAAATTCAAAATTCAAAAGTCAAAAGTCAATACTCTGAAATCTTTGAGTTCGAGCATAATCGAACTTAAGGCTGAGTATTTGGTTAAGTTTGTTTATTATTTTTTGTACTTAAAAGCTCAGATTAATTTCGTAAGTAATTCAAATTAAGTATTATAATGTTTAAATTTGAACCAATAAATAGCTTGAGCTTGAGTTCGACTTGATAATTAGTCAATAGAATTTGAGTGTTTTTTTCGAGTCAAACTTGATTAGTTACAAGCATGAGCGTGTTGTTTACACTTATATGTTGAAATTGTGGATTTAGTGTTTACACTTTCATTTGATCATTTTTTGTTTATGTACTTAGAAAATTTAGTCTTGATTCAAATGATAATAGTTAAATTTTGCTACATTCAACTTTCTTTATAACAACTCTATTTGTTTATCAAAATTTTGAAGGTTATAGAAACCTGGTTGTTACACATCTATAACAACATTCCAAATTTAGTTTAGATTATATTAGACTTGACTTGGGCTAGGCTTGAACAAGGATTTTTGTACTTCGGGCTGACTTAATTTTGCCTGAATTTAATTTAAATAATAAAAAATACTTTTAAATAAAAATTTTAATCATAAAATATATAAAATAGCAACTTAAAATATTTTTAATATTTTATTAATTTTTGAATAGTAAAATGGGTTTTTGGGTGGGTTGGGTTGGCTCAAAAATGAGCTTGGGCTTGAAAAATATTTTGGAATCGGGCTCAGCCTAATTTAGTTCGGTCCATGGATGCCTCCAGATCATATTAATTTGACTTTTAAAATATTCAAATTAAAAAGTTGTTATATGTTTAAAATATTATTAATTAGTGAGGTTTGGATGATATATTTAATAAAATTAATAAATGTAATTCTATTTATTAAAATTTCATTTCATTTAATAAAATATGACTGGTATATTTTTTATATAAAATTTAAATAAAAATTAATATCTTAACTAAAATTTATTATTTTTATTTCATTTATGGTACGTTTGGTAAGATTATTATTTATTCACCATATTTTAGTATATGAGTTAATAATAAGTTAATTTCAATGAGTAACTTTTAACCACTCACAAGACTTGCTTTAGGGAAAGGGAAAGAATATTCTTTTCTTCTTATTTTGAAGAAGTCTTATTTTTTACAAGAATTTTTACTCATCTTTTTTTGTTTTAGATTCAAATTTGTACTAACTATTATTTATTATTTGTCTAATTATTGTAATACATATGTAGTAAATAAATTTGTTCTTCATGTTGTTACATTAGTAACCAAACAAGGCATAATAGTTTGAAAAATTAGAAATCCTATCACATGTGTATGTGTGTGGAAACTACAGATTTAGAATACATGTGTGATTAAGAATAACATACAATAAATAATGAAACGTATGGTTTGAAACTAATTAATCATTAATAATACATCAAATATGTACGATATTAAAATAAAAAATAGATTTTAAATTGTGAGTAAAATGAAATTTAAACACATAAATACAACATATTAACAATTTTAAATGCATTATAATTATTTATCATGTTGTTATCATCAATTGTAAGTTAATATCAAGTTGACTTGTGACACAAACTCAAGTAAAACTTTGATTGAATAGTAAATTTAAGGTTTTACCAATTCCTTTGATATGGGTTCAACTCCCATTGTATTTTTATTTTTATTAGTTTAGTTAAAAAAAGGCTGAAATACTCTCAAACAGTATAACTTAATTTAATTACAAAATAACATTTTTTGTGATTTTCCTAACTAAATTAATAGCTCGTACATCAACTCAAATAATAATATTGCTTCTTCTTTCTTTCTCCTTTCCTACTCCAAAAACAAAGCACTGGACTTCCATTATACTTACAATTTTTACCAACTTGGAATGAAGACAATATTTATTTTGGTATTTAATGATGACGCCTGGTGAATGAAATTACAAATGTGGTTGCACCAAATCTGTTGAATACAATAGGAATTGCCACTCAAGATTTGTATTGTGCTATCAGTCTTCATAGCCAAAACAATCCTTGCCAAAATGCAGGAGCATGAAGATGATGATGATTTTCTCTGTAACTTAGCTAATGAGCCTACAGTTGTGTGGTTAATTTATTTAAGGACCATTCAAAAAACCTCATTTCACTTTATGAAAAAAGGCTTTTGGAGAAAGGATAAACAAGATTATGTCGACAACAGAGCTATTTCTTAGTCGGCAGATAACATGTCTGTTTCCGACATGGAAAGGAAACGAGATATATGTAGTTGGAGGCATTAAGCAAGTCAAAGGGATTGTTACAGTATAGATACTTAAAAACTTCAATTCCTGGTTAAGGGTGGTCTTTTTTTCAATGCTTCCAATGTGGTCAATATTATCTCGCAAAGAGAAATAATAAGCCGGGTTGGGTATGTTCAAACATATGCTAACAACTGAAAAATATTTATCTCTTTGTCCATCTTAATTTCTTTTTCCATTATTGAAATCACACACTAGAGGAGTAGTACCCCGAGCTGGGTATATTCAAACACATTATAACAACTACGGCTGCTACCTCGCTAAAAAAAAAAAAAAAAAAGAGTAAACCGGGTAGAGTATTTGTCCGCGAGTGAGATCTCGACTCGTGAGCAAACAAGTGCTCACCTCTTAAACAACTTTGTTTTTTTCGTTATTGGAAACAATCCTTTCTCCTATATTTGCTACTGAATTGGTTTTGAAAAGCCTTTTTGGCACCATTTCATTCGTGCCTCATCCATCAAAAAAAAAAAACTGTTTGGTTTGATTTTAAATTTATACTAGTTTAAGTATTATTTAAAAAAAACATATTAAACTAATAAAAAATAGCTTAAGACGCTGTAAAATATTCGTTGATAGAGAACTGGTTCTTTTGGAAGAAATTTTTGAAGTGTCATCCTCTGGCCAGTTGATTTGAATCGTCAACAATCGGAAGTATTTTCCTCATATTAGGGTTTTATCCCCTAGCCTCCGCAAAGAGCTATGTATAGTTTAAAGAAGGGATGCCTCGGTTGGTGGAGACTGATACATGTAAGTAGGGACGTCAGTGGGGCGGGTTTCAAGGGGTCCCGCCCCACTTCGCACCCAATTGGGCAATGATGGGTACAGGTTCCACGGGTGGTATGGCGAGGGTGGAGACAAAAATTAGACCCGCCATGGGTGGTGGGGTAGGTGCGGGTATGACCTTCTACCCGCCCCATCCCCGCATCATCCTCACTTGCCCCGCATCATCCCCGCTTGCCCCGCATAATATAATAAGCATATGTAAAAAATAAACATTTATAAAAATTAAATTTTGATAACAGTACTCAATTCACATTCACTGTTTTTTTTTAAAAAGAAAGCACTTCACAGTTTCTCACCCAATTTAGAAAAAAAGGAGAGTACTCAACACAATTTCTCGTATGCAGGTTCAGGTGAAGTTAAAGAGATATAATGCTCACAATTGATAGAAGAATTAGAAGATGATTGTGATACAGAAGCAACGAGAGTGACATGTATTGATTGATATTTGGAATTTTTGCACTTGGGTTGCATTTGAAGATATTTATGACGTATTCGAGACATTGTTTATATTTGGATATTATGTAAGGAATTTATTTTTTGAATTTTTTAAACTCGTGTTGAAGTTATATTTTATTTGCCAATTAAAGGGTCAGGACGACTTCTTTTTTTTTAAATGGTGACTTTTGGAATAATGTCACGTGTGTGGTGGGAATCCGGAGGATATGTATTTCATACTTTTTTATAAAAAATTGGGTTTATATTTATTTCACTGATACTTATAAATATATTGCATAAAGTGGGTTGCGGGGTGGTTATAGCGGGAATTAGATGGGTCTGGGGACCCATGTGGGTGGTGGGGCGATGATGGTTTTGGGTTTTGTACTCGTATCGGATTGCGGGGTAGGGATGGGGATGATAATTCTTGGTGGTGATGAGTGCAGGGGGAGCACCACTCGCACCTGCCCCATTTAATTAATATCCCTACCTGTAAGACTCAGGATAAATATTAATATTGGGCGTATGAATAATTACAGAGGTACATGAAGTAAATATGATTTTATATATTTTTAATTATTTTTAATGGTTCTAAATTTCAATATAGTTTGATTATCTCTTTTTATAATTTTTAATGATTTTTTTTATTTTTTTCCTATTACTGAATTATAATGTTAATAATTTATTCTCATGTTTTAGTATATGAATTAAAAATAAACTAATTTCAATTGATAATTTTAAGTTACTCACATGTCTCTTTTTTTTTTTAAATTTACAATTACATAGCTTATTTTGGGAATATTATTTATTCATCATGTTTTAGTATGAGTTAGCAATAAACTAATTTCAATTGTTTATTTAGTTATTATGAAGAGGTCTTATTTTTTTACAAGAGTTTTTACTTGTTTTTCTAATTTTAAGTTTAAATTTATACTAATTATTCTTTATTTTATGTCTAACTATTATAATATGTACGTAATAAATGTAACAGCCCGATTTTCAATGGTGCTTGAAAAGGAAGTTTTGGAACTTCATTTATGTCAACTAGGTCTGTAAATATTAAATTAGAATAATTATGGAGTTAGTATAGAAATATATTAAAGTTTGGTCCTTCAATTTTGCCTATTATTTGCTTAATTAAGGTACATGGACTAAATTGTAAAACTTTATTGCTATAGGTTTTTAATTGGCCAAAGATTTAGGGATTTAAATTGTAATTAACCAAAGGTCCAAAATGGAAATTAAACCATATTGGGATATGTGTTACAAGGACTAAATTGTAAAACTTTATCGTTATAGGTTTTTAATTAGCCAAAGATTTAGGGATTTAAATTGCAATTAACCAAAGGTCCAAAATGGAAATTAAACCATCTTGGGATATGTGTTAGTGGCTGATGATGTCTTAAGCTAATTAAAATATGACTAGCTTAATTTAACTTAGTAAATTAAATTTAAACTTAAATATAAAAAGAAAAATTAAGTGGAATGAAAGAGAATGCTCACCTTCTCCACTCATCCATGACTAAAACTTCAAAGAAGAAAAACCTTCTAAGGGTTTCAATGTTTGGTCCCTCAATTGGTATGCATTTTTAAGTCTTTTGCTTGTAATTTTTATGTTTTGGAGGTCATGAGAGCTTGGTTTAGCTAACCCATGTACCAATTTGCAAAAATATTAAATTTTTTGAAAGTTTTCAGTGATTATTTCTTGAAGAAATTGGTGTTAAATTGATAGATTTTGTGTAACACACTCACCTGACCCAATCTCTAAATCCAAGTACTGGGTGCCACAAATGAATCGAATTGTGTAACACAAATTTTTGGCCTAACAATTTTAAAGATTGGTTGTATTTTTTAACAATAAATGTTTCTACAACAGAAACCTTAAATTAAATAAAAAATTTACTATTTCAAAATTTTCAAGCTCTAAAGAGAACTATTCAAGTACAATGTAATTGACCTCGAGGCGAAGCCTCTAAAGATACCCCATTCCTATGTGTATGACACTTTACTGATGGTGATCATTGATCTCACACGTCTGGCTTGGTCCCTCATCAAGTTCCTTATTCCACGATTCCTGCAAAATACAAGCCAACACTTTGATAAGTTCAATAAACTTAATGAGTTTTTTCACTACCAAATTGCATATCTCGTCCCTTCTTTACTGGGGTAAAATCTTAAAAGAAAATAAAAATACTTTAACTCCCTATTTTTACTCAGAATTTAACGCCTTTTCTGTACTAGCAGACTTTCGTACACTTTTCACCTTTCTTTCATGACGGTTCAACCGCTAATTCCATAAGTTCCTAGTTGAGCTTATGACCCGACGACAGGATTTAAGTGATTTCTAGAGGTTTTTTCATCTTGGCAGATTTTCACTTTACCTACATACTACGGAGAGTAAATCATCATTTCATATTACCCCAAGGCTAAGTTTCGAAATCTTGAAGCTTATAAAGATGTGCCCCTGCCGTCCTCCTTAGGATGGGGTTCAGTTATACTCTCTATCCTCAATAGAGCTCCTAATATGTTGTTTTCCTTTTTTTATTGATTCTCTTATCTCATCATAGTTTGGTGTATTTATTGCCATTTCTTCGATAAGGCTACTAGTAATCCCCACCCCACTTTGGTTGACTTAATCTTATTTTATCTTTCTTCATCCTGCCCACCACTCGAATTGCAAAGTTTTTTGGATTACTCCTTTATATTATGCCCTATTCGTTATACCTTCTTTTAAAGTGAAACACATTCGTCTGCAGAGAACTATTCAGGTCGATGACTTCCATCAAACGGTTATCTCAATGACTATTCAAGTTTATAGTCTCTTTTATGTGAGGGTTTTCTTTCGGAACTAACTCCATAGTGATTATACTTGCGATAGACCCTCCTCTAAGAGGAATAATCTTGTTAGACATATTTTTACTCGATTTATCCTTTCTAGTACCTCTTTCTGTCAAAGAGGTTCTAACCCCCTTTTACCGATCTGTCTATCCGGAGTATCGGCAATCAATCCTCCTCACATAACCTTGGCTTCAACAAGTCTTATATTCGGAGCAAGTCTCTCAAAAACCTTTCAAGGTTTTCTTCTAACATATAAAGCCTCTCGTGTACTTCTTTGGCGGACCCTTAATAGCAATCTTCAGAACAGTCCTCTTTCCTTGCCTATTTACAAGGCATTACTGGCACATCGTTTCCCATATTTGATTCGTGCTAGGTTACCACCTTTATGCCCTACCAGCTTTCATGGTTACTGTTTTGGTGAACTGTTCCCCTTTCTACTACTTTTACCTTGTTCGATGGATTCCTCAAAACTTGCTCAATATTTGCATTATTCTTCTAGTTTTTTTTTCCATATCGTGATTTTCTATAATTATTTTCCTAGCGGTCTACCCCGTGTTTAATGTTCCAGTGGACTACCCTATGTTTAATGTCTTAATAGACTCTATTGGTTGCCATAGCTGAGTTATGATTTTACACCCGTTCACCCCATGTTTACTATCCTGGCGGACTCTTTCATGTTTATTGTCCTAGTAGGCTACCCCGTGTTTACTGTCTTGGTAGATTATACTAGTTGTCATAGCTGAGCTATGGCCTTACACATTAGACCTCTTTTGAGGTGTTATCCCGTAGATATATGATGATCTTTATGCCAACTCATGTTGCATAATTATATGATTAATGTATGGTTAATGTTACTTTTTATCTACATGCAAACATACTAAGCTTTAAAGCTTAGTCCCCCTTTTCTTTCCATTCCTTATAGTGTCGCCAAGCTAGGTCGAGGATCAAGGGACGTCGGAGCTTGATTCACACTATCAAACGATTGTTTTGGGTATACTTGGTTTTAATATTTTGAGTATGGCATGTATAGGGACTTGGTCATTTAGTTATGTGTCATATTGGTTAGTTAAATGCGTTGGCATTGTAATGGTTAATGATTCATTTTGTATATGGCTATTGAAAGTTGGCTGATATTTATCTTATTGGTCATTGGTATGCCTTTGTGATGATGCTTATCATGAAGATGAAATTGGCATGAATGGAAAAGAAAATATGTGATGTTTATTCATAATAGATGGTAGTAGGTGTAAATGATGTATTGATATCTTGTTTGTGGCTGATTTAGTTGTTTGTATATGCTTGGACTAGTATTGCTTGTTGTGGTATAGGTTGGTGCAAGAAAAGGCGGCAAAATGGCTAGGTAAATAGCCTTATTTTTGTCTACATGGGTAGAGACACGGCCATATGTCTCAACCGTGTGAAGGACACAGTCTAGGGACATGGGCATGTGTCCAGGGCATGTGAAGTCTGCACCTATTTTATGAAAAATTTTAAAAATCAAATTCACCACATGGCCTAGCACACGGGCATGTGACTTGGTCGTGTTACTTCTTTTGGTGCATGACGTCATAAACAGAGAGTTGCATGGGTTAAAGACATGACGGCCAACCCACACGGGTGAGTCCCAAGCCTCACAGGCGTGTGACCCTGTTTTGATGAAAATTTTTTCTAAAGTTCTCGGTTTAGTCTCGAACTACCTCTAATGCATGTTTTGGGCCTCATAGGCTTGTTTTAGGGATGAAAGGAATGTATGTGAAAAGTTTTAAATTTGGATGGAAATTTACGTCTCGATTTTGTATGTTTGCTTATGTTTAAGTCCAGTAATGTCTCGTACCCTGTTCTGGCGTTGAATACAGGTAATAGGTGTTACAATATCAATGGAAAAAAAATTTCAAGGTTTTTATATAAGACGCATACATCATACTGCATTCTTGATATGTTGTTGAAATGAAAATATTTGCTTAATACAAATATAGTAATTGATGAATCTTTATTTTTTCAATTCAAATATGTCTCATACTCTTATTAGCATTCTTACTAAGAATAAATTGAATGGGGATAACTTTCGAGAATAGAAACGAAACTTGCTAATAGTTCTTAGCTGTAAGAAACACAAATTTGTTCTTTGATGAAATGTGCCCTCCTGAAGCTCAACCAAAAACAAGAAATCATTGGAGAGATTTTGACTTGATTGCTTGATGTTATATGTTAGCGAGCATGAGTAGTGTGTTGCAAAAGCAACATGAGAATTTCCATACTGCCAAAGAGATCATGATAAATTGGAGGATTTTTCGGAGGTCAAGTCGTATTAGCTCGAGAATCCCCTATTACAAATTTAATAAACTCTCAGTAGAAACTCAACACTCCGATCAAAGAACATATACTTAAGCTTATGGGATTCTTTGTGGAGCGGAGGACAATTGGGTTGAACTAGACATGAACACTCAAATTGAAATAAGGTTCAAATTATTAACCAAGGAGTTTGCTGGTTTTAGAGGCCACTTACAACTTGGGGAACAATCATTTACCTTGACTCAGCTCATGAAGGAATTACAATCCTATGAGCTGATGTTGAATGGTGGTAAGTTGATACAGGAGAAACTTGAAGCAGACTTAGTTGTGGGCCCCTGATCCTATAAAGGTAAATAGAAAGCTAAGGGAAAGAAAAAATAGATTAAGTCTTCGGTTCCACCTCATGTAGATAGGAAGAAGGCTAAGAAGTCAAAAGATCCTAAAAAGATCAAATGTTTCTTCTACAACAGGAAAGAACATTTTAGATCAAACTACAATGAGTATTTGGATTACCTAGCCGAAAAAGGGCAAATGTATGAAACTCTTTGTGGTTGAAGCTTACTTAGTGGAAAAATCAATTCACAATTGAGTTATTGATTCTGGAGCCATTAACCATGTGTGTGTTTCTTTACAGAGATTCAGCGAAATGAAAAGTTTGCATGATAAGAGCTTTTCGTTGCGGACCAGATATAGGAGCTATGTTTCAGCCGAAGCAGTGGGAGAAGTTATTTTACATTTTGATAATTTTAGAAAGATTGTTTCAAAAGAACGAATTTTATGTACCTCATTTTAAAAGGAATTTAATTTTTGTAGCATATTTATTTTATAATGGTTATACCGTGACATTCAATAAAGGGATTGCTATTCATAGAAATTATTCTTTAATTTGTAATGGATGGATGGAAAACAATCTCTACTTTATCAAACCAAATAACTATTCGATACTTCAAATTGAAATAGTGAATAAATAAGTTTAAAACTTCTCACTTTAATGAGGGGCACCTATGACACTTAAGACTTGGTCATATTAACCAAGAAAGAATCACTAGACTCGTGAAAGATAGCCCTTTAAGTATGCTTAAGGAAGTTAATCTTCCACAATGTAATTTTTTCTTGAAAGGTAAAATGATTAAGAGGTCTTTTAATGCGAAAGGTACAAGGGCCAACCAATCTTTAGAACTTGTGCACACTGATGTATGTGGTTCCATAAGCATCAGTGACTGAGAAAGTTACATGACTTTTATCTATGACTTTTCTCGATATGGATATGTGTATCTAATGCACCGCAAAAGATAAACCTTTGATAAATTTTGATAGTTTCGTGTGGAAGTGGAAAAGCAATGAAGTTTATCTATAAAGAATTTTCCATCTGGCTGAAGTGGGGAATACTTGTCCAAAAAGTCTGTAGGATACTTCATAGATAATGGGATTTTATCCCAATTAACTATGCCAAACACTCCACAGTAGGATGGTGTAGCTGAGAGAAGGAATAGAACCTTACTTGACATGGTTCGTTCAATGTTAAGCTATTCACAACTTCCTACGTCATTTTAGGAAATGTGATACAAATAGTTTGCTATATTCTGAATGATGTGTCAACTAAGTTTGCTTGTAAGACACCTTATGAACTATGGCATGGAAAGAAACCCAATCACTTTAGAATATGGGGTTATCCAACATACGTTCTGGATAAGGATGCAAAGAAGTTGGATGCACAGACATAATTGTGCATGTTTGTAGGATATCCGCAATGAAAAAAAGGGTGGATTATTCTACAATATGAAAAATAATACGATCAAAGTTTCTACTCATGCTACTTTCCTCAAGGAAAGCTACATGAATAACTTTAAGCGTCGAAGTAAAGGGGTACTTGAAGAACTTTTTGTAGTTGTAGAACAATCACCAAGTTCAATTCTCGAGAAAGTTGTAAAAAGACCTACAAATAATAAACAACATAGATGAATTCATCGTATTAGGAGAGTTTATAAGAAACTGGACTTTTTTTATCTATGATGGTAGTTTTTATAATACGGAAGCCAATCATGAGGACGATGATCTACTCACTTATGAGGAGACTATGCAGGACGTTGATTCCAAGCTCTGAAAATAGGTCACGAGTGCCGAGATGAATTTTGTAAAATCTAATGTGGTATGTGAACTTGTAGACTTACCGATTGGGATTAAACTCATAGGGTGTAAATGGATCTACAAGAACAAGAGAAATGTTAAAAGGAAAGTGGAAACACATAAAGCTAGACTTGTAGGGAAATGCTACACACAAAAGAAGGCATCAATTACGATGAGACCTTCTCTCCAGTAGCCATGCTCAAGTCTATCCGCATACTCTTATCCATTATCGTTGCTCTTGATTACGAGATCTGAAAAATGGATGTCAAGATAATTTTCTTGAATGGTTATCTTGATGTGACCATTTATATGGTTCAACCTACTGGCTATGTTGTCAAAGGAAATGAGGAGAAAGTCTGCAAACTACTAAGATCCATTTTTGGACTTAAGCAACCGTCTGGCTCATGGAATAAAAGATTTGATCAAAAAATCAAGATTTTGTATGAACCTTATGTTTATAAGTGTATAAAGGACAAAGATGTGATCTTCCTTATTTTGTATATCGATGATATTCTACTTATCGAAAATGATGTAGGAGAATTGTTATCAATTAAACTGTAGTTAGCTCAACAGTTTAACATTAAGGACTTTGGTGAAGCTAGTTATATTCTTGGAATTTGAATCCTTAGATATCGAAAGAATAAAATGATAGTTCTATCACAAGCTTTATACATTGATAAGGTACTGAAACGTTTTACAATGACTAATGCGAAGCCAAGCGCTCAGCCTACCACATTAGGTTTTCATCTTTCTTTATATGATTATCTTAAGATAGTAGAAAAAAGAAAGCATATGAATAAGGTTCCGTATGCTTCGACAATTGGAAGTCTTATGTATGCGATGCTTTGCACACGTTCAGATATCTATTTCACAATAGAAATGGTTAGTTTATATCAAACGAATGCTAGTCTTAGGCATTGGTAAGTTGTAAAGAATATATTAAGGTATCTTAAAAGAACCATGGATTATATGCTTATGTATTATGAGGAGAACCTTACTCCTATTGGATACACAGACTCAGACTTCCAAACCTGTAAAAATTCGAGGAAATCGACATAGGGATATGTATTCGTCCTAGGCCATAGAGTCATATTATGAAAAAGTGTAAAACAAACTTGCACTGCTGACTCTACTCTAGAGGCCGAGTATCTGGCTACTTCTAAGGCAATGAAAGAAGCAATATGACTTCGAAAGTTCTTAACTGATCCTAAAGTAATTCTTAGTATAGAAAAAGCTATAACACTATATTGTAGTAACAGTGTTACAATAGCTAATACCAAGGAAATGATAAGTTACAAGAGGATAAAACACATTGATGGGAAGTATCACTTGATACGAGAGACGGTAGTTGAAGGAATTATAGATGTGGTAAAAGTAGCTTCTAAAGATAACTTTGCGAATTCGTTTACTAAGACTCTTATAATTAGGAGTTTTAACAAACAAGTCAAGATATGGGAATGTAAAACATGACACATTTGCTTCACTAAGGCAAATGGGAGATTGTTGGGAAATGTACCCATATTGTAGTAAACATGTAATTAGTTTTTATGTATTTAAACGATGAATAAATAAATTTCACATTTCATGTTATGTATTTTATATTTGTCTTTCATATTTTGCATGCATAGCGAAATTGTGACAAGAAAATATTAGCTCATTGATTGTCTAAGTTTAAATTGGTAATAAGTGGCATTGTAAGAACATTTACATTGTGAAAAAGATAACTTACTTCAGTAGATAATCTAAACGAGTCCATAATCCCATAAAAAAATCAAAGTCATCATTTGATTCAAATATTGAGAATGATTCTTATGTCGTCTACAATTTCAATTGAAGAGATGCTAGTATTGGCTATCGGAGCTGTTGACTCCACGGGTAGAGACATAGATGTATTCATTTGATGAATGATACATTGAACTGGACCTAAGATGAATTAATTCTGGATCTGTTTGTGAATTGATTCACTTGTGACATTCATGGTGTGATTTAACTAAATCCCAAGTTAGTCACTGACCATGCGTATGTAACTCATGTGCTTTGATATAAGTGGAGGATTATGCTCTAAAGATGATCAAGTCGATAGTAGGTATGTTGTGTACATGACGTGTGTATGGCATGGTTGTACTAGCAATAATGAAATTCATAGCTAAATTAAAAAGTTAACAATATCCTCTCATTAGCATTGTGTGGATTGATAAATATAGAATGTGGTCACGGGTTGCTTGTTCTTAAACGAGTAATTTATCATAGTTATTTGTTAACAGTGATTATTTTATTCATTAAAAAGAAACAATGGTGACAATAAGATAAAATAGGATTGTATTAAGTGAACAGATTTAGCTCAAAGGAATCAAGGATATCATATGACGGTAGCACACACATGATGAGGGCATTAGACAAAGTAGTTAGATGAATTATTTCCATAAAGAGTATACAATGAGGAGTTTTCAATCATTGTACTTCTTGTGGACTAACTCCATCAAGTAATTGCAAATTATCAAAACGATACTTCTGAACATAATTGCAATTACTAGAGCCTAATTGTATATCTTTGATTGGTCCTTCTGCTAGCACAACAAAAGCTCGATTGAACTGCATCTGAATTAGAAGTAAATTCTATGGCTTTGGAAATAATTTAATTGAGTCGATTTATTCGATTTGAAATTAAATTGGACGGTTGTAAGAATTGTTTAACCAGATAATTTGATTAAATAATTTTCTTGAAAATTTAATTTGGAAAATCTAAGTGATTTTGGAGAAAATTAATTTTGATCAAATAAAATTAAATAAAATTAATATGATATTTTTGAAAATTAATTTTCAAGTCAAACAATTAGTTCAATGGGCAATTGAACTTGAAAATTGGACCTGATATTGTAAATTGTGCCTGGGAGCCCAAAACCGAGACCAAGACCCAAAAACTTGTCAAACCAGACCTGGTATGTGAAATTGGGTTGATGGTCCAACTAATGGCTAGACCGGACCAATCGCATTGTCACTAGCCCGGGCCAAACCTGTAAAAACCGAACTATCTCGAGGTGTTGGCGGCTGCGACGGTGACATTCTAGTGGCCGACAAATAGTCAACGGCAACGATTCTTCGATGGTTGAGCAGTGGAAGAATTACATTCATATTGGGACTCTACCAGAGAATTCAATTTCAGATTAACTATTCCAAAAATAATATTATTTTAATAGATTTAATATTAAATTTAATTGGCATAATGCCAAAAATAGCCCCTAACGTTTGGTTGTTTGGTCACTTTGGTCCTTTTTGTTTTTCGGAGCACTTTAACACCTAACTTTTTTTTGTCAAATTGGTTTGTTTTTAATGGAGATACTGACATGGCCGTTACACTAGCTACTGACATAGCGGTTCAAATGTAATTAAATGTTATGTGGCATTATTTTGTCTTATATGCCACGTTAGCAAATGATTTTAAAATTATTTTAAAATCATATAATCATCACTGTTTTTTCTTCTCCATTGTTTCTCTCTATCGTTCATTTATTTAAAGGGAAAACAAATCAATCAAAGGTATTTAGCCAGAGAGAAATAGGTGGAAAAATAAAATCTCTTTGCATTAATGCAATCAATATCTATATTTGCTTTTATTTTTCGAACTTTTTATCTTTGAATTTAAATAGACTTTGATCAAGAAAAAAAAAAGATATAATGTGAGCCAATTTCGGCTCTGAAATGTATATGAAATCTTCACTTTATCTTTACATGTTTGTTGTTATCGTTCAAGAAAGATTCCAAAAAAGGGAGTAGGAAAAGGAGAGATAAAACAAATTTCCCCATCTGGATTTGAATCAAAATAAAAAAAAATCATTTGCTTGATTACAACAAGATCGAGTTTTTTTAGTTTTTTTTCTTTTTTTGCAAGTGAGCTTCAATGGCGACGAAGATAATGGAGCTTTTAAAAACAAAAATAGCCAAATCGAGGTTGAGGAAACATGTTGCGTCCTAGGCGGCAATCTCAACAAGAACACCGTTGGATTCTGCTCTATTTTGTAGGAACACTGTGTAATTGACACCGCTTGGTTCTCAACTTCTAGTAAATCTTTCGGTGCTTTGTAATCTTTAAATAAAAAAAGAAAGAAAAGAAAAATAATGTTTTGGAGTTTTTTTGTAGGGACTTGTTTGTAATCAAAATTTAGCTTAGACCAACCAGATGCAGAACAATAATCAAAATTAATCTTTCGGTGTCTATATAATATTGAATGAGCTATTTACTCAATGAATTCAAATGCAGAACAATGTGCATTAAGCTTTTATTTTGTTGAAGATAATGGGACGGCCTTCTAAAAACAATATGGAATAAGCCTTTTAAAAACAAAAACAACCAAACCGAAGTTGAAGATAATGGGGGTTGTAACTTGTTTTTGTTGCAAGATTCTGTTGGGAAACATGCTTCGATGTTACAGGATTTAAAGCCATCAGATTTGGGGAACAAGTATTCTGGAAGCTTTACAATGGAGATGGTGATTATGATGAACGATGGCGATGAGCAATGGAGAAGAAGAAGTGGTGATGATGATAATGATGATGATTTTAAAATAATTTTAAAATCATTTGTTGACGTGGCATATAAGACAAAATAGTGTCACGTTATCATTTAATTACATTTGAACTGCCACATTAGCGGTTAGTGTTGACCGTTAGTTAACTAATGGCCACGTCAGCATATCTGTTAAAAATGGATCAATTTGACCAAAAAAAATGTTAGGTGTTAAAGTGCTTCGAAAAAAACATAAAGGGCCAAAGTGACTAAACAACCAAACATTAGGGGCTATTTTTGGCATTATGCCAATTTAATTTAATACTTATCTTAATAGTCTTTTATTAATTTAATATTAAAGTGATTATCTTAATATTAAATTTAATTTAATATTTATCTTATAGATAAATATTTTATTAATTTAATAAAATTGAATATTAAATCTAATCTAATATTTATCTATTAATTTAATTTAAAGTGATTAAGTTTAATTATAGTTGAACTCTCTGAACTCTCCCTACATAAAGAGAGCATTGGGTCATTATTTACACACACTGAGAGAAATTTTTTTGAAGAAATTATTTCAAAAAATTTCTAGAGATATTTTTCTTATTTACAAATTGACCCTAAAAGTTTATAGAAATTACAAAATTACCCTACTGATAATTTTTGTGAAAAATTTTCAGATTCGAATCGAACCCAAACTCGGCAGACATGAGCTTAAATATAGCGAAGAAGACTAGTCGGTCAAAATGTTCATTCTAAACGAATAAAAAAGGTACAATTTTGATTATATGTTTTTTACTTTAAATATCACAATTAAATTCTTGTTTTGGAAAAAAAATTAGAACTTTGGTTTTTCCCTAAATTTATTTTCCACCACATTTTTCAAACTCGATTTTCCAACAAGGTTATGAGTTAACAATAAACACACATGTAACCATCTTGTAGATGCATCTATTTATACCCCAAAATAAACACCTTAAATACGTTCCAAAAATGTAAGGGATTCTACACCTTGAATACGTTCCAAAAATGTAAGGGATTCTATCCCAATCTTAAATGGTGATTAGAGGTGCTCATGGGCTAGGCCGGGCAGGGTTCGGGCTGGGCTCAACTAAAAATTTAGGCCTATTTATTATGCCCGAGCCTAGCCCGGCCCAAAAAATAGGCCTAAAATTTTGCCCAAGCTCGACCCAGATAAAAATGCTAAAACTCGGGCTCGACCCAGCTCGCCGGTATTAATTTTTTATATTATTTTTATATAATTTTTAAATATATATAATACATCAAAAATACTAAAAACATCAAAATAAATATTTCTCAACAAATTTAAAATAAATTTTAAAAAATATGCAGACTTAAATAACACTAAGATAAATGCAACTTAACAAGCAAATGTCTCTAAAATAATAACAAAATTAACAAATTCATTTAAAATAATAACAAAATTAACAATAAAATAAGTTTTATACAATATCCAAACAATAACAACAAAATAGTAGCAACATAATAGTAAAATGGTAGCAAAATAGGGAGAAAATAATAAGAAAATAACATTAAAAAAATAGATTTTTTTTGTCATTTAGTGAATTCGCCAGGCCCGGGCCAAAAATGTCTTACTCGAGGCCCGACCTATTTTTTAAACGGGCCTTATTTTTTTGTCCAAGCCCATTTTTTAGGCCTATATTGTTGCCCAAACCCTCCCACATTTCGAGCGGGCCTTCGGGCCAGATCGGGTGGTCCGACCTATGATCAGGTCTAATGATGATGCTCTCGTAATAATTTTCCTTGAGAACAAGTAGCACATGAGAATTCCTTAAATTAAAGAGTCTTCTCGTTTTTCAATAGTTGACCATGTGAACTCTCAATTATTTTTCGTGTTGTAGATGACCTGGGATGGCCTAACTAATTATGCCAAATAGTAAATGTATTTGAATTTGTAAGCTTTCGATTTACTACAACATGTGTTTCAATTGTGCTAATTGTTATATATTACAAGCTTGAAGATAAGACAGGTAATTTCTCAAAACACATTTCTTTCCAGATATAAATGTTATAATTTTCAAATATTCAATATTTTTTTTCATTTTTAGTCTCAATATAATATCTATTTCTGTGGATATCTTTGAAATTTAACAAATTTCTCAATAGTGCATCATTTCTAATAAACATTATCTTTTGGGGGTAATAATATCGTAAACCTTCCAGAGCCTTTAATTAAATTTGCACTACTAGATATAGTGTTGACCTTTTCATTACTTGCAATTAAATGTGAAAAATATGTTATATCTTTTTGTATGCGTTGTAGCACTTTCTGCAAGAAATGTGTCTTCATTCTTGACCTTAGTTTCAACCAAAAAAATCCATATTCTTCATTAAAACAAAACACATCATAAGAGATATTATAAACACACAAAAATTATAACAAAACAAAAGTCAAACAAACATAAACAATAAGAATTATAAAATAATCAAATAAATATAACATATTATTATATATTATAATTATTTTTCATTTCTAGCCTTAAAGAAATCTTTTACATTAAGATAGGTCATATCAACAAAGTGTTTAAAACCATCATCACTGTGAGAAAAATTAGCCTCTACATTATCATTTTGATAAGCTAAATTTGTTTCAATATTCTTTCTTTTGGTTTGGATGAAAATTCAGTAAAGCTTTACAAGATGTTTAGGCATACAATAGGTATGCAACCAATGCCCACTCATACCACATCAGTGGCGCAAATTTTCAGTGCCTTTCGAAGGATTGCTTGGCTTGGACCATCATTTTTTTCTTTCTTTAATCTTTTATTCTTCTTTTGGTGGTCATAATAATTGTTAGTACCTTGATAACGATAATTATAGTGTTTTCGACCACGTCTATGGCCACATCCACATCCACAACCGCAACAGTAACCATGACCATAATTTCTTTCATTTTTATAATTATTGTTTATTGTTGCATTCACTTGTGAGAATGAGTAGATTGATTTATCCACATACTTTCATGATTTTTCATTAATAGCTTGTTATTTTGCTCAGCTACCAAAAGGAATGTTATTAATTCAGAGTATTTCTTAAAATCCTTTTCACAATATTGCCACTGCAAGAGCACATTAGATCGTGAAAAGTTGAGAAAATTTTCTCCAATAGGTCCTCATCAGTTGTTTTCTCTCCACATAATTTTATTTGATAACTTATCTTAAATATTGCAGAATTATACTCACTATTTTATAATCTTGCAACCTCAAGTGCATCCAATCATAACAAGCTTTTGATAAAATTACTATTTTTTATAGTCATATCTTTCTTTTAAACTATTATGCAATTCAAATGGATCTTTTATAGTAAAATATTTGTGAATTATGACCAATACGAGCTATATAAGTGGTGATTTCAAACCCAGAATTTAATCGTACTAGCAACTTTACGTAGGATAAAGTTTGGTTTTATCTTAAATATTGCAAAATTTATACTCACTTATTATTTTATAGTCTTGTAACCTCAGGTGCATCTAATTATAAATAAAATTACTATTTTCTAATACTCATATCTTTCTTTTAAATTATTCCACAATTCAAATGGATCTGTTATAGTCAAATATTATGTTTTCAATCCTTCATGATTGATGATGGTAGCTTGAACTTTTATCTTGTTAGATGCCTCAGTACCTTGGATAATTGTATTCTTAAGACCTTTAGCATCTAAGTGAATTTTAACATTTAACACCCATGACAAATAATTGTTGCATGATATGTCAAGAACCACTCAAGATTTGACATTATGCAAGATAGTATAAAATAATGATAATTAGAATATAAAACATCAATAAACAGTAGAACATTAATAAAATGAATGGTTGATAATATTAGTTGCATGCACGTTTAAAGAATTATGCCTTACTAAAGTAAATAGATTTTTAGTTAGTATGATTCACGATAAAAGATGTGTATAAAAATTTCATGAATAATCGTAGGTAAGAGAAATTAAAAGAGACATGTACATTATTCTTATAAAACTTTGGCATTTAAAAACATAATCCTTTATCGAGATTATCAAATATAATATAAAAATTTAAGGATAAAGAAAAAACAAAAGTATAAGAGATTGGAGTGAGAAGTGATATCAAGAAATTTGGTCACCTTTGTTTTTTTCTATCGTTTAATACTTAAAACCATAGGCTTAGAAGTGTTAATAGTTAAAAAGAAAGATAATTGTGATGATGAAGTGTTATATAAAAATAAAGTAACAAATAAATTATAAATGAAAATTATAAAAAAAAATTCTCATATTCAAATTTCACTTACAAACAGCTTTTTTTATATACTCCTTTAGATTGAATGAAGTTCAAGTAAATAAGCCTTCTTAATTGTTTCATTGAAACATCTAAGTACTCTCGTGCTTATAAAATAAACTAGAGTCTTATCTCAAAACTTTAATAGAATTATAAACATCCATATTTAATGAGACTTTAATGGAATATTTTCTTATAAAATCAAATGCTTAAATCATTATTTTAAATTAACTTTTCACATCTCCCACCTTATAAATAACATTATAAACTCAAACTTGTGATAAAAGACTACTCTTCGAAAAAACCTTTTGTACTACCTTATGATATCATAATATTATATTTTTCAAACATAATTGACATATGTTTTAATTCTTTTTCTGCAAGTTCTCACTTTAGGACTAGAATGGAATGAAGTAGTCAATCAAATATATATGAACTTAGAGATTCTACAATTAGATATATAAATTTTATAACCATAAAACTTTAATTTTAATTTAAAGAAATAAATGAATCACTTTCTTTTTATATATAATATTATATTGATATATAATTTTAAAAATTTATCTAACCTTCCTCTTTTGAAATTCTTTTACGTTTCCTACTTTTATTTTACGTATTAAATTCCGTTCTAGACAGTGGTTTGACGACAAAATCAAACTCAACATATTTATGTAGATAAGGAAATTAATATTTTTAAACACTATTTTTTTCTCGTTCTATTTTACTAAATTTTCACACCTTATTCATACTATTTTTTTTCTTTTTTATTAGGAAAGTAACAGACAAGAACAGTTGGCATGATATAAAGTGTGTTGAAATTATAAAACACTCAATCGAGCCATGGGAAACAATAAAGAAATTAGCAAAAAATTGTCTGACCAAGTGGATGGAATCCAAGCCATTATTGCTAAATTGAAGAAAGGCATGATGCATGCTATATTCCAGTATTATCCACTACGGTCATCATTTCACCAAATCGAATAAAAAAATTTTAATTTAATTGAGTTGATAAATTTTATTTTATTATTTTAATTTTATTTAATTTTTTTTAATTCGAGTTGAGTGAAATAAAATTTAAATTAAAACGAATTGAATGGAATATATTTATTTAAGTTAAATTAAAAAATTAAGTTCAGGTCCTTATAGCCACTGTCATTCACCGTAATTAAAAATTTTTATTAACTTTTATCCTCTCATAATTTATTTATTAATTTTTTATATACGGATTAGTTTTTTTTTTACTTGCTTAGTTGCTTCAATTATCTTTTAATTCTTATTATCATGTATTTTGAAATTAAAAAAATATTAAATGTAAAAAATGCAATTTTTTTAATAAAAGTTAGTTTAAGAATAGAATGTGAAATTGATACCAACAATATTTTATAGCATCATCAATCATTAAATTTTAACATAAATTGATAATGATTCAATATGATTAAACAATTTAATAATATAAATAGTACAAAATATAAATTTAATTCAATAATTAAATAATAGAAATAAATTCAATAATTAAATAGTAGAAATACATATTTTGCTTTAAATCTCTTCAACCGGTTAACACCTATTTTGAATAAAAACACTCCTATATATTTTCCTCCGACTTTAGCTATTTCCTCTTTATCACTAGAATCAGTCAAAAGAAAACGGGTAAATGGAATGAGAGAAGAAATTTTGGAGTTTTCATATTTAATTTCTTCTTTCGTCTTCAGCTCTTCACTGCGTCATTCATATTTTACTTTCAATAGCTAAATTACCATGGCTAAAACGACAAAAATAAATACAGCCCCTGAAGCAGGGAAGATATTTTTTTTTGTTGACAAAAGAAAAAAAAATCACCGAATGGGAAAGAGAAGAATTTTTTGTCAAAGTCCTGGTTATGAGAAGGCCAGGCAATGGCAGTGGTGTCGAGGTCTTTCTAGGCAAAAGCTTGTTCATATGAAACATGGGAGATATAATTTGGTTTCCCTAACCAATGTGTTGTGATAAACATCGTAATCGGTCCAACTCAAATTAACCTTTTTGCATTTGATCTAAGAAAACTAATATAAAATCCATGCTTCTCGGAGTTTAACGTTTATTTTACTTAAGAATTGTTGATGGCCAAACGTTTTCCTTGTGTAGGAATCCACCCATTTCTAATTCGGTAGGTGAAGAAGTGGACATACCAATATTGATAAATTTAGATCTCCATACCAATTTTCAAAGAAGCAACACTATAGATTTCAACAAGTTGATGGCATATGATTTCCTACATAACAAGCATTCTTGGAAAAAGTAACAAATCAAAATTTCAACATTACCAACCTGGTCGTGCATGTAAAACATCGCCTCTCAGATGCTTTCCAACCAACAACAGCTTTAAATGAATAAATAGAAAATACTGAACACGATGGGTTCCAACTTCCTACCTATAATACTCCATTAAAATATAAACTAAACATTTACATTCTCTCTCTAACTACCCATAATCCCCACCCTTTACGTATTGATTTTAAACATAATCGAAACCAATACCAGTTTTTTGTAGTTTTCTAAATTAAACAAATTGATATCATGAAATGGAAGCACAACTACTCAAATTTACCCAACACACCTTTCAAAAACAGGACCAACAACACAAAAACCTTACACATAACTATATTTACATTTTCTTTCCTTAACATTTGATGTTACTCCATTTTCTTTAGTTTAAGTAATAAAAGTGAGAAAATAAGAGTTCAGGTGCCTTACCATCCACCATTGTCTTGCTTGATTTGCAGCAGAGGAGAGGACAACAACTAGAGTTTGAAAAGATTTTTTTAAAAAACAATAAAAATTTTCATCAACGTAAGAAATTAATTAGATATGGAAGGAATCTAGAAAGTGATTAAGTTTACCTCTAAGGACTCCACCTTCTTTTCCATATCACAAAGATGTTGAAGCTTCCTGACTCTTAATTTCTGAGCAGATAAACGATTTGAAATCACCTACACAACATCTTTGCGATATGGAAAAGAAAAAGGAAGTATTTGGGTAGGTTAAAGAAAAGAAGAGAGAAAGAACTGGCCCTTTAAGCTTTCTGGGGTCTATGTTTTGTTCTTGCTGACAAACCCCATTTACGTGAACAACATTGCCATTGGCAGCAACAGAGTTTTAGGTTGCAGAGAAACCGTGGGAGGAGAGGATGTTCTGGTTGGAGAAGGTAAAAGGATAGAGAGCAAGGGAGGAGAAACGACTCTATAAGAAAAGATTAAAAAGAGTTACAAACCCTAAATTAAAAGTGGCCTTTTTTTTTTCTCTAATTCACTCAAATAAGTTGATTATGTATATAAATAATTCAGTGCTAAATTTTGTATGAAAATGATATGTTTTTTTCAATGTTTATTGGTACTGCCATCTCACCACGGCACCACCCTCCAACATCCCCCGATGATTGTTTGGTTTATTTATTGACACTATATTTGTTGGTATCAATAAGTATTTTTTTTAAAATATTGGTATTTTGAGATTAAAATTTATTTGAATAGGTGTTAGTTTTCTCGTTACAGACACCAATTTAAATTTAAAAAAATAATTTTTTTTTGTGACAGTGTTCATGTTTCTGGCATCAGTTCAATTTTTTCTTAAAAATGTTTTTTTTTTTTGCTTTTTTAGTGTTGACGCCAATGTGATTTTTGAAAAAAAAATTATTGGCGTGCTCTAATTGTCGGGATCGATGTAAAGAAAAGAAGGAAAGAGGGAGACAAAGAATTGAAGACAAAGTCTTTGAGTTAAATTGGAGTGCAACAATTAAATTGCATAAATATTTACAATAAAATTTAATTAAAGAAAAATCTTTTAATTAATGTAAAATTGTGCTACATCAATTAAATTGCATAGGTAATTACAATAAAATAATAACAATAATTGTGGTGCACAAATTAAATTGTATGTATAATTACAATAAAAATTCATTAATGAAAAATCTTTTAATTAACAAAAAATCTTTTAATTATTACAAAATTAGGGTGTAAAATCTTGTACGTTTATTTTATTAATGCAAAATTGCATTAATGTTTTATTTATTTTTTTTAACTCTTCAATTCCTTGTATTGAAGCAAAATTTGGTACATTTATTTAATTAATGCAATGTCTTTTAATTATATTAAATAATTTCATTAATTAAGCCATTGAAAAGGTAATTGAAAGTTTTAAAAAGTTTGCATTAATTAAATTGCATGAAACCATTAATGAAATTAATGGTTTTTTTAAAGTTTAAATGGTTTATTGCATGGAAATTATATACAACTATTTACCATTTAAATGATTTTTTTATATTAAAAACTATATACAACTTTTTATTGCATGAATTAATGGGTTTTTTTAACATTTAAATGGTTTAATTACATGAAATATTTTTAAAATTTTTCATGATTTTTTAAACGTTTAAATGGTTTAATTACATTAATTAATGAAATTTAATTACAACAAAAATTTCATTCCAAACTATTTAATTCCTTAAACTTTTAATTCTCATATACAATGTTTTTTAGAGAATAAGAATATCTTTTATATTAAGTAAAGTACATTGAAACTATTTTGATTTGTCATTTTGTTTGACCATGTTCGCATCTTATTTATTTTACAATTATTTAATTTTTGTTACTGTTATCATTAGTTGTTATATTTCCCAAGTGTATATCGTTATTCCTAATGCATTTGCCTTACCTTATTCTTTCATCTCTTCTTTTCACCGCTCCCTATAACTAGAGCACATTGAATTTTTTTTTTCTACAACCACATATCTGCCAACAAAGAGTACGTCCACACCAAAAAAAAAAACAAAACAAAACAAAAATATATTTTTTAATTGAACCAATGCCTACAACAAAAAAAGCTAATTCCTATTACACTACAAGAAAATACGGCTTTAGCGGCATTTTATCAAAAAACGCCGAAAAATTGTAAAACGCAAAGCAATAGCAGCGTTTTTAGTTAAAACGACGCTAAAAATTATAGAAATAGCGGCGTTTTACAGAAAACGCCGCCAAAAAACATAGCAATAGTGGCGTTTTACCAAAAACGCCGTTAAAAGCCAGAGCATTAGTGGCGCTTTTGGTAAAACGCCACTAAAAACCAAAGAATTAGCGGCGCTTTGTGTAAAACGCTACTAAAAACCAGAGCATTAGCGGCGTTTTTGGTAAAACGCCGCTAAAAGTCATTTAACCCCTAAAACCCTAAACCCCAAAAAACATAAACACTAATCTATAACCCCTAAAACACTAAACCCCCTAAACACTAAACTATAACCTTTAAAACCCTAATTAAACCCCAAAAAACATCATATGGATGTTGATGTGTATATATACATAGATATTAATGTAAAGGTTATGTTCATAATAAATTATGGAAGCAATATTACTTAATATTGATTAAATTTATTTTTGGGTTGAGGGTTTAATATTTAAGGTTTAAGATCTATGGTTTAGGGTTTTATGGTTTAAGTTTAATGGCCATGGGTATATAGTATATTAATCTCAAGTGAATCACAGTCAATAATTAAATTAATCCTAAACCCTATAATTAATTATTGTTATCGATAATAGATATCTTGATTTTGATAAAAAAATATTTTTTATATATTAATAATGTGTTATATTGTTTAATGGATTGAAGGGATATTTTGTGGAAAACGTTTTAAATTATAAGTTTACCTTTAAATTTTATTAATAGTTTTAAATGATAGTTTAGGGTTTATGGTACTATATGGTTTAAGGGTTGGAGATTATAAGGTTTAGAGGATAGGGGTTAACTGTTAGGGGTTTAGGGTTTAGAGATCGATTATATTTTATGATTCATGGTTTAGGGGATAGGGTTAGGGGTTTAAGTTTTAGAGTAATTAGTGTTTTGTAATTTATATATTAAATAATTTCTTATATAATTGTAAAAGAGATAATCTTAATTTTAATATATTAAAATTATGATTATAGTTTAAATTATGTAAGAGATAATAGATAAATTTTATACAATCAATTAATGCTTTTATATTTAAAAATATTTAATCTAAACCATTTAAAATATTTAAATATTAGATTTAAAAAAATTGGATTTAGTGGCGCTAGGGAATAAACGCCGCTAAAGGGTTTTCTATTATACAAGACGACACCGTTTTCTTTGGATTTTTAGTGGCGTTTTAGGTTAAAACGCCACAATAGGGTTGATTTAGCGGCGCAAGGTTATAAACGCCACTAAGGGTTATTTTGTTTAGATCAAAACGGTGTAGTTTTTATGGATTTTTAGTGGCGTTTTTGGTTCAAACGCCACAATAGGTTTGATTTAGCGGCGCTAAGGTATAAACGCCACTAATGGTTAATTTGTTTATATCAAAACGATGTAGTTTTATTCGACTATTAGTGGCGTTTTAGGGTAAAACGCCGGAATAGTTTCGCCTTTAGCGGCGCTTGGTGATAAAACGCCACTAAATGTTATTCTGTTCATATGAAAACGTCGTCGTTTTTTTATTGTCGAAATAGAGATGGGTAATGGAAATAGAGATGACATTGTCGAAAGATCAGAAACATTACCTTTTCCAGAACAAAACTTAGATGAAAATATCCCTAGTACTAGTACACAACATCAATGGGTTCGACATGATGTGGATGAAGATATTTACGAATAATGATGTAGTAAGATTTTATGATTTTTTAATTATATGTAATATTATAATTTTAATCTTGGTCAAGTTATATAATTTAACTACTTTATATGTACTATTATTGTTGTAATTTGTTACTAAAACTTTAACTATTTTATGTGTATTGCAGGAAAAATGCGTAGAAGAAGATTACGAGATTTAAGTATTGTCCAGAATACTCCAAATTCAGAAGAAGGAAATAATGAACAGCAGACAGTTGTTGGATCTTCGAATGTGCCGGAGACACTTGACGAGCCTGAAGAATTTCAAAGTAATGTTAAGTTCATTTTACATGTATTGACTTTTATTATTGATTTATTTGTCAATTTTAATATAATAATAGTATATCATTTTTCAGCTGAAAGTGGTGGGACACGCAGAGTTCGAGGATGTACGCTGCTTAGAGATCTATACGACTTAGATCCTGTCGAGCGTGTCAAAGTAAGTAGAAATACTCATGGTCAGCTTGTTGGATCTGAAGCTCGACTTTTAGCAGGCTATTTGGGCATTTTAGCACGAAATGCCAATATGTTGCCCATCAACTATGAATCATGGCATCACATGCCTGATAGCAACAAAAATCAGGCTCTCGCTAATATTAAGGTAAATAAATGTTAATGTAATTTATAATACTTTGGTTTAAGTTTTATTTATTTTTACATTCTAAAATTGTGTTTTTTTAGGAGAGATTTGCTTTTGAGGTCTCCGATGATTATATCAAGAAGGCATTGGGTAAAAAATGGAGAGACAATAAAAGCACTTTAAAAAAACAATATTTTAAGAAAGACATAAGCCTCGAGGAAAAATTAAGAAATGTCCCGCCGGGAATGCTGAGGTACCAATGGGAAGATGCGGTTCGATTCTGGAATTCAAAGAAAGGAGAGGTATTGCGTATTTCCAAACTCTTATATATAGTGTTTACTATATACGTAATAATAATTTCATTATGTAGGACCGTGAGCGTGTTGGAACAAGCAGCAGGCAAAAAAAAAATACACGCACACGGCAGGGTCGAGAAGTTTTGCTTCTGTAGCTGAGGCCGAGGTATTATGAATTTATTAGTTCTTTCAAATATTAATAACTTTCTACTATTAAATAATATTTTTACTACTATATTGTAGGAAGTCAAATCTGGACAAAAAGTTGGACGCCTTCAGCTTTTTGAGATTACGCATAGGAAGAAAGATGGATCTCCTATGACATCCGAAGCTGGAGAAATTATGGTATATTTACTTAATATTTGATTTATTCTAAATATTTATAATCTTTAATTATAATTGTTTAATTCAATTCATCGTTAGTAGTTTTAAATAATGTTAAGTTATGTTGCATTCATTTTTATTATATATTTCGTTTCTAACTGTTTACTTGCTTTTTTAGGAGAAACTAAAGGAGAATAAGGCGGAATATGAAGCGATTGCTTCGACTGATAGTTCTGTTAATCTTGAGAACATTGATAACAGAATTATCACTAAAGTTTTGGGTCTTGAAAGGTACGGTCGGGTTCGATTTCAAGGATCTGGTGTTACCCCGACCCAATATTTTGGATCTGGCTCCCAGCAATACATGCCTTCCGGAAGTCAAGCTCAAGCTGAAGTTCAGAGGTTAAGAGACCAGATAGCTCAGATGCAAGCGAACATGGTTGAGCAAATTTTCGAGGTTCAACGAAAATATGAAGAACTCCAGCAACAACTTAGAGCGGAGGCAGCAGAGAGGGAGGCAGCAGCAGCGAGGGAGGCAGAGGTAGCAGCGATGGCAGCAGAGCAGAGCAAAAAGTACGATGACCTCCAGCTACAGCTTCAGCAGATGATGCAGATGTTTCAGCAATCGCAAAAGCCGCCATCTTAGACATTAGTTTTCTCATTGTAAGAATGTTTTTAACTTTGTCACGTTTAACATTATTGTAAGAATATTTTAAATTATACTTTATTTATTAATTATATCATATATCTTTGTTAAATTTGAAGTATCATTTAGAATTAATATTTTTGGTTGTATTTTTATGCTAAATTTGCTATTTTTGGCTGCATTTTATATTATATTTGTTGTATTTGGTTGGATTTTAATGCAGGAAGGGCTGGATATTAGTGAAAAAATATATAGCAAATCTGTCAAAATTAGCGCGTTTGCCAGAAAAACGCCGCTAAAAGCCGTGACTTTTAGCGGCGCTTTTCCAACAAACGCCGCTAAAGGCCATGACTTTTAACGGCGCTTTTCCAACAAACGCCGTTAAAGGCCATGACTTTTAGCGGCGCTTTTCCAACAAACGCCGCTAAAAGCCATGACTTTTAGCGGCATTTTTTTTAAATAAATGCCACAAAATTTTGTGGCGGTACCTATAGTGGCGTTTTTTGCGGCATTTTGAAAAGCGCCGCAAAAAGTTTTAGTGGCGCTTAAAAGCGCCGTTAAAGGCTAAAAAAAGCGCCGCTAAAAGTCTATTTTGCTGTAGTGTTAAAATATTTTTTTTCTTTTTCTAATCTTGAAATATCCGTATTTTTTAAGTGTATTTAAAAAAATATATATTAGTGTGGACGAACACAGTGTCAGCACCAAAACAATCATTTTTTATAGACCGGACAATCATTAAGGGATGATGAAGGGTGACGCCGGTGGTGAGATGACCGACACTAACATGCACGGTAGAAAATAAGTTATTTTTTACAAGATTTTGCACTTGGGTCATTTTCGTAAATAATTCATTTATTTATGTCATTTATGAAAAAAAATTAAAGGTGATACACATAAACCAAAAAATATGAAAGGGTAAATTTTGTATTAAACCTCCCACGTTTTAGCATGATTGTACTTAGTCCTTGGCTAATGATTTATTATAATTTCTTTTATATGTGATTTTTTTATATAATAATAGGAATAGAGTAGAGATAACATGGTTTGAACCCAAAATAAATGGGTGTTTGACAAAAATTTTAATCACCGTTCTATATAAATCAAGTTTTTTCTTACAATTGTGTTTTTTCTGAGATTAATGTAATTGAATTATGCAATCGAATCATTTGCATGTAAATTGATTCAATTGAATCAATGATTATACAATTGATTATGTTTATAACAAAAAGAAAAGTGTATATAAGTTATATCATTATATTAGTACATAGACCGATTCAACTGAATCAATGATTGTATGGTTAATTTTATAGTTTATTAGATTGCATTTGTAATAAGAGAAATATGTATACAAGCAATGACATCACATTCGTATGTATGTTGATTTAACTGGTTCAATGATTCTACGAGTGTGTTGATAAATTATTCATCCCTCTAATTACTAATCAAGTGAATTGTGACATTAATTATACAACCATTCATCTAATTAAATAAATTATATAATTAATCGTGCAATCATTGATCCAATCAATTCATCCATTTAATACAACATTGAGTATATATGTTTGGAATTCAATATTATATAGTAAA
The DNA here is from genome assembly GCF_007990345.1 of Gossypium hirsutum. Lineage (NCBI taxonomy): Eukaryota > Viridiplantae > Streptophyta > Magnoliopsida > Malvales > Malvaceae > Gossypium > Gossypium hirsutum. Next base: position 69,802,021 of record NC_053436.1, on the reverse strand, counting down.
GTATATCAAAACTTTGGATAACTGATGTTTAGTTTTAAATTTTAATTAATTTAAGAATATTGATCAATTATTCATTCCTCTAACTACCAATATAATTGAATAATTATGACTTGATCAATTAAATAGAGTCTACATACAAATGTACTAACATTGTGTACAAGTAATTTGATGAGTATTAATCAATTGTACATTTCTTTAATTACAAACTGATGAGGCATCATCATATGATTATTTTGGGCTATATTTTACTTACATTTGCTTAGTTTCTTGAATATTTTTTATATATTTCAGATTACTTTTAGTGATTTGAGTCTTTATGTTTGCATTGTAAATATTGTGTGTTTTTAGTGTTTTTCACACATTTAGTTCCAATAAAATATTCCATGTGAAATTTGCAAGTAAAACATGTTTGGGAAGAATATGCCAATATATGGAACTTTAAGATTAAATGGACTAAGCCTAAAATTGATCAAAGATGATGAGTGACAATCCAATGCTTAAAGATTCAAAATTTGCAATTTAGACACATTCAAAACTTTCAACCAGAACACTTCTTAGTGTTTTGATCATTTCTTGAGCTCCAAAACTCCATTTTATGTTTACTTTACATCATTGGAAAGGGAATTTGAAGATCTATTCTAATATCAGAACACCAATGTAACACCCCTTACCAGACTTGACCGTTGGATCCGAGTTACAGAATGTTACATTCGTTGTCGGTGCAACTTCAGTCAAATACACAATAATATAATCATCCATACATACAATTCAATGTTAATCACATTAATTTTAGGTGAAATAATCAATTTCGGGTCTTAATCGAGCTTATGAAAGCTCTTTTGTCAACCTGAGCACGAAATGAGACTAAATTACAAAGTTTTAAAAATTTAGGGTCGACATCGTGATGTCACCAAACAATTTGTCACGTCGTGACCTCAAGGCATTCAACATCACAACGTGACTCACAATCAACCAACATTGCGATGAGGTAGGTTGGTCATCGGGACGTGGGCTCTGTTTTTGGTAAAAATGAATAATTTGGAACCTATTTCAAAGTTTCCAATCAAACCAAACAATATGTTCACCTAAAAACATTTCAAACTCATAACATTTCATACCAAAACAAGTCATTTAACCATTTATATTTAGAACTGATTCAATATTAGCTCAGCCTATTATAAACTATCCATTTCCGTAGATTCCATCAAATTCCATTGATATGGGTTGAGGCAGAGGAAGCAGAAGAAGGATCATATTCAAGTTATTTGACTCAAAAAGGAAAGATTTGGATATGATCTAAAAAGAAGAAATAAACAAATTTAGTAATAAAGAAATCGAAAATAGTAAAAGAATAAATTTGAGAATAAAAAAATAAAATCATAAATAAATAAGAAATAGAAATAAAATAAAAAAGAACAAAGTGGAAGATGGATGAGTAAACTGATGGATATGATGGATAAAAGGATAAATGTCCAATTGAACCCTCTGATAAATAAATCTCAAGAAACTTAATTAATGACTCTAATCAACACTCTAAGAAATAATCCTTGACAAATTAAAGGGTGAGGAATGAATTCCCACGACTCCTTGAAGAAAATCAAGAAGAAAACTACATTAAAAAATCACAAGAAAGAAATCTTGCACAAAGAAACAAACTCCTAAAGTTAAAAACTTTATTAATAAAAATCAAATTGTCTCCTTAATGAAAAATGAAGAAGCCTTTATATAGGCTAGCTAAATAAAACTTTTAGTATATTAGAGCTCTAATTAACCTAAACAAGAAGTAGTTTTAAATTAAACTTTCTTGTTGACATAAAACTCCTAAATAACTTAAAATACTTAATAATTATAAAAAAATCGGAATAATAAAATAATAAGAGCTGATAAATACAATATTGGGCTCATATATAATAAAAATTAAGCTTAAAACCCGAACCCATTATGATTTAAACTTAAACTAAAAGCCTGAAACTCGTAATTCTCATCATAATCCCATCCAAAAATTCTGCTTATGCATTCTTCACTAAAACGATCATAACTTGAGCTCCCAAACTCAAAATTGAGTGATTCAAGGCCCGTTTCAAAGATAAGATATAGGTCTTCGAATGCCATGAGACATCTTAACCAAGAAATATCTAGATCCCGTCCAAAAAGTCATCGCAAGTCTGATGATTTCCCAAACTTGAAAATTGATGCTTCAGTGAATGGAATTTAATAAATTTCACCCCTCCATGGATGTATCATCCATTCAAACAATCCATCCAAACTATTCAAATACCGATTAGTACTTATGTCAAACCATATTGGAACTTACCAATTGAATTCAATTACAAGCACATATATGACTTATAAACATTAGCCATCAAAAATAAGTTCCATGTTACAAATACATTTCAAAGTACCTAATTTCAAATACATGTGTAATTCATTCATTCATTAACCAAGCTAACAACTCAAGTTTCTTCTTTAATTTATGTCATTCCATATATCATACATATAGTATAGGTTGTCATATCTTTTAGCATGAAATGCATATAAGTTCATCTCCATATATGAATCAAGATACCAAGTCATCACAAGTTACCAAACTCATCAAGACATCTTATACATTAAGGTATATATACCAAACACTTATATACATGCCACAACCCTGCATTCCAAATGATCGAATAACTATTGATTCAGTTATAGGATAGTGTGAGCTTCAAGGTGATCCGACTTGATATGTTCTACAATGTGACAATCTACAAGGAAAAAGGTAAAACAAACAAGTTAAACATATAAAATGCTTAGTAAGTTCATAAGCATTAAACAAAACTTACCTTATCTTTCAATTATATACAATAAGCTACCTTAATTTGGCATAGTTTGGCTAGACATGGCAAATCACAACTTCAACAATGTGAGTTTTAACATATAATCAAACCATGTAATATTACAAGTATTTAACATGCCATTTCATGTCATAATAGATAAATAACTCAAATCTCATTCAATCCAAGAGTTGGTAATCACATATATATCGATAGCTTTATACTCAAATCATTCAATAATCTTTCATTTGAACATCGAGTTCATTTCATTTTTTTCTCATTTCAATTTCTCATATCATATAAACCGTTTCACCCAGTGAGCCCTAGTAAATGGACTCAGATACATAAGTATCCACACCACATCAATTGTTCATCCGAGATAAATCTATTTTTGTCTTAAGTTACTCGTCCAGACTAAACCTTTAAAATGACACATTTGATTGCTTGTCCAAGCTAAATATATATACATGTCAAGTTACTCATCCGGGCTAAACCTTTAAAATGACATCAGGCTACTCGTCCGAGCTAAACCTGTGTTACATGTATGAATATCCGCAACAAATGTTGGACCCCAGTAACATCTGTAATCAACCTCATACAAGCACACACAAAACCTATTGTTATGTCCTTCGTATCCTAACCTTTACTAAGTTCACACAGGCATGTATTATACATATAATCGTCACTTTTCAATTTAGTTCAATTATCACCTTTTTACCAATTCACAACTAATTTAATTTACAATCAAACACATATATATAATTCAAATACATACAGTATAAGTTATAAATGTCATAAGAACTTACCTAGCCAAAATACCAAACAATTTGAATCTTTAAGAACGAATTTACAATTTTCACTTTTCCTCAATTAACTTTGATTTGATCCAGTTCTTGATCTATATAATTATTCTATACAATTTCTCAATGCTAAACATTAAAATAGTATGCAATGACATGAATTAACCTATATAATTTCATTTTTTTGATACCCTTAAAATTTTACATTTTATTCAATTTAGTACCTAAAATCGAAATAATCATATCTTTCAATTTTGAGCCTTGATTTGAAAATTAATTTCAACTAATCCTTTAAGGACTATCTACTACCTATTATTACTGAAATTTTACATCAAATTTACAATTTATTCACTTTAGTCCTTTTTTACAAAATTAACAATTAAACATTATAATTTAGTTATTTTTCATAATCTAAGCTTAAAATCTATCAATTGAACACCTATTTCTTCAAGAAATGAAAACTTTCAAAAATTGTAACAGTTTTACAAATTTATACATGTGCTACCTAAATTAAGTCTCATGACTTTAAAAACATAAAAATTACAAGAACTTGACTTAATTACAATACCTAATTAGTAGCCGGTAGTTGAAACCCTTGAAGCTTCATGTTTCTATTATGATGGATAGTTTAAAGGTAGGAAAAGAAGAGAATTCTTTAGTTCTTTCCACTGAAAATGGTTTTATACCATGATTAAACTAAGATTAATTAACAAAAGTTAATTAACTCACTAATCAAGTTTTTAATGTTTAAGCCATCAACTTCCACTAGCATCTTTTCCAAAATGCTTTAATTGCCATTTTGGACCTTTGGTTATTTGCAATTTAATTCCTTAAGTTTTTGGTCAATTAAAAACCTATAGTGATTAGAATTTTACAATTTAGTCCTTGTACCTAAATTAAATAATTAAAAGACAAAATTAATGGGCCAAAATTTAATATGCTAATTTACTAAATCTGTAAATATTTATATTTAATATTTGAGGACCTAGTTTATGAAAATAGGGCTCCGAAACTGATTTTTTTAACATCACTGAAAATCGAGTTGTTACAACTAATACCAAAATGCATCATGAAAAAATCCAAAAGTAAAGAGAAAGTTACAAGTTTCATATTGATGGATAGTTTTGATGCATTTTCGTGTTTGGGTCATATCTCCTAACATGCTTGGAATTTGGAGCTAAAATTTCTACAATGAATGTACAATATGCAGATCTTCAATAAACTTTCTTGGACTTTTCTCATTGGGAGTCGTTAACTTGGACAAAAGAAGTCATCAATTAACATATAAAAAATTACTTCAAAAGATGACAAAGAAGTGGGCCTAGCAATTCTTTTGCATTGTCATTTTCCTCTTCAAAAACCTCTATAAATAGTCTTTGGTTTCAAAATAGGAGGCATCTTGGAGTTGAGATCAAGATCATCTTCTTGTTAGTGTTTGTTTATTTCTTTATCCTTGTAAAATCTCAAGTTTCTTATATCTAATATGTTTTTTTCATATAAGTTTGAGTTGTTTAATTTTGTTGTATTATTCTAAGTTTCCAATACTGAGGTGAAAGGGTGAAACTCTTGAAAAATATTAAGGTGAATTCTATACACATCATTTGAGCTAAAATTAATTATCAATCACTTGTCATAATTATACGTGTGAAGTAAGATTTTTTTTATTTGTTATAGACAATAGATGACACAATGAATGCTTTGATAAATTAACCTTGATTTGTTGTAGACATATAAAAATTGACATAATAAATATTTGAAATTTTTTTTATAAGTTTTGAAGTTCTCAAATGCTTATAATACCATATGTTATATTTTTGGACTGAACTTAAATAATTAAACTTTCACATTACACCATTATTTGCTTATAGATTCATTTGCTAAACTCTTGGACTTATTAGATAATCATATTGGACATTTCTTTTGTAATGCCCTAAAATTTATATTTTTTTTTGAGAATTCCATAGATTAGTATTATTTTTATATTATTTATCTATTTCTATTTCATTTATTTCATTTGCATTTAGAATTTTGATTCAAAAAAAGTAAGGAATTATAAACTTGAAAAACACGGATCGGGTTGCGCCATACATATGAAAGAATATAGAATAATGATGTATTTGGCGAATCAAATACCATGGTCTAATAAGGAACCTTTCGGATTCGTTGATAATTTTTTGAAAGATTTCTTCGAAAAGGTTTCATTAACTCCTCATTTATATCGAGTAGACCTTGTTGTTGTGAGAATTCTTAATTCATGAGTTGTAGAGAGGGACTTATGTCACCACAAACAGAGACTAAAGCAAGTGTTGGATCCAAAGCTGGTGTTAAAAGGTATAAATTGACTTATTATACTCCTGAATATGAAGTCAAAGATACTGATATCTTGGCAGCCTTCCGAGTAACTCCTCAACCCGGAGTTCCGCCTGAGGAAGCAGGGGCCACGGTAGCTGCTGAATCTTCTACTGGTACATGGACAACCGTGTGGACCGATGAGCTTACCAGCCTTAATCATTACAAAGGGCGATGCTACGACATTAAGCCCATTCCTGGAGAAGAAGATCAATATATATGTTATGTAGCTTACCCTTTAGACCTTTTTGAAGAAGGTTCTGTTACTAACATGTTTACTTCCATTGTGGGTAATGTATTTGGGTTCAAAGCCCTGCGCGCTCTACGTCTAGAGGATCTGCGAATCCCTACTGCTTATATTAAAACTTTCCAAGGCCCGCCCCATGGCATCTAGGTTGAAAGAGATAAATTGAACAAGTATGGTCGCCCCCTATTAGGATGTACTATTAAACCTAAATTGGGGTTATCCGCTAAGAACTACAGTAGAGCAGTTTATAAATGTCTACGTGGCGGGCTTGATTTTACCAAAGATGATGAGAATGTGAACTCCCAACTATTTATGCGCTGGAGAGACCGTTTCTTATTTTGTGCCGAAGCAATTTATAAATCACAGGCTAAACAGGTGAAATCAAAGGGAATTACTTGAATGCTACTGCAGGTACATGTGAAGAAATGATCAAAAGGGCCGTGTGTGCTAGAGAATTGGGAGTTCCTATCGTAATGCATGACTACTTAACAGGTGGGTTTACTGCAAATACTAGCTTGGCTCATTATTGTCTAGATAATGGTCTACTTATTCACATCCATCGCTCAATACACGCAGTTATTGATAGACAGAAGAATCATGGTATGCACTTTCGTGTACTAGCTAAAGCTTTACGTATGTTTGGTGGAGATCATATTCACGCTGGTACAGTAGTAGGTAAACTTGAAGGAGAAAGGGACATAACTTTGGGCTTTGTTGATTTACTACGTGATGATTTTATTGAAAAAGATCAAAGTCGTGGTATTTATTTCACTCAAGATTGGGTTTCTATGCCAGGTGTTCTGCCCGTAGCTTCAGGGGGTATTAACGTTTGGCATATGCCTGCTTTGACCGAGATCGGTAAAGAGTTGTGCTAGAGTAGGTTTCTGAGTAGTGGTTGTGTTATGGATGTTAAGGGAGATAATTAAGAGATTTGGAGGCTATCTTTTGGGATTTTGTTTTTCGTTTCAATTTTTTTCAGTCTTCTTTCAAAGTTTTAGACATTACAACTCTCTCAAGCCCGTGTCGATTTTCTTTTTGCTAATTTCTTTTTTTTCATCTTTGGCACTTCTCAGTTCGTTGTGGTGCGATTATTGTTTGTGTTTTTGGTGTGTATTCTGGTAAGTTTAGTTAAACGTGATTATTACTTAGGTTCTGCTAATTGCTACTAAATGGGTTGTCTTGTGTTAGGAGAAGATTAAGTGACTGGAATTCTTCCCTAACGAAGTCATAGTATGCTGAATCACCATTGTTCAGTCAAAGGTAAGGACTTTTGTCATTTTTAAAGGTTACTCGTCTCACAGAGGTTGCAAATAGTTGTCGATCTGAGTGACTGATTGGGGGTTTTAATTGGTTTTGTTGGCCAATTATATGTGCTAGTAATCTTGGGATCATGTTTATTGCGAAAACGAACTAGGTACACACTTGAAAACATAAAAAACAAGAATCGACGAAAGCCGAAAAATAAAACTGTCGACGTCATACGAGCGTGTGGTCACTCGTGTGGTAGGCCGTGTGGCAGTACACGGGCGTGTGATCAACGAGCCAGGCCGTGTGCCCAAGATACGGGTGCGTAACACGGCCATGTGTTAACCGGTGAGGCCATGTGGGCCACATGGGCAAGCCATATGGACGTGTGAGCCCAATTTTCTGAAACACTTTGAATGGTTGCTCGGGTCACCCAAGTCGACTAGGACCTACTGTAGGGTCAATGAGAGTTACTTGACCCTCTAATTTCGTGGTTTAACTATGTATTATACATGCCTTAGCATGTTCACCGATTTGTATGTATGATATGCTAATTGCATATTTGCATGTCATATATTGTATGCTGCATTGCATCGAGGTTAGGTTAATGTATATGAAGGAAGTATTCTGAAAGGCTCCTAAGCCTGATATCTGGTAGCTCAGCTACAATTATCTAATTATGTGCCACATTCAGTACAGTATGGTGTGTAGGGATAGATGGATCGATTTTATCCCTACATGGTGTGTAGGGTTGGACAGAGTTGGTCTGTAGAGGCTGGTGGGTAGGTCTCTGTTTAATCTATTTTGTTCTGCATATTGTATCTGAGATGGGCTAAGGTCCTAAAATATATATATATATATATATCTGATTCTACATCTGAGTGAGCTAAAGCCTACAATAATTTCTGTAAGGGGCTTCGGCCTAAACTGTTTGTGATTATGATCTGATATGTGCCTATTTGCATGTTTTCTGTAGGGATTACATATTGAGTTTGTGAAAACTCACCATTTTTCTATTTAATCTGTGTAGGTAATCACCAAACTTGACGGGTCGGTGCAGCGGAGGACTCAGCGGTGGCCACATGGTTTTCCATTTGGACTATTTTCTGTTTACTTATGATTTAATTATTATTTGGGGAAATTTTGATGTAGTTAAGGCCTTTACGAATTTTTACTTAATTTGGGATTTTGAAATGCTTTATGGTTTTTACTACTAGTGGTAGGAAAGCTCGTGTTTTCAAAAGAACTGAACATTTTACAAAACTACCATGCATACGAAAATGGTTTTAAAAGCTTCCGCGTAAAAGTAATGTTTTAAATCAGATCGATTAGGATGTGATTTCCCGGACTAAGTTCAAGTTAATAATTGGAACTATTTTAAGTTTAATGCAGTTTCAAACTTACTCTCATGTGACATCGCCAGATTCGGCCATAACGTCCAGGTCGGGTTTAGGGTGTTACACCTTTTATGGACATACCTTTGCTTATCCTTAATTGTTGGATGTAAATTGCTAGATTATCTGATTGGAACTTCCATTTTGTGTGGATTCTAATTGACTGATAAGATTGAGTACTACAATTTAATCTAAATATGAAATCAAGAGTGGATCTCTAACTTCAGCATATTTTCTTCCAGGATTTGTTTTTTTTTATTTCTTTTGTTGATTTTTATTTCTAGTGTTTCTTACACCTACTTTCATTTTTGACATTCATTCCAAAGTTAAGTGTTATACATTTTTCTAGCATAGTACTTGTAATCTTGTAAGTTCTAATAAACTTTTTTTGTGGATCGACCTTGGACTCTCGAGATTTTGTTACTTGAATATAACATGCACTTAGGTTGTAGACCTAGAAGGTGTCTGTCAAGTTTTTGGAGCCACTACAAGGGAGGTAAGATTTAGATTACAAGCTATAAGTATTTTTCCTTTATATATATATGGTTGGTTCTACTATCTATAGTGTTTTTCATTATTTCATCTAATTTTTTCTTTAAAAGGATGGTTGTACCACCTAATTTGTTTATGCATATTTGACATCTGATTTTAATTATCATCGTTTAGTTAGAAAGAATTGTGAAACCTTTGTTGGTAATTGATTAAAATACCTCCACATTCACCTACCATGGATGAAATTGCAAGAGCTCATGATGAAAATGAGATTCGGCAAGTGCAAACCTATTGGGAAATGTGTCCATATTGTAGTAAACATGTAACTGCTTTCTATGTATTTGAACGATGAATAAATTAATAAAGTTAATTTCACATTTCCCTATTATATCTTTTGGTTTTTGTCTTTCATATTTTGCATACAAAGCGAAATTGTGACAAGCTAATATTAGTTCATTGATTGTCTAAGTTTAAACTGATAACATGTGGCGCAGTAAAAATGTTTAAATTACAAGAAAGACAACTTACTTCAGTAGATAATCTAAACGAGTCTATAATCCCGTAAAAGAATCAAAGTGAGAATTTGATTCAAATATTTAGAAGGATTATTATGCCATCTACAATTCGAATAGGGGAGATGGCTAGTCTTGGCTATCGGAGCAGCTGACTCCACGAGTAGAGACATAGATGTTGTAATAATACGATTTTCAGTGGTGTCAGAAACAATGATTTTAAGGCCATAATTCTGAAGAAATAATTCGTAAATATTATTCAATTAATATTTATGAGGACTATAACATCGTATTAAATTTTGGTTAAGAAATTTTATCGTTTAGATAGTTTAATAAGTAAAAAGGACTAAATTGTAAAAACTGAAAAGGTTGAGTAGTTAAATTAAAAAGACTAAATGGACAACTTAACCTATAGTGGAATTTGATGAGGTTATGCTTAATTAATTGGTTTAATTAGGTTTAGTTAATGATTTATTAAAGCTTAATTAAGAAAGTTGAAATATTTACAAATATAGTATATATAATAAATTAATCCTAAATTAAAGAAGAAATTTTCATTTTCTTCTCATCTTCTCCACGGAAAGAATAGGAAAAGCTAAGGTTTCATGTTTTTAAAATGAAAGCTTGATTTGGTAAGTGAATTTTAGCATGTTTTTAGTAATTTTTATATTTTTGAATTCGTAATAGCTTGATCTAGCTAAATTGGGGATAAACTTGTGAAATTGTTAAATGTTATGAAAGTTGTCATTGATGAATGGGGTTATTTCTTAAGGCTTATGATGAAATATGAAACTTTGTTGATAGATTAGATTGCTTTGAAAAATGATTTTTTTGATGATTTTTAATGTTAGGGACTAAATTGATTAAATGATAAATTGCTTGTACTTGAGGTGAAATTATTGCAAATAGGGGCTGATATGAAGTTATAAAACATTTGACTATCATGAGTGTTGAGGAAAAATGGGTAATTTGCATGATTAGGGCCTAAAGACTTAATTGAATAAAAATGAAAAGTTGAGGGACAATTAGGTACATTTCTAAAAAGGACTTAATTGCATGAAAGGATCAAATTGTGTTATTATTCTAATTAATGAAATGAAATTATTATGTTTAGATCAAGAACGTGACGGTAATCGTGGACAAAGAAAAATTACGGAGTAGTCCCTATACTTTGGAATTTTCTACAAATCAATACAGTAAGTTCGTACATTTATTTATACTTCTAATAGTATTTATATTCTCTGCTAATTATGCTTCTAATAGTATTTATATTCTCTGTTAATATTCTTTATTAATATTCTCTTATTGAATATTTATATACTAAAAGTATGCTCTATCGAGCCATACCTACTGATTCTACTAAAACGAGTAAATTTTACTATTATACTGAGTGAAGCTTAAATGAGAAAATTCTACTGTTATACTGAATGGAGCTCAAACGAGTAAAATCTACAAATATACTGAAATAAAGCTAAATCAAACAAAGTCCACTGAGGATACTGAACTATTGAATTGGTTGTAATGATTGTTATAAGTTGCGTATAATGGGAATCTCTATGTTAATATTGGTTTATGTTATGTTCGATTGGAAAGTTTTATTGAATTATAAAATGAACTTACTAAGCTTCATTCAAGCTTACCTGTATTTGGTTCATTTTGTAAACTATGATTTGAAGATTAAGAAGATCGTGTCAACGTCAAAGATCACACTATCTAGAAACCTTGGTAGATTTTGATTCTCAGTTTTGGTATATGGCATGTATTAGGACCCTATGAATAACTTATGTCAATTACTTAGTTTGAGTAAGATGTTATGCTATTATGTGTTTTGAATGACTTGTAAGAATCTACATGTTACTAAATGGGACTAATAGTTAAATACATGAAATGCTAGGTTATGTGATAACTCAAAAGTTTGTATTGCAATGGTTGTTATGGTATGCATATTTATAATGTACTTGAGTTCCAAATTGGAAGTGAAATGAGATGAAATGTATTGAGATGTTAATGATAACACTTTGGTTGACATAATGGTTAAGATATTGACATGTTTGAGTGTGATTAAAGTTGGTTTTGGTCTATGCAATTGTGTGATTGAATGTGTTTAGGTACTTAAGCACATGGGTGAAAATTGAGTTTGGAATTGGAAATTTTGGGGCACACACGACCAAAGACACGAGTATGTGCCTAGAGCATGTGTAAAAGTATTATAGATTCAATTTTCACACCATTAGACACACGGCCCACTACACGATTGTGTAAGAGTTTTTCGATTGTTACAGGGGCTAACACACGGCTGTGTGATCCAAATCAGAGAGTTACACGGTCCATACACATGGGCATGTGGGATAGTCGCAGAGCCATGTTAGAGCCACAAGGGCTAGGCTCTACCACACGGGCTGGGCTCTGTCACACGGCCTGGACAAACAGCCGTGTGACCCCTGACTTGAAAATTTTCAATTTCTTTCTAAATGTTCTGATTTGTTCTGAATTGGTCCTTAAATGTCCGTAATGTATTTTTATAGCTTCAAAAGCTCGATTTAAGGCCTGAACTAAATGGTCTCTTTCATATTGAATATTACTTATGATTATGGAATTAAATTGATTATTGAATATAAATTGTTATCAACTGTTCCAACTTGAATAGTAACATCTTGTATCCTATTCCGACAACGGAAATGGGATAAGGGTGTTACAAATGTAGTCATTAAAAGAACGATACATTGAACTGGACCCAAGTTGAATTAATTCTGAATCTGTTTGTGAATTAATTCACTTGTGACATTCATAGTGTGACTTACCTAAATCCTGAGTTAGTCATTGACCATGCACATATAACTCATGTGCTTTAATATAAGTGCAGACTTATGCTCTAAAGATGATTGAGCCGATAGCCGATTTGTTTGGTACATGACTTGTGTATGACATGACTTTACTAGTAACAATGGAATTTATAGATTGATTAAAGAGTTAACGATATCTTCTCATTGACATTGTGTGGATTAATAAATATGGCATACGACCATCGGTTGCTTGTTCACAAATGAGCAATTTATCAAAGTCATTAGTTGACAGTGGTTATATTAATCATGAAAAAGACACAATGGTGACAATGAGATAAAATAGGATTGTATTGACTGAATGCGTTTAACTCAAAGGACTCAAAGATATCATATGAGGGTAACACATAGATGATGATGTCATTGGATAAAGCAGTTGGATGAATTGTTTCCATAAAGAGTATACAATAAGGAGTTTTTTAATCATGGTACTTCATGTGGACTAACTTCATGATTAAATAAATTGTGAATTACCGGAATGATGCTTCTGGACATGATTGTAATTACTCGAGTCTAATTGTATATGTCCGATTAGTGCCTCCGCTAGCTCAAAAAAAGCTTGATTGGACTACGTTTGAATCGGAAGAAAACATTACAACTTTGGAAATAATTTATTTGATTAGATTTATTTGATGTGGAATTAAATTATGCAATTGTGAGAATTGTTCAACTAGAGAATTTGACTAAAGAATTTTTCTTCAAAAATAATTTGGAAAATGTTAATGATTTTTGGGAAATTTATTTTTTATTAAGTAAAATTAAATTAATAAAATTAATTAAAATAAATATGATATTTTTGGAAATTAATTTTCAAGTGATAATGGGCCCAATTATAATAGCCCAATTCTCAATGGTGACAGATTAGCAATTTCGAGACGACAAAATTTCATCGTGTTGACTCGTAAATATTATTTTTAGAATATTTACGGAGTCATTAGAGTTCTATTAAATTTTGGCAAAGAAATTTTATCGTTTAGATAGCTAATTAAAGAAAATGACTAAATTGAAAAAGAGGAAAAATATAGTAATTATAGCATTTAAGTGATTTAATAGCTTGATTATTAAATTATAAAGGACCAGTGTAGTAAATATTCCCTAGAATTAACATTGGACGACATTATGGATGAAAATTATTAAATATTACATTATTTAATGGCAAGATGGTAAATTTTATAAAATCAAAACAAAAATTAAAGGAATTAAAAGACAATTCTTCTTCATTTCTTCTCTTCATAGCTGAAAACACCACGAAAGCTTAGTTTTGGAGGTTCAACTAGTTCACCCTCTTGCATGAGTAAGTTTTTGAATTCCGTGTCTTTTAATTTTTATGTTTTTGAGATCATTGCAACTAGGTCCAACTAGTCTGTACCGTCATTTTTGAATATGTTAAAAATTTTAGAAGTTTCCATTGATGAATCTTGAATTTTTTTGATGATAATTATGTATTTGAAGCTTTGATTGTGTTATTTAGTGATTTTGTGAAGTGATTTTTGTTAGATTTTGATTTAGGGATTAAATTGTGAAAATATTAAAATTTTAAGGTTTGATAGTGAATTTGATGTTTAGTAGGGACTTTTAAGGGCCTAGTATATTCAAATGAATTGTTGGCTTGAGAAAAATGATTAATTTGATTATTTTCGGGTTAAAGGACTAAATTGCAAAAGTTGTAAAAGTTAAGGGTAATTGTGTAATTTTGAAAAATAAAAGGGTATAAATTGTAGGTTAAATGTAAGCTAATAATTGAAGAATTTTATATTTTAGATCAAGGCCTGGTTGATACTTGTGGAAAAGAAAAAATTATGGAATAGTCCTTGAACTTCTACAACAACTACAATTTAGTCTAGGTAAGTTTGTACGGTTTAAAATTTAACATCTGTATGAATTTTTGAATAATATAAAATGGTATAATAGATATATTTAATTATTGATGATGAAATGTTATTTGAGAAATGTTATTGAATTTAATTTTTGGATCGGATTGAACGTGGGGTAGAGTGCAATCGGGATATGGTGTGTTATGGGGGATTGGAGTGGAAATTGTTTTGGAGACTATTTCAGAGTGGACCGAGGTTCAGTATTTTTTACGAACTCTCGTGTTATACTTTCTGTTTTGGTGTGTTTCGGTTGGATTAGCTCTTCGGAGCCATTGGTGTGTTTCGGATGGATTAGCTCTTATAAGCATTTGGTGTGTTTCAGATGGATGAGCTCTTATGAGCATTTGGTGTGTTTCGGATGGATTAGCTCTAATGAGCATCTGGTGTGTTTTGGTTGGATTGTTGATGTACTCTTATCCATAAGTCGTTCATCGAATTGGAAATCTCGGTAAGGTAACTTGTTTAGTGATTTTGATGGATTTGCCATATATTTGAGTATTGAGTTGAAATTTTATGATTTATCAGTTAAGATTGTGGATGGTAGGGAACATTAATGGTTGTACTATTATTTGATTTGTTGTATTTACTTTGGTAAGATTTATCGTTTTAATACATCAAACTTACTAAGCATTTTTAAGCTTACTTATGTTAATTACTTTTCTTGTAGATACTTGGAAGGTTAAACGATCGAATCGACACTCAAGTCACACTATCCATAAATTTCGGTAGTTTTTGAAACGTTTATTTCGGATTATATGACATGTAATAGGTTTGCATGTTATTACTAATGTTTCGGATATGTAAATTGCTAAGTATGATCTTATGTGCAAATTTATAACTTATATGATACATGTGAATGAGGCAAGATGTTTTAATGCAAATATTTGGTATGTGTTAATGGAATGTTGTGTTTGAGGTGCTTATAATAGGCACATTGGTTAGATGTTTAATTTGTGAATTAATAAGTTGTGTTTGATGATTCATTTTTTATGTATAATTGTATATATTTTTGGTATCAATGAGGATACATTGTTTAGGCACTTAGGATGTTGATTTGGCATGTTTTTGGCTTGTTTAATGTCACATTGAATAGGTTTTTTGGCTGGTAAATAGATTACTTAAAGTCCACATAAGTTTGAAATGGTAAACTCGTTGTTCAAGGTTCATTTTTTGTTCACACGACATGGGCGTGTGACTCAGCCATGTGAGACACACGGGCTGGCGACACGGTCATGTGCCATCTGATGAGTTCTTTGTGGTGTAAGTCTGTGAGTTACATAGCCTAGCACACAGCCTAGCACACGGACGTGTGGGGGCAATTTCGAGTGTTACACGGCTTGACACACGGGTGTGTGACATGGTCGTGTGACCCTAATTAGAGAGTTACACGGGTGAGGACAGGGGTTGGGACAAAGCTGTGTGTTCCTAGTTTGAAAGTTACATGGCCTTAGACACGGGCGTGGGTCTTAGCCGTGTGAGGCACACGGCCATGTGACCTCTGTTTTCAAATTTTTGTAACTTTTGTTAAACTTTCCAAATTGTTTCAGATTGGTCCCGATTGTTTATAAGTTATTTTTAGGGCCTTGAGGGCTTGATTTAGGGATAGAATGTATGCATATGATTGGTTTATGATTTGTTTAAGTTGTTGAATGAAATTAAGTTTAAGTGTTTCTAATTGTTTGGTAATGCTCCGTAACATTAATTCGACGATGGATACGGGTTAGGGGTGTTACACCAATGGGTAATTGAACTTAAAAATTGGATCAAAACTTAAAAACTAATTGAACCAGACCCTATGCATGAAACTGGGCTGACGGTCCAACTAGTGGCTGGAGCTTGTAAAAAGTAATTCATAAAATTAAAAAGTAATTCATAATGACCTAATTATAAAAATCAAAATTGAACTTGTAACAATCCAAATTTTGGTAGTGTCAGAAAATGCGCTTTTAGAACTTTATTTCTGTAAACCAAGTCTGTAAGGACAAAAGTAAAGATTGAGGAAGTTAGTATGAAAATATATTGATGTTCGATTAAGTAATTTAACCAAGAAAATAATTATTTAAAGTTAAAGGACTAAATTGTAAAAATCCAACCTTATTGAGTTTTAATTAAAAAATTCTTGATAACCTAGATAACAATGATCTAAAAGACCAAAATGGTTATTTAACTATAACACTCTGATACCCGACCCAACCACCAGGTCCAAGCTACAGTGTGTCACATTCGTTGCTGGAACAACTACAATTAGTTTAGAATTAAAATATGCAATTAATGCTTAAATAAATTTTTTTTATATATATTCAACATGAAATATAATAATTATCGAGCTTTATACAAGCTTACTAAAGCTCTAAAGTTAAAACAAAATTAATAAAGGACTAGAATGAAAAGATTTAAAATTTCAGGGTCGATGTTATAACGTGAGGGAGTTCCTCATCACGACGTGACTCACTGTCTTGGTCTCGTCGTGGCAATAGGGTTTTGCATCGCGTTGTAACCTAGAGCACAACTTCGTTTCGAGGACCTACATTTGACTTCGCAACGTGGCCTTCTTATTGTAACAAGGTTTGAATGACGTCACGATGTTCCTCTCTATTTTTGCAATATTCATTCTCAAATTTTCAAACTTTACCACCTTAGCTAAAAACCTATTCAGTGCCATTCAACATGCATAATAAACTCAAAACATCACACTTGCAACATCAAAATCATCCATCATTATCAAGTCATACCAAAACAAGCTTAAATACATATCAATTAACCATATTTCCTTTCTACAATACATATTTATTCAACAAGCCACAATAGCACCAAGTATACCAATTCAAATCATCCATTCGACCAATTAATTCAAACCAATCAATTAACTCATTCAGTCTTGCCAATTCAATGAACCCTACATGCCTTTAACATATCCAATACACATACAAATAATCATATGCATACTACTTGCTCATTCAACCTCCAATCAATCAATTAACCAAGCAATAAGTGCTTACCAACATCTTCATATCAAAACATGCCCCTTTTTTTTAACTAGTCATCTATCTAATTAACCTTCAAATAACTATCATTATACCATCATTCATAAGTTATCCAATTTCTAATTTTATGCCAACACAACATATCCTACTCATGTACTATGTTATATGATTCAAGCATGAAGTATATATATACACATATATTTCATACCAAGTATATCAATAATTAAGATCAAACATGAACTTTGTAAAATATAAAAGACTATCTTAGGTACATGCCATTAAACTAACAAGGGACTTCACCAACTTTTTTGAGTTTGGGATTTCAGTTGGATGCTGATATCAATGGGATGATAATGATGACTGCCTCTAAGTGTGCGAACATTTAGAGTAAAACTCGTGCAAATGAAAATATGAATATTTAAGTGCAGTATCTGTAAGTGAACATATCAAATTGTATACAGAAGTGTTACAACGGAACATTGGTAAGTATTCCAAGGATCATACCTAAAGGATTGTGTCACGTCCCAAAGTATGGGTAAATTTTTCTAGATTAAATTCATAAATATTGAAAATATTTTATTTTTATGTTTAGCTATATTGTTGGGCTTCTGTTTGTAACCTTCTGATAAGGGCATCTGACAGCTCAATTCCCTCTTCCTTATATTTTTCTCATGTGCTACTCTTGCTAGGCTTAAAACCCTATGGTGCTGTCAACCCTAGATATAAATACATACATAAGTTAGGCTAACCACTATTTTCCTTTTCTTTTTCCATAATCTTTCTTATGCCGCCTTCTCTACCTTTTCTCTTCTCCTCTTCACTCTTTCTCTTATCTTCTTTCTCTTCTTTTTTCTTGACTGTCACACCATTGTAGCCATCGTATTCATTAACCATCCTTGATTTGTAGTTGTACCTTAAATTTCTTAAACTGTCGAATCCTTTTCCTTTACTGAATCATCCTCATTTCATTCGAATTTCGTTGGTGTTTAGATCCGTCAATGAAAACATCATTATCTTGTGTCGTAGGGTGGTAAGTCTGATCTATTTCAATGGTTAAATCTCGATTTTCTATTGTACAATTGAATTATGTTGTTTTTTATATTTGGCTTAACTGATCTCTTTTGGATTTATGCCGAACGCCTTAATACCGATTGCTAACTTGCGTATTTTGTGTGAATATGTCATTTGAAGGATTGAATTTGGGGGTATCAGATCATATCTGAATTTATGAAGTGCCAAACGAACTTGTGGTGAAAGTGTGTGTCCTAGCCATAAAATCAGTGGTAAATCATGTATGGTTTTTGGGTCACACGATCTGTCACATGGGTGTGTATCCCACACGGGTGCTCGACACAATTGTATGCTACTATATTTTTAGGGTATTTTAATGTCACACAACCATAGCTAGTTACATGGCCAAACACACAACCATGTAACTATCATTGGGGATTTTGTTATTGACCACACGACCTGACCACACGACCGTGTGACCACTATTTTACAGTTCTACTTTAATTTTTGTGAAATGTTTCAGTTTAGTCCCTGTACAATACTCAAGTTGTTTTAGAGTTTTCGTAAGCTCAATTGAGACCCTGTTACCATATTTGTCTTAAAACTAGTGATCTGTTTAATTATCCGTATAATGTGGATAATTTGTGAATTCGTGTTGGACTCTATTGTTTGATTAAATTACTACTGTCACTGCTTAATTAATAATCCGTTATTATTACTACTACTGTTATCATTACTGTTATCCATAATCTGTAATATTATGCATTAGGGTTTGGGTTGTTGAAGGAAGAAGTGCTACTGGCAGTTTATCCGTATGTCTACTGGTAATTCATCTGCAAATCTATTGGCGGTTCATCCGTATATCTACTGGTGGTATTTCCACTCGAGCTTTTGCTCCTACTGTTATGGTGTGTAGGGTTGGACGGGTTCTAAGGAACTCTTACTGTAGAGTGTAAAGGATAGATGGGTAGGAAAATTTTACTGTTACTTTTTCATACTGCATACTTACTGATATCACTGTGAAATTGATAATATGATATGTACTATAAATTGCAAAATTGTGTGTTGATAATTATTGTTTTATTTACTTATTGCTTGGGTGTTAAGACCACACTGAGTTTTGTAACTCACCTTTTAATTATTCCTATCTTTTTAGGTAACTGTTGAGGTTAGGGCTCGGACTCTGCATTCGGAGCACTGTCACCAAATTTTTACTCAAAAGTATTTTTAAACTCCATTTTATAAACTTTGTTGATTATTACATTGTTTAAAAACGAACTGTGGCATGGATTTTAATACTTCATTTGGATGTGTGAATTGGGGATTTGACATTATACACTTTTGATAACAAACTCAAATTTGAATAAGGTTTATAAGAGTTTATTTTTAAATTGTTTTAGAAATGTGCAAATATGATTTTCCTAACAACTTTGGAACTAAAATCAAAATAAACAAGATAATTAAACAAACTAGCATTTCTTAAAATGTATTAAAAATTATAAATGCGACTTTTGGAAATCAAGCATAATTTTTTTTCTACAAAGTGGTCTTCATTAGTTTTATAAAGTGTTGAATATTAAATATATATATCTTCTTCTAAATAAGTTTGAGATTTTACAACTTAAAACCATTACATTGAATCTGGATTTTTTTGGGCTATTCAGTGGCTAATGTAATTCTCACGATTCATCCATAATGTCTAGGCCGAGTTGGGGACGTTACAGACTTTAGATTAGAGAATCTTATTATTAAATTATTACAGAAAATAATTACTAATCTAATTGAGTCACGAAGTAGTAGTGTGAATCCTAATTAAAGTATTATTTAAATTAATTAAATTAATTAACCTAAAATAACCTAATGTAATTTGCTATTCCTAGTGTCAACAATGGGAACCTTTAGCCTATGATTGATTAAGAAATCTTAATTAACAGGCAGAAAATTAACTTTAGAAGTCGGGTTGTTTTTAGGAAATTAGTTATTAATTAACTAGTATTACCTCCTAGCCTCTACTAATTAACTAATCGACAGGTACTAGCTTATCTCCTAACCTCACTTTCTCCACAGAGATAAATTATGATTTACTCAATAAACTTATCTCCCGACCTTATTTAACCTAGATTACTTCCTAGGGTCGTCAATCCTAGGGTTGAGGTACACATAATTTAAGCCAGCTAATTCTATGATCAACCCCTATTCTTCCGTTAATTAATCTACTTAATTAATCAATTCTATAACTGAATCATGCAATATAGAAATAAAGCATAAGAAATTATCCTAATATTCATATAAACGTTAATTGGTCAGGTAAACGGAATATAAATAAAAGAATAAAATCCCTGGATTCAAATATTGGTGCTGATTGTAGACATACGTAGCCAATACCAGTACAATCCAATGTACTATAAAGTGTGGGTTGCAAAACAGAAGGTAATGGAAAAGTTACATCATAGTTGGGATGGTTTGTATAACTATCTATTGCAATGGCGTCAAGTATCGAGTGTGATGGTTGTATAATTATCTATGGCAATAGAGCATGCTAGGCCTGACCAGAAAATGTCAAATGTATCCTATCGTGTGAAACTAACGTAAGGGATTTACGATTGTCAGAAATTCTTAGCACTTCGATTCCCATGCACACATGCAATTGCAATATATGTGGGAATGTACAGATTGAGTATGCACCTTACATCAATGACATTTACCAACTAGAACTCATTCACAATGTGTGGAGTCTTGAATTCCTACCTATCCCAGATGAGAGTATGTGGCTGCCAGTGTCCAGTGCGCCGTTCGAGTTGACACTAAACAAGGATTTGCATCACATCCCGAATTTCACCTGGATAAAGAATGATATGGATTTTTAGGGAAGAGATGGTCAACAGAAATTATACGGGTATTGTAGAAACCCAGGGCATACGAAGACAACATATTCTCTGTACAAGGATACGTTGGGGCCTCAACGTCGATAACATTGTTTTCTACCAAATTTCATATTCAATAACGTGCTTCATGTATTCCCTTTGGTTCAATTTGTTATTTAATGTTAACTTACGCATAACTCATGATAGATACTAACAAAGACAAATGTATTGTTTGAATTAATAACCTCGATTTATTTGTAACATATTTATATTTTATTGCAATATTTATAAAAAAAATATACTCAATCGTGTCATTAGGGAGAATGTGTGCCGCAAAGCGGTGAACAACGGTCGTGTGGAGGATTTCTGTGTATAACCAGGCGTACAACCTGGGGTTCAATCGGAGGTGCATCAGGAGGTGGGGGCCTGTAGACTTTCTTCTCATCATCATCGTCGCTGAAATATGTACCTAGCATTGTTCCCTAGGAAATCATTTCTTTGGGTATGACAGCATCATCATCTTCCTCCGTGGTCGATTGCTTCATCGTTCTCGCCTACTATCATGTATCTGCACTCTTGCTCAAGTGGTTACGACAATGAGCCATCCTGGTAAAATAGTGATACAGGTGGTGTTTGGGTCAATATAGGCGTGTAACCATAAAGTGCCTCAAATCCAAGAAACGTCAGCATCAACCTGGGCATCGACTACTGTATGGGCATTTGCATCGGTATCGTCATTGGTGGCAGTGCATACACCGACATCTATCTTGACTTGGGCATCGGCATCGACATCGACATCGACATGGGGTTGTAGTATACGGAGGATGTTGATGCCCCAAAATATGTACCTACAGGAATAAAAGAATCGACCATGTACAGCGGTAGTCCGTAGTTTGGTGGTGCATGTGGAAAAACATGGGGTTAGTGAATTGAATGGGAATAAGTAGAGCGAACTGACCCGAATATTGCGAAGCCACTGATGGCGCATCTTCTGCTGGAGCCAATAAAGAACCCGTCGTGCGACCGCGTTCCCTCTTACGCTGCTTTGGCAATCAACGTTGCCTCTTCGGCCAAATTTGCTTATGCCTCGCCTCCGATGGTAATAGTTATGGCTTGCTGATGACTCTAAACCATGTCAAGTAATCATCAACTGCCGCCGTGTCCGTCGAGAAAAATGGTTCGCGGGTGGGTATGTATTTCATCCTACGATCCCAAGCCTGGATGTGCTCTTTGTACTTCTTTACCTAATCCTCATCATTCTTTCTCGAATGTCCACATTGTTTAGTACCTTCAGGTCTCGTAGTGGTGGTGGAATTTGTTGCCTATACCTGAACTACCGTAAAACCCAGTTCGATTCGTGCATTTCTACCATCGCATACGCTATCAGCGACACCTTTGTGTCGCATATCTCCTGATTGGCCAACACTTTCGACGGGATACAAGATATAATCTCAAGATCGGTATACGACATCCATTCAAACTGAAAAGCAGAATTGTAAATATCGTTACGTACAGATTTTTTTAATGAATCATTGCGTAATTAATATAGGTTCGAAAAGGATAGGTAATTAACCTCATTTTCTGAGCGTTGATCTAACAGCAGCCTGACGTCTTCCAACTCGTTAGACAATCCCACATAACTCGGCCCGTGGTTCCACTTATACAAGTGATATATTAGTCGAAACATATAATAAATAAAAACATTTGCTATACAAACTACATATTTATTGATAAATGATGTTTACCTCGTCAGCAACGGGAACATGTATGGGTCGATCACTTTGGGACTTAGAAATGGTATTTGCCATCAGGCTCACGATTGCAATAACCGCAGGTAACCATCGATCGATATCTTATCCGGTTACGTTGCCCGACAAAGCTTTTGGTATAACATGGACAACACGATAGATCTCCAACTTAGTTTTGTGCATTCACTGAAATCTGTTAGATGTAGAAGCCACCTTACGTACACCAAATTTCTAGATTTATCGGGCACTAAAATGCCCCCGATTAATCTAATGATGAATGCTCGGGCGTATTGTTGTACGACCTCCTCCATTGCGTCGTTGGGAAGCTTATCAAAATTTATCTCCAACCAGTTGATTGATATCCGACCACCTTCGAACGTGTTTGGGACTTTCCCCAACATTGTCATGTAGAGAAGTCCACTTTCCCCAAACCACCACTGATCCCGTGATGACTGACACATCCATCAGCAAACTGAGCTGTAATGCTACGTCCTCGAGTGTGATTATACACTCGCTGTATGGAAGGTGAAAAGTATGTGTTTCGGGTCTCCATCTTTCCACCAACGCACTGATTACTGTGGGATCGAGTTTGTAGCCCCCTTGCATGCGAGATGCTGCAAGAATCCAACCTCTTGCAGTTACCCACTAATTTCAGGGATCGGAGGCTCCCCTGTATTATGTATGAATGCCTCCAGCTCACAATTGTCTTCATATTTGTAACATAAAAAAATTAGATTTACAAAAAAAATTAAATTTCAACATAATAAAAAATAACAAAATTTTAAAATTTATCTTACCATTGTTAATTGGGCAGTGAAAATATGATTGTCGTCGAAACAAATTAGAGAGACGTCAATTCTCGAGAAATTGATCCAAACAAATACAATATAATATGATTAAAAATAATATTTTTAAATGAAAAAATAAATAAATATTGAATAAAAAGCTTGAGAGAGTTGAGAGAGCTTGAGAGAAAGATGTGAATAAAAAAAAATTTAGGGATATTTATAGGTTAAAAATAATATTACCATTGGGATTTTATTTTTTTTACCATTTGGCGCGACAATGGTTAAAAAATCGTTTTGTTTTATCGTTGAGGGTGTGCTTTTACTTTTTCTCTCATAAAAACGAACTATTTCCTTAATTAAAATTTAAAACGGCCTAAAGGCTTCATTAAAAAAATAGCATTTTATGCTAATTTAGCCATCAATACCAAATATAATTGATAAAGATATTTTTTTAGAAAAAATGAAATAAAGAATCTCGGAACTTTGAAGTTAAAATTTGTTTTATTTAAAAATATAATTTATTGTTATTTAGTTATAAATACAATTACTAAAGAATTTCTTTTATGAAATAAGGAATTTACTTTTAATTAATTATAAAATAATATAGTAACAAATCATAAATTATAACCACGTCAAATAGAAATTATTATTATTTAAATTTTAATTAATAAAATTTGAGTTAACGGATAGGATTAAAATTTTAAAAAAGAAAAAAACTAAAATTAAATCGACAACTTTGCAAAATCGTGAAATGGGGAAAAGGAAGTAGAGGTATAATCTTCAATCTTTGCAGTGCTCCACCGTCACTGCAAATTCAGGAACTCCATGAATCCTTCTCCAATTCAACCTTTTCTCCCTTCCCAAAACCCTAACCCTAATTTCCCACTCCCTCCCCTCTCGCACAACCCTAATCCTGTTTGCCCTCCATCCCTCTCCGCCGCTCTATGCTCCCTCACCTCCCTCGTCTCTCTCTCCCACCGAACCCTCGACTCCCATTCTACCCTCACCACATCCCTAAACCCTGGCCTTGTCACTTGCCCTTCTAACCCTAACCATCTCCTTCCCCCAGGGTCTCTTTTCTCCCATTTCCTGCACTGCCCTTCCCCACAAACTATCGACCTTCACCCCCAAATTACCGTAATACCCTCAAATCCGCTTTACATTTACATCCCCAAGACTCTATTTTCAGGGTAAGCAATGCTCGGACCTTTGCCTCTCTTTAGATGATTACTTTTCTGATTTTGGGTCTCATTTCTTTTACAAAAATTGTCCTGGTGCTGTCAGTTTGTTTGATATTGATAACAACACTAAAGCCACGTTTACTTTACCAGCTTTTTTATCGGTTGAATGCGTTAGTTCTGAGGGTTCTAATGAAAGAGAGAGTGAGGTTAGTGAAAGGAAGGGTTTAAGGGTTTTAGCTTCGGGTTTATGGGACATTGGGAGGGAAGTTGAGAGGTGGGGTGATTACCCTGCTTCGTATTCGTTTAATATTGCTTGCGGGATATTGGGTTCGAGAATGATGAAAGGAGGGGATTTGAGGAAATGGTTGGTTGCTAATTCACCACGATATGGTATTGTGATTGATGAGTATATGGGGCATCATATCGTTTTGCTGGTTAGGTTGTGTTTGAAAGCTGTTGCGAGGGAAGCTACCTCGTTAGTGGAAGCAGGGATGGAATACAAAGAAGATAAGGTGAAAGAATCGGATGTGAATTTGGCGAGGAGAATGTTTGAATGTCCTGTTTTGCTTCAAGTTTTAATGTGGTTAGGTTCTCAGCTTTCTGTTTTGTATGGTGAATTAAATGGGAAATTCTTTGCAATTAATATGATCAAGCAATGTGTGTTAGAAGGAGCATCAAGGTTGTTGTTGTTTCCCATGCAAGAAAAGGTGATCAATTCACTTAATTTGGGACAAGAGTCACAAAGTTTGTTTACTAATGGTGTTGAGGAAATTAAACTTGAGGAGCCAACTGAGCAAAGTAATGAACCAGTTAAAACAGTTGACGGAAGCATTGGTGTTGGGACAATACTTGTATCCCAGGTAGCAGCAGCAGTTGCTGCATTGCATGAAAGGTGTTTCCTTGAAGGAAAAATAAAGCATTTACAGGCTTCCCGACCTCCTTCAAGATATGAGCGGTTAGTTACCATTTTCAGTTCTTTGTCTTAAGACAATCTGCGTGCTTATGTTTTCTCAAAGGTTCTTATAACCCCGTTATGCTATCTTCTTCATTGTTTTCATTGTTCTGTATCATTTGCAATCCGATATTATTTTTATTTTTTATTATTTTGTTTATAATGATGTCTCTTAGTTTTATGTTTACAAATAAACTTAATTATATTTTAGTTAATTAAAAAGCATCACTGTCTCAGACTTGCTCATTAGTTAGGATAATTGATGGTGACATGCTAATAGAGGCCTCCTTGATGTGTAGGATGGCCGAGCATGCTTATGTTTCAGAGAGAGCTGATGCAGAGAGGAAAAAACGTCCTAACTATAGACCCATAATTGATCATGATGGGCTTCCTCGGCAGGCATCATCTAATGAGGTACAACTTCATATTTTGCAAAATGTTTTGAGCTGCACTTTGCTTTAGAATTTAAAGCTATGCTCTTTCAAATTGGCTAGCATCTTTCACTTGATTCTACCGGCACAGCTTAGGGTACTAAGGTTTATGATAACTATAATTTGGAATTTTTAACAAAAGAGGGAAGTTTAATATAGAAGAAAAAACATAAGAGAAGAAGAAAAGAAAAGATAACCTAAGCTTCGCACTTATGGTTCCTTCTTTGAATTACACAACCAGGAAGAAACAAAAGTGTTGTTAAGGCACGCACCTAGGTGCTGAGGTACAGCGAAAAATCACCAATACGTTTTTAACATTCTCAGGCAAAGTGATTTTACTAGGCGCTCGCCTTAATGTGCTTTTTACTGTGCTTTAGCTAGCTTGAGTGAAGTGGTGAGCCAATGTTGATTTTTTTTTTTCTATTTAGAGTGAAGTGGTGGAGAGGCAACTTTAACTTTTTCTTTTTCAATTCAAAGACCCACTCAGCAGAAAACCCAAAAACTCATTGAAGCCCACTATAAACTTTTAAGTTTCTTTTTTCTTTTTTATTTTCTAAAGAAAAACTGAAATATTATTAATTCCTAAGCTGACTTTTAACTTTTTTTATTTTTATTTTTATATTTAAAAACTCAAAAGTATTATTATTTCTCTTTATTTTATTAATTGCAAACCCACTATTCCTCAGCTTTATTAGTTAAAACCAGATACAGACACTACCAAGCAAAAGGTAAACATGTTTTCTTTATTTTCAATCTATTCTATTGTTTCTTATTCTTTTAATTCTTTTTCTCCTCCTCGATTTTATTTTTCTATTGCAATTTCTTTTCAATAATTTTGGAGCAAAGATTGATATATTTCCTTTTCTTAACCATTATTGTAATGCTGAAGACCTGAAAGCAATGTAAAATTTTTGATTTTTTAACTAACAGACCAACCCTAATGTAATGTAATATATATTTATATGTATAAGCATGTGCCTTATTTTACTCAGGCGAGTGCTTTTTTTGCGCCTTGCGCCTCGGGCTATATAGAGGACTATGCGTTTTGAGTGCGCCTAGCGCCCTTGATGACGCTGACAAAGCCTAAGCATCACACATAGGGTCCCCTAGGAGTTGCACCTAAGGATGATTGCATTGCATGATCTAATAGCAATAATGCTAAAAAGTTCTCATAATCCTTATATTTTTCCCCTAAATGTAATAGTTTATTGATATTATATAGGCTACTATACTACTACCAAGCCTAATCCTAAAAGATCTAGAATTCTGATCCTAAGTAGGACTTTGGAAGAAATACTTCAAAGACTTCTAGTAAAATAGTAAACTCAACTCAAAAACAAAACCTAATAGGATTGGAAAAGACACTAAGATACTAAACATTAATGTAGTTGTAAAATGCCTAAAATATAGCTCTGGATCAATAAAATATTGCAACTAGCCCCTAAACAATAGAGTTTCAAAATAAAATCTCAAGTAAGCTTACCCCTCAATTAGCTTATCACTGTACTGCATCAACTACTTTATTTCCTCACGATTCCTTTTTTGATTATATAAGGAAACAAATAGGACTAAAACAAGAGAGGAGATATTGGCTGAAGAAAGAGACTACAAAAGGCGAAGAATGTCATATCGTGGGAAGAAATTGAAGCGGACAAAATTGGAGGTTTGAAGTTTTTTTGAACTGCAATTGCCTTCTGGGATTTTGCTCCCCATTTGTTATATTATATTTGCTAACTGATGTTTCAACCATGAATGAGCCTTTCTTTTTATTGCTTTAGAGTGTGTGTTTGTGTGTGCATATGTGTGTGTGTGTGTGTGTGTGTGTGTGTGTTTATAAGAAAAGAGCTTTCAACACAGCTGATTGAGATGCCTTCATGCGTGCTCAAAAGAGCGAAGGAATTTCCATTTCTTAATATTTTATTCCTTGTGCCTGTGTTGAAATTCCAAAATATTCCCTCAAATTATATGCCTTAGTAGAAGGATAACTTTTAGGAGTCATTATTAACAAGGGATTTAAATGAGGTAAATGCAGGATCAGTTAAATTTTAAGGTTCTTGTTCTTAAGTAGTGCTTTAAGTTATTTCCATATATTTTTATAGGTTATGAGGGATATAATAGAGGAATACACTGAGGAAATCAAGAAAGCTGGTGGCATTGGTTGCTTTGTGAAAGGAGCAGATGAAGAAAGGTTGTTATCATCTGAATCACCAGTTCCTTATGATCATGCTGTGAATGCTGGTGAGCATAGAAAAAGTACCAGTGATATTTCTGAAGCAGTGAGTGGTAGCCCAGACCATTATGGGAGAAGATCACACAATGACCAGCATAGTAGATCTTCAAGGTTCGAAAATTACTCACTGAACAATTTTGAGCAATCGAGAAGGCATTGTGATCTTGAAGATCAAAGGAGAAGAATTGGTGAAGAGAAACACAGAGAAGACCATTCCAGAACCTCAAGACACAGAAGTCATGGGGGGTCAGACAGGCGAAGAAGCCACAGAAGGGAGCGTGATGATGTAGAATCCACAAGAGCCACACTCTATGAGAGAGGAAGTCGATCTAGTATTTCTAAACTTAGGGATTACAAATCATCTTATTCTGTTTCTAATTCTTCTGATGACTTTCATGAAAAAAAGAATTACCTGAAGTTGGACAGTAGAGACCAGAATCGAAGGAGCTCCTATGAGAATCAAACTTCAGGCTCCAGTGCACAAAATGGATTTGATGATAGATATAATCCTTTAGAATCTGAAGACATGTTTGATGATGTACTCGGTGGCAAGTATGTCAGACCAGATTGATATCATGGATGTGGCTGCGGGTTTTCTGCAAATGAACTATATCCTTATTGATGTGGCAAATCTTGAGTAGGTTCCTTTCCTTGGGTGAGTTTATCAGCTATCATCCTTTAGATCAGATCTAGTGATTTTATTTATATATAGTTTTGTTTTTGACATGGTTACTTCAATAACTTTGCACTTTGCAGTAATAAGTCATGAGGCTTCAGCATATCTCAATATGTATCCTCCTTTGTATCCTTTATTGTATATTATTTTCCCAGTTTAGCGCTGGCACTTTTTGTTTTTGTCTTTTTGATCTGTGCTTCTTGATTTTTCTGATTCTTAACTGATGTAACAAAGGAGCCCTAATTTTGGCCTCAGCATTTTCAGTATCCTTTTTCTCTGAGACATTAAAATCTTCAATATCATGAGTTATGTCATCTTAGAACTTTCTTGAGGGCCATTAAGAGCATATTTAATGGCTTTATTCATATCTTCATTTTCTTGTTATCATTATAGGTTGCTATGTATTTAGAATTTATCTATAGTCTTAGCATTACTTTTTCTTAAGATCTTACGAAGAATTTTAGAATACTGTTAACTATACTCATATCTGGTTTAAGGTGAAGACATGATATGATTTAAATGATTGTTCTAGCTCTTGTCTGTCTTTAGCATTGGGTTAATGAAACTCAAAATATTCTGTGTTAGTGTCAATTTCGATTTTTGTGCTATACATTCAGGATGTTGCAGGTACCATATTCTACATAGCTGATTGCCTGGTTCAAGTTGCTAGCAATGTTGCTATGCTGTGAACTTATTTTATGGCTTTCTACTATTGAGATCATTCTTTTCTTTCTGTTGTGTTATGGTTGAAACTTAGAAAGCATAAATATTTAAAAAGCTAGCAGAAGGATAAGGTTGCAATGCATGTCTTTGGGCTAATGCTGAATAACATAGAAGTATCTTAGTTGCATACTAATTGAAGATTTTACAGGTTTGTTATGGTATATGATAGCCGCAAACTATCATTTTGCTAAATTCTCGGGCAAAGACTCCCATGTCATTCTCATCGTAATAGTTGTCATATGTGTTTGTGATGTTTTCATGTGTATATTATTGCTGTCATTCATTCATGTATAGGGTGTTTGTAAAGGATGCCTTCTTACTGTTTGATGTTCTTTACTTGTAGATGGCAAGGGATGACATTGGCCCTTACGGATGGAGAGTATGAAATTTGACAATGAAAATTAAATCTACTTTTCTTTTTTAATCTTTTGCGTTGTTTGCCTATGAAAATCCACTTGCACCTGAATTTTAACTAGCAACAAAGTTTTTTGTTTTCGTTTTTGGTGTAAATTCTTGTGTACAATTTTTTTTATGTTAATTTTATGTACTTATTACCTTGTTTGTTTGAAGAAGTTTCAGGCAGACCACTATTCTCAAATTACAATGGGTTGGTAATCTGTTGTCGTAAAATGCCTTTGCACATATTCCTAATCCTTTGACCAAGTTGCCAATCCTCTTTTAACTCTCTCTCTCCAAATGTATTCTTTCGGGAGTAATTTCTGAAAGGGATTTACTTCGACTTATATGTTTTTTTATCCATTTTGATACTTGAATTTGAAAAATATTAAAGTTTAATGATTAGATAGTTTGATATTGTGTCACATCATTTGAAAATTAAAAAATTATATAAAATTTTAGGTAATGACTATAATTTTAGAGTGTGATTTATAATATTTAAATAATTAGTGGAATTGGTTAGATTAGTTTTCAATTTAATTTATTTGATTGGTTCAATCGTTAAACAAATAATAATTAAATTAATAATTTTTTGAAGATATTAAATAAATAATTAAAAATTCATAGATTTTCTAAAAATCATTAACCAAGATCAATTTGTTCAACTTTTAGTTTTTGTTTCAGTTCTTGATTTTTATCAATTTTGAGTTGTTTTTTATTAAATTGATTAACTCTTTTTGTTTGGACTAATATAACAATTCCTTCTTAGTTCAATTGGTTCAATCAACTAACTTAATTACGTTATCAAATTTTAATCAAATTTAAATTTATAGACCAAAATGGATTTAATTGTCATCAAATTAAATGAAAAGTAAAAATATTAAAGTGGATTTAGGTGTCAAGTTTAGACAAAAAAGTATGTTATTCTTTCTATAATGTAGCTATATATGATATATATTTTATAACAAGTACCCTATTTATATATATAAAAAAAACAAAAAAAGTTTGAAAGTATGTTATGTAAATCTACCAAGTTTTATTGTGAAAATATTTAGATGTAATTATTTCATTATGTTCCAAATTTCAACACATTTCTCTTTTCGATCACACTTTATTATTATTATTATTTGTATAAAATGAAAAGTATCACAACAACTAGCCTGCTCTATTTAGCAAAGACAATAAGTTGTTTGGAGTTGCAGATAAAAGAATATCCCTCGAGTAAAAGATCATGTGCCAAGTTAGCTAGATGATCTGCACATCGATTCCTCTATTTATGTATGCTTTGTATTTCAATCACCCTACTCTCATTGACAAGTTTCATGCAATCTCAAGCCAATGAACTAAGAGGGCGCCATCGTTTAAAACCATTGTCTCGATTGTAGAATCCATTTCAACTATCCTTGATTTTTATTTCTGTTTCTTTTTAGGATTATTTATCTTAAAACTTATATGTCTATTATTCTGCTTTACTGTTGCCTGTTTTTGTCCTAGTTGAGATGATTGACGTTTTAAAGTAAGAGAACTTAATAGATAATGTACAGTTTTAGATACCTAAGATAAATTACATGGAAGAAACTGATTGTTTATAGAAGGATAAAAGTTGCACTCATACTATGTATATTGACTTTAAAAACGAAAATAATATTTCATCAATTAGGCTCAGTTTGTTTCACTGAAAATGACTTTCGGAAAATGATTTCTGGAAAATGATTTACTTTTCTAGAAAAGCTAATATTTTCTAGTGTTTGGAAGAATCTGTGTAAAATATTTTCTATTGTTTGGTAGATTTCTTAAAAATATTTCATAAAAGTTGTTTTCAATTAAACAAACATATATTTGAGATTTTATTTTTTTTATTGTTTAATAGAATTTATTTTTATCTATAATTTTATATTTTACATTGTTTCTACATTTATTAAAAATATTATGCTAAATTCAGATTCATTACAACGTCATTTTTTTAATTACATTACTACTAAGTGAGTATTTTTATTTAAAAATGTGACATCAACAAAATTGACAAAAAAAATTAATGATATCAACAATTGAACTTGATTTTTAAATTTGAAAAGTAAAGGGGCTAAATTCTTGAAAATAAAAGTAGAAAAACTAAATTACAAATTTGTGAAGTATACATGGATTTATGAGATATTTTAACCTTTATACTACAAAACATTTATTATTAATATATTTATAATTGTAATAAATATTTATTATTAAAATATTAATATTGAATATTTTCAATAATATGTGAATAATATTATTTAAAATTATTATTTTTAAAATTTATTATTAAAATAAAATTGAAATATTAAATAATTTATTTAAATAATAAATTATATTTATTATATTAATAATTTATTATATGACTAAATATAAATAACTAAATATGTATATTTAATAATATTGAAAAATATAATATTTTAAATATTTTT
The DNA here is from genome assembly GCF_007990345.1 of Gossypium hirsutum. Lineage (NCBI taxonomy): Eukaryota > Viridiplantae > Streptophyta > Magnoliopsida > Malvales > Malvaceae > Gossypium > Gossypium hirsutum. Next base: position 69,769,033 of record NC_053436.1, on the reverse strand, counting down.
AAAAATAATTTTATATAAAAATAAAATTATCTATAGATGAGCTCTTTTCCGGAAAATGACTTACGCTTTTCAAAATGGTAAGTCATTTTACAGGAAAAAAGGGCTTATTTTACTTTGACATGTAAGTCATTTTCTGTTGACCAAACTATTTTCTGTGAAACAAACACAGGAAAATGCAAAAAATATTTTCCGTAAAACCTTTTACATGTAAACAAACGGACCCTTAGTAAATGTTTTAATAGCTTAATAGATATTACTTCTATATATTTTCATAAGTTATATAATAAAGTTAATAAAATAGAACAACAAATAAATAATTTAGGAGAAGTAACTGAATTAGATTTGAACAATGAATCTAAAGATATTTTATCTAAAGTTAATAATAAATTAGAACAAGTTCATATTAATAAAAATATAGAGCAAGAAATAGATTTAGGTCCTTTATATTATGGTAATAGTAATATAATATTAAGTTTGTTAGAAGAAGAAGACACTTTCTCTGAAGAATCATCTACTAAAAATAAAAGATATATAAAATCTGAATGTAACACCCCAAACTTGTATCCGTTACCAAAATAGGGTTATAAGGTATTATTGAACTATCACATCATAACATATACATATCTCATGCATTTAAACATTCTAACACATATGTCATTCAATACAATCATATGGCCACCAGACACACTCGTGTCATAGGCCGTGTGGAAACAGGACATACATATTGACTTGGGTCACACGGCTGACCACACGCCCGTGTGTCAGCTCGTGTGCTACACATGGCCAATAGATAAGCCCGTATGTCTAGGCCCTGTAACTCACTGACTTATTTTAACTAAGCTTCAGCAGACACACGGTCGAGTCACACGCCCGTGTGCTCAACCGTGTGGACGAGAAATAGGCTTATTTAAGCCACTTTTCCTCACCCAAATTCAATCACCTATAAAATACATATAACACCATACTCTCATTCAATTTGGCAGCCAAAACAACCATTTCAAAAAGACATTATGTGCCATTTAAAAATCCAAGCATCTATATGCTCAAGTTAATACCATTTGTGCCATCAAACACATACCAAACCAATATGACTTGCAAGCCAATATATGCATATAATATATTCAATAATTCAAACAATTTGCATATCTTCATCTCATCAACTACTTGCCAAAACATGCCATATTTAATACACATATACATAACCAATATTTAACTAAGTTAAGTCAAATCACATGGCTTAAACACATCAATGCATATAAGCTTCAATAGCTAAAATAACTTATACATATCATATCATCAACTAGCCTATACATGCCATATTTCCAATTTAAAAGAGTTCAAAAATACCAAAACAACTCTTGGATAGTGTGATGAAATCTTCAATAACTTCCAACCCGAGAGAGCTTTCAAATCACTGTAAAATACGAAAAATAAACAGAGTAAGCTAATAAGCTTAGTAAGCTCGTATGACTAGTATGTACTATATACAATTTAACAGTTAATTCAGAATTAGAGAAACATGAGGACATATAAATCAGCTCCATCAAAATCAACATGTAATACAATAAGAACCTGTTAATTCCTGTATGTATTCATCGGTTTTCCCTTACATATCATATGAAATTATTAAATATCACTTACTTGTCGAGCATGTCACGTATTCTTGTACCGTTATCTTCTCCGTTGAACCATGGAAATAACATCAAATATTCTGTATCTTGTACACTAATGGGCATATATGTGGTTAAACCACCTATATCTCGATTCACATATATAACATTTGTTCATACATCATTATAACCTATATTACCATTTCAATACAATCCAACCAATTTTGCCAAATGCATAAGCATATAAAATCATCAATACCATGTAATTCACATAACATTATGGCAACTTATTTCTATTCGTATAAATTGTAATTCATTCATATAACCAGTAGTTCATCCGTATAAATAGTAGTTTATCAGTAATAACAGTAATTCATCCGTATTAACAGTAATTCATCCATATAAACACATATCTTATTCATATGATCAGTAACAGTAATTATGCCCGCTGAACTTATTAGAATATCGAAGAATACTCGGGTGATACACTTTAAGTGTATTAATCGGTAATTCGTCAATTCATTATCATTTATGCTCTTTCGAGCCATGATCGGTAAGCTCCTCTTGAGCTAATGAGCAGTAAGCTCTATTAAGCTGAAACGGTAAGCTCCAATGAGCTGAAATCAGTAAGCTCTTACGAGCTGATATATTGGTAAGCTCATAAGAGCTGTGGTGAGTCCGCAACAAATGCAGGAGATCGACGAAAACGGTAACCCTAGTGACATGTCACTCGTATTCTACGATTTTCTAAAGTTCAAACGAGGCTCAGTATTATCCAACTTCATCATTTAAACATTTAATGATCAATAATTCAATTTATCAAATCATATACATTCAATTCAATTCAATTAAATATATACATTTAAATACTCAATTTGCATACTCAATGCATATGATCATACCGAATCCATGTAACCTATATAACATTTGTGACATTTCACTTCTATTCATGTAAACAGTAATACAATCATATAACCGGTAATTCGAATTTCAAGTGGATTATTCATTCAACTTATACACATACATTTTAAACAATTACATGTATTTAATAATTCAGTTCTAGCTATACGAACTTACCTAGAGTTGCTCGAATAAAACTATTGGTTATTCGTCCACTTTTCGTTTTTCCCGATCTAGTTCTGGTAATTGCTTATCTTGATCTAGATATAGTATCAAATTCAGTATATTAACTTCTAAACTATTCAATTTAACGTATAATACACATTTTGGAAAAATTATTCTTTTTCCCCTAATGTTTTACATTTTTACAATTTAGTCTTTATCACGTAAAATTGCAAATTCATGCAATTTAAGGACAATCCATGCTAGCCGAATTTTACCCATACTACTAGCAGCCCATATTTTCAATTTAATCACACATCTAACCATGAATTTTACACTTTTCTCAATTTAGTCCTTAATTGACATTTTCGTCAAAAATCACTTCATAAAACTTGTTAATCTAGCTTCAAACATTAATAATCTATCATAAAACATCTAAAAAACCAAGCATTAAACAATGGCATCATTCAAAATCTATAGCAGTTTCGAAAACGAAGGTACGGGCTAGCTAGATTAAGCTACAACGAATTCAAAAACGTAGAAATCATTAAAAATTGAGCTAAAATCGTACCTTAATCAAGCTAATAGTGTGCCGAACCAAAGAACTCTTCCATGGTTGTTTTCTTTGTTCAATTTCGATGAAAGAGATGAGAAAATAAACTTAAAATTATTTTTGTTTTATTTTATTAACCTTATTTACCAATTTACTAAATTAACCTTTAAAAATATTAAAAATTACACCATTTGCCATGATATCATCATTCACTAACCATAATTGGCCTATTTATCACTTAAGGACCTTTACTTTAATATTCTATAACTATTTGACACTTTTAGCTAATAGAACACAAGTTTTACGCGCTACGCGATTTAGTCCTTTTTACCAAATTAACCACTCAAACAGTAAAATTTCTTTACGAAATTTTCACACAAACATTCTATCATACTGTAAACCTTAATAAAATGATAAAATAAATATTTAGAACTCAAATTGTGGTCCTAAAACTACTGTTTCGATTAACCCTAAAAACAGGCTGTTACACTGAAAAACAGAAAAGAAATTTTACTTATCAACAAAAATATGACTTCCAATCTTATAAACAACTTATGGAACATTTGAAGAATAAATTTACTAAGAAATCTGATAAAAATAAAAAAAATAGAATATCTAAAACTTATAGAATAACTTTATGAAAAACATAAAGATCTATTTCTATTATTTAATTATCATTATATGCTAAACTATGATTCTACAGATAGTAGTAGTAGTTCTAATAATTCTATAATCTTAGAAGATATAAAAGTTCAAGTTATAAATCTGATGAAGAAAATTCTTCAACAGATGAAGATGAAAATATAAACATACCCGAACTAATGGAAACTGATCAAACAGATCAAGATCCTAATGGAAAAAGGAAATTAAATTTAGATATTCTAAAAGATGATTATTTAAGATTCTTTAATAAAAAAAATGAACAAGTTGAAAATATAACTAGAATTTTTTGTAATCAAACCGAAAATATTGCTACTAATAAAATAAAATCTAAAAATTTAGGAGTCGTCTACCCAACCAGTTCCATATAGAATAGACGATCTAAATAAAAGAAATGTTGCTTAAGAAGGAATATATTTAGATCTTACAAATATTCCTATAGCAGACTATGAAAAAACTATAGATGATTGAGCATTGCCTAAGATTATAGTTATAAACAACAACACTTGGTCAAAAGAAAATTTTTTAAATTATTTTGTTAGAACATTTTAAGAAGATGTTTTACAATTCCTAAGAAGATGTGAAGAACAAGAAAAAGGAAAAGAAAAAAAAAGGACAATTAATCAACGGGATTCAAACTCCCAAAGATGCATTAAAAGGATTAACATACATTTTAAAAACATAATTTTGTGGCTATGCTGATAAAAAAGATCAAGATAGCCTATCTAGTTATGTGCTGTCAAAAATTAAATTATGTGACATTAAATATTTAGAAGATTTTTTAAAAAAAGTTCTTCATGAATATCAAAAACTAAAAAAATGAAAATATAGATTTTTGGAAAAAATAATATTTTCATAAATTACCACCACCATAGGATAAGATTTGTATAAAAAAATACGGTTCTTATTTAGAAAAACGTAGCAATTTGGTGTAGATTCAGAAAGTATAGATTCTATAGGAAATAGGATTAATTTTGCAAAAGAAATAATAACTAGTTATTGTTTCCAAAGTAAGGCTTATAAACAGGTTAGTAAATAAACTAAGTGATAACCAATGTACAAAAGTCCTAAAAAATGAATGGGAATTTGGATGTAAATCAGTATGCCCTAATACTTATAAAAATTATAAAAAGAGAAATTGTAACACCCTAAACTTGGCTTAGAAGTTTAGAGCGAATCCCGAATGTCACATTGATCACCGAAGTGCTCATAGGTAAATTTTTACAAAACAACTAATACGTCAAATCGTGATTTTTAATCGTTTAATAACCAGTTAGAAAAATTACAGTTAATATTGTATATATATAAGCGGAATAAAACGTAAAATAAAACGAATAAAACTTAAATTAGAATTTGTACCACAGTTTTTTAAAAATTTACGTTTCGAAACTGAATGACAAATAGAAACTTAAAATATAAGTTATACTGAATTTAACCAAGATTGTCCGAGACCTCCGTACACCGAGTCCAGCGGTAAAATTCTGAGAAGATACCTAAAAAGGAAACACTAAGAGGGGGTGAGCTACTCGAGCTCGGTGTGAGTTCGAAACAAAACAAGAGACAGAAGAAAAACAAAATTCCAATCAGTAGCTCAACAGATCCTCAAATACTCACAGAGTCAGGAAGCATACTTGGGACTAATGTCTCAATGTCGTCTCAGACACTCCCTAATTCGATGCTCCATGGACCTGCATCTAAGACACACCCCCAACTTCTTCCAACAGTCGCTCGGATGGCGCTTCTTATAGTGCCCACAAATCGATACGCTCGCCCAATGACCAGAACTATTCACACAACCTTTACCAACACCCAACTGCGTTCTTATACGCTTCGCAGACTGAAGCTCCAACCTTAAAGGACTACGGTCTCTCTTCTTTCCACAATCCACACACTTATCTTTAAGCATTTCACTAGACTCCCTTATCCTAGCCTCGAACACTTTCTCTAATACTTCCCTCACTACCCGAGTCAATGCCTCAGTACCAAGCTCTGGGTTATCGCTACCTGAAGTTGGCAGAATTGAATTGTCCTCCAACTCCTGAACAGACACATGTCTCGGAGAAATAAACAGCTCCTCACAACCTTGCTTACCTTCAGAATCCATATCAGTCATGTGGCTAACTTAGGATATCTACACTTTCAGAAAGCAAACACAAAATAAGTACAAGAATCCACATTTCTAATCTTACGGTTTCAAATTTCTACCTGGACCAACATCGGAGTCTCAGACAGTTCATTTTCGTAAAAGATTTCCCGAAATAAAAATAATTTCAATTGACTGTGGTAAAGTTTCTCAAAATTCCTTTTTAAAACAAACATGTGCGTATACGGATACATAAAAACACAGACCGAGTTTTTGCAAACCTGGTCTGATACCACTAAATGTAACACCCTAAACCTAACCTAGAAGTTTAGACCGAATCCCAGATGTCACATTGATCACAGAAGTGCTCGTAGGTAAATTTTTACAAAACAACTGATACGTCAAATCGTGATTTTTAATCATTTAATAACCAGTCAGAAAAATTACAGTTAATATCGTATATATAAGCGGAATAAAACTTAAAATAAAACGAATAAAACTTAAATCAGAATTTGTACCACAGTTTTATAAAAATTTACATTTCGAAACTGAATGACAAATAAAATTGAAGGTATAACTTATATTGAATTTTCACCAAGACTGTCCAAGACCCGCACACTGAGTTTAGCGTTAAAATTCTGAGAAGATACCTGAAAAGGAAACACTAAGAGGGGGTGAGCTACTCGAGCTCGGTGTGAGTTCGAAACAAAAACAAGAGACAAAAGAAAAACGAAATTCCAATCAGTAGCTCAACAGATCCTCAAATACTCATAGAGTCAGAAAGCATACTTGGGACTAACGTCCCAACAAAACACAACAATCAGAGCACACTGAAACTCAACACAAGTTCTGTGCAGACAAACAAAATACAGACAACCAATCTTACAGTCAGATCTCATAGACAGATGCGTACGAAATGCAGTCAAGTGATAAAACTCACCTATCCAGCCAACATACCTCTCCATCCCCCAATCACACCCCATAAGAGTTGTTTAAGCTCATCCAACCAAAACACACCACTTAGGACCTAGAAAGACCCATCCAACCCGACACACCATATATGTGGACGAAGCCACTCAGAAGTTAATACGCAGCAGAGCTGGCGTATGTGATGTACAGAGCAATGCAGTAATCCTTATACAGTCCTGTTGCAGTTATACTGCCAGATTAGATAATAGTACGTAGCACAGTTGACGCACACGTAGTACAGTGCGATAAATCACCGTACAATATGATGCAGTAAAACTGCTAGATCAGATCAGAATCAGACTCCCTTCTCTTCATAAACTCACCCAAAATCATTTAATTTATGCAGGTGTATGCATGCACACAAACTCAAAGAATAGAGACACTTAAAAAGACAGTCTGTAACACTCCTAACCCGTAACCGTCACCGGAATAGGTTAGGAGGCATTACTTAACCCACAAGACAATTCATAATATTCGTATATCAAATATCAAATCATTACAATAAATTTCATTCATTCACATTCATTAATAACATAAAATAGAGCATATGATATTTAAACGTGCATTCGGAACTAAATTGATAACATATAAAAGTTTCAGAACTTATAAAAATTTTTAACTTTTCAAAGGTCACACGCCCGTTTAAGCCATCCTCGAATGCAAAATTTTTAACTAAATTGATAACATATAAAAGCTAGAATGATTCCGCACACTTTGTGCCATCTCAATTAACCGAAGCTTAGTCGGTATCGGACACTTAGTGCCTCCTATAGCCGAAGCTAGTTTAAATCGCACACTTAGTGCCAATTACCATCAGTTTATCATCGTATTCATCCAAACCAAACATATATACAATGTATATATAATCAAATCATCAAAATATACTTAACATCATGTTTTAAGTACGAACTTACCTCGTACTCTGAATTGTCGACTCGGACTGTTTACTCTACAATATTTGACTTCCCTTGGTCTAAGTCTGAATTCCTCTTTTCTTGATCTATATGTATTCAAAATTAACCCTTTTATTCACCAAATAATTAAAAACAATCTATATACACATATTTAGGGTATTTTACAAAATAGCCCTCACATTTTCACATTTTGACACTTTAGTCCCTAAATCACAAAATCACAAAATCACAAAATATACATAATTTGCTTATACTCATGCTTGACCGAATTCTCCTAGTTCTCATACAAGTCCATACATTTTATTTATTTTACATTTTAGTCCTTCAAAATAACATTTTTACAATTTAGCCCAAAATACTCAATTTCATCAAAAATCCAAAGACAAGACATGTAAACCCAACATCAAGCTTTCATAATTCATCAACTAACATCACAAAACTCATGAATTCATCAATGGCATCTCATCAAATCATCAACAATTTCATGAATTTAAGCATGGGCTAGCTAGAGCACTTAACAACGATCACAAAAACGCAAAAATTATCAAAAATCGAAACAAAAACATACCTCAATTAAGCTTTGAACTAACTGAAACCCTAAAACTCTTTTTCTTTTCTTTTATTCTTAAATCTTCGGCACCAACAACATATAATGCCTATTTTTCATGTTTTGTCTTAGTTATAATTAATTTAAATATTGTTTTACCATATTACCCTTGCATTAAAACATTAATATGCCATCAACTAATGTCTACTAATGTCATTTAATCATAACTTTGGTCAAATAACCACATAAAGACCTCACAATTATAAAGCCAAGTCAAATAGGCACTTTTAACATCTAGCACACAGCTTTTACATTTATGTGATTATGTCCTTTTTGCAAATCAAGCATACAAACAGCTAAATTTTCACACAGGACTTTCACACATGTCAATTCACTTATAATAAGCACAAAAAATAATATTAAAATATTTTTTAACTCAGATTTGTGGTCTTGAAACCACTATTCCGACTAGGGTCAAAACTGGACTGTTACAATTCTCCCCCTGAGAGATTTTCGTCCTTGAAAATCTTACCATTGAATAGATTCATATATAATTGTTTCATAATATCTTCAGGCTCCCACGTGGCCTCTTTGATACCATGTCACTACCACATCACTTTAACTAACGAAATTTTCTTATTTCGCAGTTCTTTAACCTCACGAGCTAAAATACAGATTGGTTTTTCTTCGTTAGTCATATCAGACTGAATCTCTATTTCAGACGGAGGAATCATATGTGAAGGATCGGATCTGTATCATCGAAGCATCAATACATGAAACACATTATGAATCTTTTCTAACTCTGGTGGCAATAACTATTTATATGCTACTGACCCAATACGCTCGATAATCTCATACGGCCCGATGAACCTCAGACTCAGTTTGCTTTTTCTACTGAACCGAAGCACTTTCTTCCACGGAGACACTTTCAAAAACACTTTATCGCGGATCTCAAACTCAATGTCTTTTCTTTTCAAATCCACATATGATTTCTGACGATCAGAAGCTGCTTTCAAACTATCTCAGATCACTTTAACTTTCTGCTCAGTTTCTTTTATCTAATCAACCCCGTGAATCTTATTTTCGCTGAGCTCCATCCAATACAAAGGTGTACGACATTTGCGACCATATAAAGCTTTGTAGGGTGCCATTTTAATGCTGGAGTGAAAACTGTTATTATAAGCGAAGTCAATTAAAGGTAGGTATTGTTCCCACATACCTTCAAACTCAAGAATGTAACATCTCAACATATCCTCGAGTATCTGGATAATCCGCTCGGATTGACCGTCCATTTGCGGATGAAAAGCAGTACTGAAGTGCAATTTAGTACCTAGAGCATCTTGCAACTTCTTCCAGAATCGTGATGTGAATCTCGAATATCTGTCTGATACTATAGACAATGGCACACCATGCAATCTCACAATATTAGAAATAAATAACTCAGCTAATTTATCAAGCGAGTAATCGGATCGAACTGGAATAAAATGAGCTGATTTCATCAAATGATCAACTACAGCCCAAATTGCATCTTTCTTTCTCGGAGATAAGGGCAAACCCGAAACAAAGTCCATGGTCACTCGATCCTATTTCCACTCTAGAACCATAATCGGTTGTAACAATCTCAATGGCACTTGATGTTTCGCTTTAACTTGCTGACAGATCAAACATTTAGAAACAAAGTCAGAAATATCTCTTTTCATTCCGAACCACCAATAACACTGTTTCAAATCAGTATACATTTTTGTACTACCCAGATGCACAGATAACTGACTATTATGAGCTTCGTTCAAAATCATCTGAATTAGCTCTAAATTTTTCGGAACACAAATTCAATTTCAAAATCTCAAACAATCGTCTTTGTCAACTCTAAATTCTGAATCAGACTCTACATCACACTGAGTTTGTTTAGCTAAAATCTCATTATCAATCTTCTGAGCTTCGATAATCTGTTGTAAAAACAAAGGTCTTGCTTTCAATTCAGCTAAAACTGAACCATCACTGGATAGAACCAAATGAGTATTCATCGCATGCAAAACAAACAATGATTTTTGACTCAAGGATCAGCAACAATATTAGCTTTTCTTGGATGATAATCAATCACAAGTTCATAGTCTTTTAGCAGTTCTAACCATATTCTCTGGCATAGATTCAGATCTTTCTGAGTCATCAAATACTTTAAACTCTTATGATCCGAGTATACGTGACATTTCTCACCGAACGAGTAGTGGCGCCAAATTTTTAGAGCAAACACAATCGCAGCTAACTTAAGATCGTGTGTTGGACAGTTCTTTTCGTGCAGCTTCAACTGTCTCGAAACATAAGCAATGACTTTGCTTTCTTGCATCAAAACACATCCCAGACCAATCAATGAAGCATCATTGTAAATTACAAATTCTTTACTCGATTCAGGTTGTATCAACACTGGAGCTTTAGTTAACAAAGTCTTCAACTGATCAAAGCTGTTCTGACATTTTTCGGGCCACTCAAACTTCACATCTTTCTGTAGCAGTTTTGTTAACGGAGTCGCAATCATCGAAAAACCTTTCACAAATCTTCTATAATAACCGGCAAGTCTCAGAAAACTACAGATTTCAAAGATATTCCTCAGAGGTTTTCAATCTAAAATAGCTGAAATTTTGCTCGGATCAACCCGGATACCAGATGCTGATACAATATGATCCAGGAAACCAACTTCCCGTAACCAGAACTCACATTTACTGAATTTCGCATACAACTTCTTATCTCGCAAAATGTGTAGCACTAATCTCAAATGCTCGGCATGTTCGGATTCATCACGAGAATAAATCAATATGTCATCAATAAATACAACAACAAATTGATCTAAATACGGTCTAAAAATTCTATTCATCAAATCCATAAAAGATAGCAGGTGCGTTAGTCAATCCGAAAGGCATAACTAAGAATTCATAGTGGCAGTACCTCATTCTGAAAGTAATTTTCGGAATATCTGAGTCTTTCACTCACAACTGATAATAACCTGATCTCAAATCTATTTTTGAAAACGCAGCAGCTCCTTTCAATTGATCAAACAAATCATCAATTCGTGGTAGAGAATATTTATTCTTAATAGTCACTTTATTCAATTGACGATAATCGATACACATTCTCATCGTACCATCTTTCTTTTTCACAAATAGAACTGGAGCACCCCAAGGTGAGAAACTCGGTCTGGTAAATCCTCTATTGGTCAACTCTTGCAACTGAGACTTTAATTCTTTTAATTTGGTCGGAGCCATTCTGTACGGAGTTATTGAAATCGGAGTAGTACCAGGTACTAATTCAATACCAAATTCTACCTCTCTAACCGGAGGTAATCCCGAAAGTTCTTTAGGAAATACGTTAGGGAACTCACACACAACAGGCACTGATTCAACTTTCTTTTCTGGTACTCTCGAATCAATCACATATGAAAAATAAGCTTCACAACCCTTTCTCATAATACTTAAACCTTTCATCGAAGATATTACAGTAGGCAGTCCATTCAAATCACTAGATTCAATTTTGACTATTTCGTCATTCTTGCATCTCAAATCAATAGTTTTCCGTTTGTAGTTCACCACAGCATCATGCAAAGTTAACCAATCCATACCCAGAATTATATCAAATTCATCAAAAGGTAACAATATTAGATTAGTTGGAAAACAAGTGTCTCAAAACATTAACAGACAATTCTTGCATACTTTATCAACCAGAACACATCTGCCTAAGGGGTTGGAAACTCTAATTACAAATTCATTAGACTCTACAGGCAAAGTCTTATTATTCACTAAGTTCATACATATATAAGAATGTGTTGATCCAGGATCTATCAAAGCAATCACAAAATGTACCCGTAATCACATCTGGCAATAAAGCTTCCTTGCGAGCTTGGATAGTATAAGCTCTGGCAGGTGCACGAGCCTCAGATCTAACAGTTGTGTCTTTTGTTCATCTTTGATTACCGCTTATATTTCTCGAATTTCTAGGAGGCCTACCATGAGAAGCATTACCACTCTGCTTCGGATTCTGAACATTATCTTTTTCAACTAAATTCGGGCAATCAATTACAAAATGATTTCCTGAACCACAACTGTAACAAGCTCGGTTGTTATTTTTCCCCAACATTCTCTAAAATGTCGTCTTCCACATTGATCACACTCAAGCTTTTCATTTTTTGCATTATCAACATTGGCAACAGACGTAGCTGAAGATTTGAAATTCGATTGCAATCTAACACGATATCTGTTTGAATGTCCCGCACTAGTCTTTAAACGACTGCTATCATCTCTAAAATTTTCTGATCCAGATTGAAATGATTTGCCCGATGATCTCTTTCATACCTCTCTAGCTTCAAAATCAACTTTTATTTTCTCTTTCCCAAGATCTTTAGCTTTACATGATCGTTCCACTAGTGCTACAAATTCTTTGATTTCCAAAATCCTGACTAACAGAAGAATATCTTCGTTTAAGACATCCTCGAATCGTTTGCACATTATTGCTTCTGTAGATACACATTTGCGAGCATACTGACTCAACCTTACAAATTCCCGCTCATATTCTGTGACAGACATATGACTTTTTTTAAGCTCGAGAAACTCTTCGCGTTCTGATAAATAAATCTCTAACTAATATATTTCCTCTGAAATTCAATTTAAAAAAAATCCCAAGTAACCTGTTCACTCGGAACCACAGATGTCAAAGTCTTCCACCAATGGTACGCCGTATCTCTCAGAAGACAACACATTTTATACATTCCTCTGGACTCAAAGACAATTCTTCAAACACTCTTATCGTGTTCTCTAACTAGAATTCAGATTTTTCAGTATCATCACTCGTTGTAGCTCAGAACTTTTTAGCCCATATTTTCTAATCTCATCGACTGGTGGTCTACTTAACTGAACCGGATTCACTGGTGGCATAACAGGAGTTTAAGGAGGATAAACCGGGGGTGGAGGTTGTTGTACAACCGGATTGGTTCTAATATATTGGGTGAACCAATCATTCATCATCTGATAGAAGGCTTGTTTAGCCTCACCATCACGACTACTCGTAACTAGTCAAGAATCAGATGGCACCGTCCCTTGGGCGAGAGCAGGCGCATTGCTCTCAACATCGTTTGCTACGGCTCTTTCGGGAACCATTTGCTATATAAAAGCACATTTCAATGTTAGGATTCCTCACACTATCGTAGTTCATAAATATGGCATGTATAGCTAGACTCACAAACGCTATGGTAGTCCTAGAACCGACTAAACCATTACTCTGATACCAATTAAATGTAACACTCCTAACCCGTAACCATCGCCGGAATAAGTTAGGAGGCATTACTTAACCTACAACACAATTCAAAATATTCGTATATCAAATATCAAATCATTACAATAAATGTCATTCATTCACATTCATTAAGAATATAAAATCGAGCATACGATACTTAAACTTGCATTCCGAACTAAATTGATAACATATAAAAGTTTCAGAACTTATAAAAATTTTCAACTTTTCAAAGGTCACATGGCCGTGTAAACAGGCCATGTGTCTCACATGGCCTTAGACACGCCCGTGTGTCTAAGCCGTGTCAAAACAGGGCATAGCTACTGACTTGCTCACATGGCTACAAGACACGCCCGTGTGCCTTGGTCATGGTCGAGCCTGACTTGGTCCATACGGCTAGCCATACGCCCGTGTGCTTTGGCCATGTTCGGGCTTGACTTACAATTGTAAGGTACCCTAGGGGATACACGACCGTGCAACATAGCCGTTTGTCGCACACGGCTGAGACACACGCCCGTGTCTCTGCCTGTGTGGACAAAAATAGGCCATTTGAATAATCAATTTGCCACTCCAAAATGGGTCAACCTATAAACAAAGAAAAAAAGCTTACTTACTCAACCATTTTAGCCAATATTTATACCAAATCATACATAATTCATGCTAAAACATTACCAATCATTTCAATTCCTAATTCATCACTTAAAACTTAAACTAACATCATACCTAACCAAATGATTGATACCTCATTCAATCATATGCTATGAACTTACCAAACTTGCCATTTTACCATCTCTTTTAACCAACCAAAACATACCAAATTGAACATTGGCATCATATATTATAAGCTATTATCAACTATGAATTCAAACATAAACCACCCAAATCACATGGCTAAATGCACACATCACAAAACATAATTCCATAACCACTAGCCTATACATGCCATACTTTAACAAAATATACATTTTCAAAAGTACCAAAACGAGGTTCGATAGTGTGGTGACAATCCTTGACGATCCCCGAGCTTGCAGTAGCTTCGGTATCTATAAAACAATACAAACACACACAAAGTAAACTTTCAAAAGCTTAGTAAGCTTGTACCAAAAATCGTCAATACATAAGTACTTACAAATTCTTAAATCATCTTTCAAATCTATACCAACACAATTCATATGTTCATACCAAATCAATGAACTTCACATACATAGTATCATCTACCACCTAGGTATCATACATACATGAATCTTCTCGTACTTATTCACTTTCATTCTCACATTTCGTTTAAATATTTTAAGACTTTCTGTAAATTATTCGTGCTTTGAACATCCGCACACTTAGTGCTGTAATAGTTAGCCGAAGCTAGAACGGTTCCACACACTTAGTGCCATCTCAATTAACCGAAGCTTAGTCGGTATCGCACACTTAGTGCCTGATATAGTCGAAGCTAGTTTAAATCGCACACTTAGTGCTAATTACCATCTGTTTATCATCGTATTCATCCAAACCAAACATATATACAGTGTCTATATAATCAAATCATCAAAATATACTTAACATCATGTTTTAAGTACGAACTTACCTTGTACTCTGAATTGTCGACTCGGACTGTTTACTCTACAATCTTCGACTTCCCTCGGTCTAAGTCTGAAATTTTCTTTTCTTGATCTATATGTATTCAAAATTAACCCTTTTATTAACCAAATAATTCAAAACAATCTATATACACATATTTAGGGCATTTTACAAAATAGCCTTCACATTTTCACATTTTGACACTTTAGTCCCTAAATCACAAAATCACAAAATACACATAATTTGCTTATACTCATGCTTGACCGAATTCTCCTAGTTCTCATACAAGTCCATACATTTCATTTATTTTACATTTTAGTCCCTCAAAATAACATTTTTACAATTTAGTCCAAAATACTCAATTTCATAAAAAATCCAAAGACAAAACATGTAAACCCAACATCAAGCTTTCATAATTCATCAACTAACATCACGAAACTCACGAATTCATCAATGGAATCTCATAAAATCATCAACAATTTCATGAATTTAGGCATGGGCTAGCTAGAGCACTTAATAACGATCACAAAAACGTAAAAATTATCAAAAATCGAAACAAAAACATACCTCAATTAAGCTTTGAACTAGCTGAAACCCTAAAACTCTTTTTATTTTCTTTTGTTCTTAAATTTTCGGCACCAACAACATATAATGCCTATTTTACATGTTTTGTTTTAGTTATAATTAATTTAAATATTGTTTTACCATATTACCCTTGCATTAAAACATTACTATGCCATCAACTAATATCCACTAATGTCATTTAATCATAAATTTGGTCAAATAACCACATAAGGACCTCAAAATTATAAAGCCAAGTCAAATAGGAACTTTTAACATCTAGCACACAGCTTTTACACTTTACTCGATTAGGTCCTTTTTGCAAATTAAGCATACAAACAGCTAAATTTTCATACGAGACTTTCAAACATGTCAATTCACTTATAATAAGCATGGAAAATAATATTAAAATATTTTCCTAACTCGAATTTGTGGTCCCGAAACCACTATTCTAATTAAGGTCAAAATCAGACTGTTACACAGTCAGACAGAACATATATGCAACACACGCCAAAGACCAGATTTAGAATCATACATCACACATAATCATCACAGATATCGAGTCTTGAGCATCCTTACTAAACTTAGCTAGGGGTTAGAGTACACAAAAACACATTTTCGGATAAAAAAACGCACTCAGAACCAATATAAGTGCCTTAGGACCACACGTCCGAGTTTTCTAGCCATGTGAGAGGTCAAAAGCCTGTGTAAAAAGGGGCACACAGCTGTATAGCAGAGGCACACGCATATGTAAAGACAGGCACAGGGCCGTGTGACTAAGGCATACGCCCGTGTGGACCAGGGACATGGCCGTGGGAACAGGTCGTCTAACTCTCCGTCCATTTGCACTAAATTTGAGTACATGGCTGACACGGCCGTATAATGGTCTCGCATGCCGTGTGTCCACTAGACACAGGCGTGTGTCCAAAACACACGCCCTTGTGGGATCCTTAATCCTCAAATCAACCATACGATCGTGTGGCACCAAATCATTCAAACCCTAATTCCTAAACTCACACGCTTGTGTGGCCAGGGTACACAGCCATGTAAAAATTTACTATTTTCCCCAAATGGGCCACACGGCCGTGTGGCACCCAAAACAGCACGAAAACCCTAATTCCTAATTCCACACGGCCATGTGAACAAGCACACGCCTGTGGGGCTGCCTATGTGGTTGTGAAACCACCCTAAAATAGCTTGAAATCAAGTTTTCCGCTTATTAAGTTGACCCTCAACCGATAAAACTCAAAATCGGATAATTTCCACGCTATTCGACAGTACCGCCATACTTTACCAACCAAATTTCGAAAGCCACCAATATTGTCACATTTTATCAAAACAATTTTACAGTTCACGAACGAAATAGAAAAGTTTCGAAACCCACACCTGATTCAATGACGATGACGTAGAATTCTTCGATATATGTGCGCAGCGAAAATCGTTACCCAAGAGACAGACAGAAAAATTAAAGAAAAAGAAAAGCCCCAAAAAGAAAGAAAAGGGAGAACGTGACTACCGCAAATAAAAAAAATAAAATCAATAACAAAAAATAAAACCAATATTTGTTTTTAAACATAAAACAATTCCATTATTTAGCAATGTAAAAATATATATAATACATCAAAAATACTAAAAATATCAAAATAAATATTTCTCAACAGATTGAAAATAAATTTTAAAAAATATGTATACTTAAATAATACTAAGATAGGATGCAACTTAACAAGCAAATGTCTCTAAAATAGTAACAAAATTAAAAAAATATCTTTAAAATAATAACAAAATTAACAATAAAATAAGTTTTATACAATATTCAAAAAATAACAACAAAATAGTAGCAACATAATAGTAAAAAGGTAACAAAATAGGGAGAAAACAATAAGAAAATAATATTAAAAAAAGCAATTTTTTTTATCCCTTAGTGAATTTGGGCCGAACTCGGGCCAAAAATATCTTACCCGAGGCCCAACCCATTTTTAAAATGGGTCTTATTTTTTTTTCCAAGCCTATTTTTCGGGCCTATATTTTTGCCCAAACCCTCCCACATTTGGGACGGGCCTTCGGGCTGGATCGGGTGGTTCGACCCATGATCAGGTCTAGTTGCATTATGTCATGTTTAATATTAATGATATACATTGAAATGGTAAGTGGTCTAATGGAAATATGCTATGTTCATAAAAATGTGGTAAGATTCAAAGGGGTATTTTGTTATAAAATAGTTTATCATGTGATTGACCCCAAATGAGTTATATACATAAAAGCACTAACTTGTGTATTGATGATGGTGATTAGGCTTATGTCAACCTTGAGATTATGGTTGATGTTTATACTCATGTCTGGTATTATACAAATGAAATGAAAAGAGAATGAAATGGTAAGTAAGTAAATGTGATGTATTATAATGTTATAAAAGGTTTAATGTAGTAAATGATGTATTTATATGTGAGCAAATTGCTTATGCTATGTATGAATCTGCCTATGTCATGGATAAATACACTGAATTGGGAATTAATAATGTTGTTTAGACTTATAATAAGCATTAAGGACGAAATTGAAAGTAAGTAAATAGAAAGATATATAATCTTATAAAAAGGTAGGTGATTATATATTATGTCTCATGAAATCCTGTCATGTTATGAATGGTCAGTAATTATGCGACATTAATGAACTTATTCATTTGTGAGTTGATAACTATGGTTTGATAAATCCTGAAAGATTGGTATAGGTTTATATTTAACCCATAAATTTCATTATTGAAATGATATTTTTATGCTTAAAGTTTATACGAGCTTACTAAGGATTCATTAATTACATAGTTATTTTACTTTATTTTACATATTATCGAAAGCTCGATCGGGTTGGAAGCTAGTCAGAGATCCATCACACTATCTGTAGAAGGCCAAATTTGCCTAGGCCCAAATCAGACAACCAAAAACCAAAAACAAATAAAAAATAAAAGTACAAATCACAAGGCCCAAAAATAAAAATAAAAACCTAAAGGGCCCAAATGGCTAAAAACCTTAAACCCTAGTGTCGCCCCTAGTCTTAGCCTTTGCCACTGCCACTCCTCTACCGCCCAACCACTACCAGAAAAATCAACAGTAGAAAAGATTGTAGATAGTACCAAAAAATATGAAATATTGTATTGAAATCGGCTATAAAACCACAGAAAACTCAATGTAAATTTTTTGGACAGTGATTTTGAATATAATAGTAGAGAGAAACACACAAAGAAATCAAAAGAATAGATTGAAAGTAAATTTTTTTTTTAGTTTTCTTAAGGTATATTTTCATATTGCACATTTCTTTTCAATATAACAAATATATATTCATATATTTTCGAAATAAGAAAAATTTTACCTTTGTTGCGATCGGAGAAAGCTAAATCGAGGGGTTTTCTTTGATTTTTTGGCTATTTGGACGTTTTCGTCTCAAACCCAGGCTAAGGGAGGAAAAATTGTCAGAACGGTATTTTTCTGGTGAACTCCGGCCATCGTGGACAGCGGTTTCCGTCGCCGATAGCCGGCGGCCGTGGCAGAGCCTCGGCGGTGCTCGATGGCCAGCCTAGGAATTTTTGAGAGAGAAGAGTTTTTTTTTTTATTTTTTTAGTGGGGTTGAAATGGATTTTTTTTTGAAGGATTATGCGCTTTTATAGGGTGCCAAAACAACGTTGTTTTGGCTAGTTTCCTTCAGGCACCAAAATGACGTTGTTTTTCGCCGACTCGCGCCTTGACCCGATCCGCCCCTAGGATCCGCGTGTTTTCGCTTGAGGGGATATTTGTGTGATCAGTCCTTTTGCTTTTGTGGCGCGTTTCAATTTAGTCCTATCCTATTTTCTTTATTTTTTTAATTTTACCACTTAGTTTTATTTTTGTTTCAATTTGGTCCTTGGACCATTTTAATGGTCAAGCACCTGAAATGGTGTCGTTTTGGGTCTGATCTGACGACCCGACCCGATGACCCGACTCGAATCCTCCTAGGATCCACGTGTATTTGAAGGGAGGGTCTAATTGCTACTCCAGTCCTTCTGCTTTTTAATTGTTTTTCAATATGGTCCTAATTCCTTTACTTTTTTCTTTTAGATTGCACCATTTAATTTTATTTTGTTTTCAATTTAGTCTCCCGATTTGCCAAAGAAACGGTGCGTTTAATAGGGTTTGACATATTTTCCTATTTAGTCCTTATTTCTTTTCACGCATTTCATTTTGGTCTTTTTTTTGTTTTAATAGTTTTTTTATTTACAATTTGTCCCCTAAATTTCATTTAAATTTTGATTTAGTCTTCTATTTATTTACTCATTTATTTTATTACATTTTAGCCCCTATACCATTTATTCTATCCCGATTTGCCCCAAAAATTCCAATTAAACTTTGATTTAGTCTTTCTTGTATTCATGCATTTATTTTATTGTAATTTAGGCTCTTAATTTCATTTCAATTTTGATTTAATCCTTATTTATTTAATTTCGACCCTGTGTAGATTTTTTTTATATATTATTTTTTATGTATTATTGTATTTATTTACTTATTTGCTTATTTTTTATGCCTTCATTTTTATTATGTCTTCTTTTCATCAAGCATTTATTTATTTGTTTTTATTATTATTTTTTATTATCTATTTATATTTATGTATTACTTCTTTTATACATATTTAAAAATTAGATTGTTTATGTTCTTTTACTTTCGCAATTTTTTATTTATTATCGTTATTTTATTATTTCTTATTATTTTTGATATTTTCATGTCATGTTTATTTATCGTTTAATTATGCATATTCCATTTTTTTTCACCTTAAATTACATCATTTATTTATTATTACCATGAAATGGTTATTAATATTAATGTTATTATTATAATGATGATGATTATTATTAAAATATTCTTTCATTTACTTATTATTTATCATTCTACTTATATAGTCATTTTAAATTATTTCATTATCATTATATCATCCATTAGGTTTAAACATTTATTCATTTGTATATCACACCCAGATAAATTAAATGCATATCATATTAAGTGTTACGTTCGTTTTTTTCGCGCGATGCATAAAAAAGGAAAAATTTTAAACCGAGGCGAATGTTCATTATTTCAAATTTAGAAAAATCAGGTTGTAACACCCCTTACCCGTACCCGAGATCAGGACCAGGTACGAGGCGTTACCAGGCATGTACTCGAACATTTTTGGGAAATACGGGTTATAAAATTTCGTTCCAATTTGAAACCAATCCAAAAACAACTTGGTGTCTCTATTATGGGCCTATGAGGCCCAAAACATACATTGAAAATGTCCGAGACTAAACCGAGGACCTTAGGAAATTTTAAGAAAATTTCTAGGTTAATGTCTCACACGCTCGTATCCCCTACCTGTGTGGAATTTATTTAATTTATTTTCTATTTCGAACCTACAGGGGTTTTCACATGACCGAGCACACACCCGCGTCATTAGCCCGTGTCCCTCACATGGCCTAGACACGCCCGTGTGATCGCCCGTGTCCAAGGACTTGGACATTTTGTTTATGACGTCAGCATGCATTTAGGGGCACACGGCCAAGACACACGCCCGTATGCTAGGTCGTGCCCTACATACGGTTGAGACACACGGCCTTGTCTCTACCCGTGTGTTTACTACCATGCATTCTGACTTAAAAATTTTAGGTGCAGGGGACACACGGCCATACCACATGCCCATGGGGCGATCCGTGTGTGACACACGGCCAAGACACACGTCCGTGTGTCTACCCTTGTGGACCTTGTTAGGCTATTTTCCAAGCCTTTGGTCACCCTCTAATATTCATATCCACTTATATTTTTCAATAACACTTAACATGGTCTAATTATACTCTTAAATGACCTTAATATACTTCATTGCATGTAAACCTCCTCTCATCGGTTTTTATACAAGCTAGGTTATCCCCTTTATATTAA
Organism: Gossypium hirsutum; assembly: GCF_007990345.1. NCBI lineage: Eukaryota > Viridiplantae > Streptophyta > Magnoliopsida > Malvales > Malvaceae > Gossypium > Gossypium hirsutum. Next base: position 69,747,301 of record NC_053436.1, on the reverse strand, counting down.
GGATTTCCATGACTTGTAACTCAATTAAGCTTGGCTCGTTATCTTAACTCATTGCCAAATTGTGGCCTAACCACCCCATGTGATTTGGTCATATTACATATATGACTAATTGTAACACACCATTTTTAATCATCACAAGAACATTGGGACATAAACATGCACAATTTGGTAGGTCATAATCTACAACAAAATGAGCCAATTCCTATGGCCATATACAAGTGAATATGTATACTTTTATAAGCCTTCATATTAGCTAATAAAATGACACATATAACAATATAACAAAAGCCCTATACATGCAATTGAACAAAACAAAAGTATCTATATACCAAAGCTAGACAAGATGATAGTGTGTTGATTCTCCAACCGTCTTCCAACCTCTACAAGTCCTCGAGCTTTGTAAGACAGGGAAAAGAGAGGGGTAAGCATTTACATGCTTAGTAAGCTCGAATAACTGGAAAGTAAACTTACCGATTAGTTAGAATACATCTATATTAGGCAATAAAACCAACAAGCATGAATTATTTTTCCCTCTCACATGCACTCAATTAACAAGTTAGTCTCATAACAATACACTATGTAGATTTGTCTTAGATGAGCCCATCATCCAACAATTTCATTTTTACATCTCATGTTAATCCCGTTGAGTTTCTCAAAAATCTCAATGGATTTTTCATTTACCGTCAAGTCATAAGACGATCATCTTAAGTACGCACTCCCGCGAACCTCACATCTTACGGCGGGATTACCAGTCCAGGCTAAATCCCCCGCAATGTAAACTCATAGGGTGATGTCGGGATTACCAGTCCAGGCTAAATCCCTTATAGTGACAAACACCCTTAACGAGCTCGGATCTAAATTACCAGTCCATGCTAAATTCAGACCCTAATCAAATTACCTGTCCGGGCTAAATCCACAATGCACAGATATTCTTCGGGAGGCTCGATCACTCAAGGAACACCCGTTCGGGCTAGATCCTTTCTATATTTGAGATCAACGAATATCCCGTCTGGGCTAAATCTTTTTCTGCAACACATACAGGGTCTCAAGTTATATAAGCCATGGTTTATCCATCGAATTTCCCTTTTTACTTCAACCAGTACATTTATTATCATATCATTATTATTAACATATTTCAGAATTTTCATGCCATCATTATAACCAATTATCATACATTCATAACACATGCAATTAGGCATATTAATAGTTTACTTAAAGTTATTCGAACTTACTTGGTATCCGTTTTGGTTATTCTGAAACCTTTCGTTTTCCTCAATCGACCTCCAGAATTTGTTCCTCGGGGCTTGTAATAATAAAAATGAATTATCAATATCTCACATTATTCTTCTCGAGTCTAAATTTCACCCCGGACAAAATAACCGTTTTGGCCTTCACCTTTCACATTATTTACGATTTAGTCCAGAGGCTCGTATGTTGAAATGCATGAATTTTCTACATTACCCAAGCCTAGCCGAATATTCTTTCCTCTCATGGCAGCGCACATTTTTCCATTATTTCACATTTCTACCACATATTTTACACCTTTTGCAAAAAGGTCCTTTTAAGGGTTTTTCATGAAAATCTCCTAGAAAAAGATGTTTAACACACATCCAAGTTTCATATTCCTCCATAAAACATCAAAGAATAAATATCTCACACTTGGGTCACTTTGCAAACATGAACCCTAACTCAAAATATGGGTAGAAATGGAGAGAGTGAACATTAAAAACGGGGCTTGGGAGCACTTACTATTGAGCTTGAAAATGTTGAAAACCCTAGCTATAGAGGGCTTGAGAAATTCGACTGGATGAGGGAGAAGAATGACTGATTTTTGCCTTCATTTTTCCATTTTATTTCATTAATTAGCCAAATAACCAAAATGCCCTTAAGCCATTTTCTTTCAAATTTTATCCATACATGTCCATTTTTGTCCAAAAACTTAAAAATTGGGAAAATTGCTCTTTAAGGACTTCTAATTAATAATCTAAAGCAGTTTCTTACAAATTACTTCTAGAATCCAAGTTTTGCACTTTATTCAATTTGGTCCTTATTTTCCAATTAGACACCTTACTCATAGAATTTCTTCTTGAAACTTTAACACATGCATATTTTCATATTCTAGACCTCATAATAATCATAAAATAAATATTTCAATGTCGGGATCTCAAAACCACTATTCCGACTAGGCCCTATTTCGGGATGTTACACATGCTCTAACTTACAGAACATAGTTTCTTTCTAAAAATGAGATAATCGAATATATTTTAAAATAAATAAAATTTTTAGCATTTTTCTCGTTTTTGGGTTCCAAGGCATTATGTCCTAACTTATGGGGCATAATCCTTTCTTCTCGATTAACTTGAAATAAGCACTTTTTTTTTGTAAAAAATAATTTGGTTAAGTGTTGTTTCAATAAAAGATCATATTTTAAAATCTCTTCAAACTCTCACTTTTTGACACTAAGACATCAAGTAATCAACTAGGTACCAATTTTGGGTGTCACGAGGGTGCTAATCCTTCCTCGTGCGTAACCAACTCCCGAACCCATGTTCTGGATTTTGTAGACCAAAAACCATTGTTTTAAATTAAACCTTTTATTAAAACGATCAAAATTAGAGGTGATCCGATCACACCTCATAAAAAAGATTGGTGGTGACTCAAATTTTTTTCGTTTTCAAGCAAAAACCGACATCCAAAAAAGAGTTTCGACAACTTAGCGACTCTGTTCGGGACCAAATAAGAGAGTCAAACCTCGAGTTGATTACTTTTTCTCTTTTTGTCGAAAATTGATGATTTGGTTTAAATTTACGATCCTTTGGTTGTATTTCATCTATCATCATTATTGTCTTCATCATTTTGTTTGTGTTTGATTTTTGTTTCGATTCTCTTGATATATTTTCGCATATTGCAGTGCATGATCATTCGATCTTGCCCTTCTTAAGTGGGAGTGAGAAACTATTCCTTTGTGAGGTCTTCACCTCTGTATAAGATAGTGGATCAATTTCGAGATACATCCGTACCTATGTCTTTATGAGATCTTTATCTCCGTATAATCGTATGAAAATGTATTCCCTTGAACCAAACTCAGTTCGTATGAGCCTATAATGTGTGAGGATCGAGGAATCTGCTGGTTCAGGTACCCTTCCTTTAGAATCGAACCGCATATAACGAGCTCTAGCGGCTACCCTAGTTAGAACCATACCAAACCCTAGTGGTCACCCGAATAGGTGTTTTATTTATTATTTCTTATTTTCTTTGAATTCTAGCTTTGTATGAAATGTATTGACTTGTTTTGTTTTTCTTTGACTGTAATTGCATGACATTTTTCATCATAAAAAATGTGTTGATTCACCTTCAGTTACTAAATAAAGAGCTTGGCATGGAAAAGGGATTTCTTGATAAAGTGGAAAATAATGTTGCTGTTCGAATATGGTTTGAGAGAACACAACAAGAAAAGGGTGATAGTCTGATAGAGGGGTATGTGTCAGAATTGTGGGATTTTACTTGCATTAGTGTGACTCAAAATAATCTCCAATAGTTGAAAGAGGTGTGGGACTAATGGGACGGTGGAACTAGGCACCTATTTTACTGTAACTATGGTGATTTGCCTTATCTAATTGATGTCAAAGTGGATAAGCACTTGTTCAGAGCCCTGACCCAATATTGAAACCTTACATATAGTTGTTTCACCTTTGGGAAGGTAGATTTGGTGCCCACTGTGGAGGAGTACATAACCTTGTTTCGTTGTCTGAGGATTCAATCCGATAAAGCCTATTCTAGAGTCGCCAATGTCTTGAATTTCTTAAAGAAGCTAATGAACATAATGGGGATGAGTGAGCAATGGGTCATGGCCCGGATTAAAGAAAAAGGAGATAGTAAATGCATACCTTGGAAAAGTTTGCATGATTTAATCTTGGCACATCCGGGTACGAAGAAAAGAGTCGATGTCTTCGCCTTGAGCATTTACGGGTTGGTCATTTTTCCCAAGGAACTAGGGCATATAGATGAGCCAGTCTTAAATTTATTTGACCGGCTTGATAAAAGGGTCACATCCGTCCCAACAATCTTGGTGGAAACCTTTAGATCTTTGAATGTATACCGAAGAACAGGTGAAGGAAGATTTATTGGTATGCACAACTCTTATTATTTTGGTTCTATAGCCACTTTTGGAAGAGGTCTCTTATCAGGTATTCTCTAAGAATTACTCTCCATTGAAGGAATTTGTGGCTAGCTGAGGCGAGGCAACATTTCTGAAGAAAAGTGGATGGCAATTCTCCAAAGTCTACAAGATGAAGAAGTCGAATGGAGAGCCCCTTGGATAATTCCTAATGAGATTTGTATTGATGTGGAGTCTTTGATTGGGTTCATCTACTCGGGATATTGGGAGCTATTGGATACGATCCTCTACTTGTGCTGAGGCAGTATAGATCAAAACAGTTTATACCAGCAACACAAGGATTGGCTCAGTGTGAATTTGCATATAAAGGCGATAATTACGAGAAGAAAGTTCGTGAAATATCGAATGTTTGGAATCAAACCCACAGAACGAAAAGATTTTCCACAAATCCGATGACAACCCTCGAAATTGAGTAGTGGTGGGGTAAAAGAGTCAATGACAACGTCCCTCTATCAAGTCAAGAAAACACTTGGCCAATAGAAGAACACCTACAAATGATCCCGTCTGAGATAGAGATCATTAAACAAGATTTTGAAAAGGGGAGTTCGGAGATAGGAAAAAAGATAAAACAATTGGAGGAGGAAAAAATGCAGCTAGGATTAGATGTTGACATCCAGAAGCTAGAGGCTGAGAAATTGACAATGGGGAAGAACAAGGCTGAAGAAGACTTGGACAGTCTAAAAATGGATTATAAAAGTTGCGCTTGTTGATAAAGACTGCCAGGCTCAAAAAAACATCAGAACAATTGCGGCAAGAAATCAAGGAAGAAAAGAGAAAAGCTGATCAGTGGGAAAAGAAATTCCAAGATGCTCGAGTTAGAAAAAATGCTCTAGAAAGAGACCTATTAGAAAGACAAAAAGAGAAGGTGGGATTAAGAGCTAAGGTAGCAGATTAGAAAGATCGCTACACCAATATCATAGTCGTAATTTCGAAGTTGAGTTGAGAGCAAGCCTAAACAAGATCAAAAAGTTGACAGGAAAGATAAAAGAGCTCGAAACTGCACTACAAAATTGTGAACTTCGAGCCGAACTTCTTGAAGAAAATAATGAGTATTGGCAAGAGCAACTCTGACGATCTTAGGGTCAGATTAGAGATAGAGATCACATCATCGGAGAAGCTGTGACCCAAGTACGAAAGGTGGCCGATCATTTGCAAAACCTAGCAGTTCATGCTGACGTCTAAGCTTAAAATACGAGTCGGAATCAGATTGAAACCGAGCATTAGCTTGGCTTCTTAGGAAAATCAAAGCCTCGAGTATTAGGGCAAGACCATATATGTAAAATATCTGTTTTATGTAAATGGATTTGTTTTCTAGTAAAGTTGATCTAATAGAATTGAATCAGAATCAATGCCTTTTTGCATTCATTTCATTCATTTGTATTGTATTACATCATATGCATTAAATTTCACAAAATAATCCTAATTAATCGAAATTATGACAGTTAACCTGGAACCTAACAAGAGTATACCAACTAAATATCGTTACGATACTCGGGGCAAAACCAAAGCAATCGACCAAAGATTAGAGAGATTAGAAAAAATTCAAAAGGACATGCAAGATCAGTTGCAAGCTCAGCTGTAGGAACAATTAGCAAAAGCAAAACAAGACATGAGGGACCAAATGCAAGAATCCCATAGAAGTATGATAAGCTAGTTGACATAGTTGTTAGATGGAGGAATTGAAAAAGGGAATAGCACTATGGTCAACTCAAGGGATGATAACAAGGACCCTACCTATCCTCCAGGTTTTACACTGATAAATGTCCAAGCCTAACCAAATGCATACCCACAAAGGGTACCCGTCACCATCAGACCTCAACAGTATCATACTGGTACCTCGGCACCAATGAACTACCCAACAGGTTCAAGTTCTAATCCGGGGGATAATCTGACCAATCCCGTTGTTTCTGATCTAAATGATATGGCAGAAATGGAAAAAACAACAAAGGTAAAACTGCCAAAGCAACTTGAAGATCGGTGCAGATGGTTAGAAGAAAAATTCAAAGTAATAGACAATGCTGATTACCATTGCGAGGTGGACGCCATGGATTTGAGTTTGGTTCTAGATTTAGTACTCCCACCAAAATTCAAGACTTCAGAGTTTGAAAAATATAATGAGACTAGCTGTCTTGAGGCCCACATTACTATGTTCTACTGAAGAATGACAGGATATGTCAATAATGACCCGTTATTAATCCACTGCTTCCAGGATAGACTGATCGAGTCAGCAGCCAAATGGTACAACCAGTTGAGCCATGCCAAAATCAACTTTTAGAAAGACCTGACACAGGCTTTCATGAAGCAATACAACCATGTAACAGATATAACACCTGAAAAAATTACGTTACAGAATATTAAAAAGAAGCAAAATGAAAGCTTCAAGCAGTATGCCCAAAGATGGAGAGAGGTGACAACGCAAGTCCAGCCACCTCTTCTGGAGAAAGAAACAACAATGCTTTTCATCAATACTCTAAAAGCCTCATTCATTGACCATATGTTGGGAAGCGAGTTTCTCAGATATAGTAATGTCTAGCGAGATGATTGAAAACACGGTGAGACGTGGTAAAATAGATGCGAAAGAAAATGCCAAAAGATCCGCCCCAAAGAGAAAAAAACATGAGGTGAATAACGCGAGCACATATAGTAAAGGATATTCCAAACCGGTCATTATAGGCCAGCCAAGAGCTGTAACTATCAACCATCAAGGCCCTCCAAGGCAAGAACCCAAGCCAAGGCCAAACATAGAAAGACTCCAGTTCACGCCCATCCCGATGACATATAGGAAGCTGTATCAGAGTTTTTTTGATGCACAGGTGGTATCCCCATTCTACTTGAAACCTATACAACCTCTGTTCCTGAAATGGTATGATGTTAATGCTCAATGTGAGTACCAAACAGGAATAACGGGACATCTAATTGAAAACTGCACTGCATTTAAAAAGTTAGTTGAAAGGTTCATCAAGATGGGCATCGTGAAGTTCGACGATCCATTAGGACCTAAAGTAGTAGGAAATCTGTTACCCAGTCATTCAAATCCAAGGGAGAACGCGATAATTGATAGTGGAGGAAAAAGAACCAAAATTAACGTGGCAGAAATAAAAACCCCACTGAAATTGGTTTGGAAAAAAAATGATAGATGAAGGATTAATCATGCAAGATCAAGAGGAGAGACCTAGAGGAGTGAGGAACTACTGTGAGTTCCACATTAAGAAAGGTCATGAGATCCAAGAGTGCATTGAGTTCAGGGCCTTAATGCAAAATCTGATGGATAATAAAGAAATTGAATTTTATGAAAATGTTAAGTGTTTGGAAGGAGGAGAGGTTTATACTTCTGAGGAAGGATCAAGGGAGAAGGTCCACAAAGTCAATCACCTGGTAGTGATTATTTCACGACCAAGAGGTAATAAAGTGGGATAAAAAATACCACCAAGGGTCATAATTCAGAAACCCATAGCTTTTCCCTACAAGGATAGCAAAAGGGTTCCATGAAACTATGACCGCAATGTGATGATCCCAGAAAAGGAAAACCCCGTCAACATTTCTGAAGAGGGTCAGGATGTGGGTTTCTACACGCGTAGTGGAAAGGGTTATGATCAATCAAATATAATGGCTGAGCCCATTAAATCAAAAGCCTTAGTGGTCAAACAAAGAAGGAAAAGATGGCTAGACTTGAATTGCCTGTTAATGAGCCGGTAACTGAAAAGGAGGCTAAAGAATTCTTAAAGTTATTAAAGCATAGCAAGTATAGTGTTGTAGAACAGTTGCAGAAATAACCAACTCGCATATCAGTGCTAGCTTTACTCTTAAGCTCAGAGACACATCGTAGCGCGTTGATGAAAGTGTTAAATAAAACTTATGTCGCTAATGATATCTCTGTAAACAAGCTAGACCATCTGGTCAATAACATAAGCGTCGATAATATTATTTTTTTCAATGATGATGAAATACCGCCAGGGGGCATGGGATAGACAAAGGCTTTGCCCATCACCACCCACTGCAAGGGGTATACATTGCCAAGGGTGTTAATTGATAATGGATCTGCACTGAATGTCTTGCCCTTATCCACACTAAATAGGTTGTCGGTAAATAGCTCTTATAATAAAGACGTGCCAAAACATAGCAAGAGAATTCGATGGTACCGAAGGGAAGGTAATGGGAATGATTGAAATACCCCTTTTGATTGGTCCAAACACGTATGAAGTAGACTTCTTAACGATGGACATCAAACCTTCTTATAATTACTTATTAGGGAGGCCTTGGATTCACTCAGCAGGGGTAGTGCCGTCATCACTGTACCAAAAACTAAAGTTGGTAACAGAAGGTCGACTGGTAACGATAAATGCGGAAGAAGACATTATTGCATCTGTAACCAGTGATGTGCCGTACATAGGGGCAGACAATGAAGCGATAGAATGTTCCTTTCAAATGCTGGAATTTGTGAATGCAACCTTCATTGTCGAAGGGAACAAAATCTCAATACCCAAAATATCCAAAACTACGAGGATGGGTCTGCAACTAATGGTTGAGAAAGGAGCCCTGCCTGGAAGGGTACTCGGGAAATACCTCCAAGGGAGAGTGAAGGTATCAATTCTGATAGACAAATAAGACCGCTTTGGCTTAGGATATAAGCCAGATGCGAGGCAAAGGAAGAAGAAGCTAGAAAATAAGCAAGAAATGAGAAGAGCACGATTAAGCGGGGGAGAGGTCAAATGGGAACCAATGACCTTTCCCCATATATCCAGAAATTTTGTATTAGGAGGAACTATTTATCCTAAACAAAAGATGTCAAGAAAAGAAACTGTAAAAGAAATGCCGGGAAATATGAACATTAATGCCATATCCGAAGAAGAACTTGGGGGAGAAAATTTATCGGGAATTCGCCCTTATGTACTGGGAAGTTTTCTGAATAATTGGACTACGGAAGAGATTCCTGTAGTTTTTAGAGCTAATTCAGAGTAATGTTCAAAACATGCTTTTGCTCTAAACCTAGGAGCAATAAGAATCCTTTTGTGAAATAGACTTATGTCCAACATTTTTATTTCAATAAAATGCATCTTTGTTTCTCATTCTGAGCAAATATTATTTTATTCATTCATTTCATTCATACTCATACTACATAAATAATTATTATTAGATTCATTTGTTCTTTGGGTCTTCCTTCGTGCCTACAATAGGTCTCTAGATATCAATGACATGAGTGACGCTGCTACCGACCCAGAATCTCCTTTTGTGCAAGATATGTGTCTAGAGGAACCTCAGTACTTTAAAAATGACAGAGATTGTAACTTATTTCCTGATTTGTTAAGGATGGTAGAAAAAGAGGAGAAACAGATCCTACCTCATAAAGAGTCAGTAGAAATTGGGAACTTGAGAGGCGGACAAGAAAAGAAAGTAGTGAAGGTCGAAGCATTACCGCAAAGACAAAGCGAGACCTCATTAAGTTACTCCAAGAATTCAAAGATGTCTTCGCATGGTCATATCAAGACATGTCTAGTCTAAGTACTGATATCGTGGTACATAGACTCCCCATAAAAGAATAGTGAAACCCAGTTCAACAAAAACTTCGAAGGATGAGGCCCGACGTCCTGTTAAAAATAAAAGAAGAGGTCAAGAAGCAATTTGACGCTGGTTTCCTACAAGTGGTTAAATATCAGAGTGGGTGCAACAGTCTGTTTTAAACCCTAGTCAAAATAGTAGTTTCGGGACCACAAATCTGAGTCAAAAAAATATTTTTATATTATTTTTCATGTTTAATACATGTGAATTAGTATGTGTGAAAATTTCGTACGAAAATTTTATCATTTGTGTGCTTAATTTTATCATTTGTGTACTATTTGCTAAACTGCCTATTTGCTATGTCTTTATACTTGAGAAGCCCTTATGTTGTTATTTGACCATTGAACATATGAGTGGACATTAATGGCCTTAATATAATGGCTTATTAATTTTTTAATGTAAGGATAAAATGGTAAAATATTTACTAATGTTATATTAAATAAAACAAATGTTTGAAATTAGGCATTATGTTCATCTTCTTGCTTAAAATCAAAGAAATAAGAAAGAAAAAGATTGAGTTAGGGTTCGGTTAGGAAATTTAAGGATTAATGTATGTGTTTTGTTCGGTTTTTGATAATTTCTATGTTTTTGTGATCGTTGATCATTATACTATCAAGCCCATGTCCTAATTTCTGATTTTGTTGATGATTTTGGTACCTTTTGATATTGTGAATGTAAAAGTATGGCATGTATAGGCAGAAGTATTAGGATATGTTTTGTAATGTCTATACCATGCCATGTGATATGGTTAGTTTGTGTTTGAACTTATGGTTTGATTATGACATATGATATGTGATGCAAGGGTGCCATTATGATGTGCATTTGGTTGGCCAAAAGAAATGATAAATTTGGTAAGTTTTGGTATGTGCATATTTTAGAATTGGGTAAGAATTTGGTATGAGAATGAATAGAATGTATCAAGGTTATAAACCATATGTTTTGTTAAGTTTTTAGCTTATGGAATGACATGAATTGGTATGTGTTGTGAACATGAGATTGGTTGATAATGATATGACATGAATGTTGAATGTTTTGATTATGAAATGATTGAAAATTGATATGCAATTGGTGCCTATTTGATGATTGTAAGGAGAACCCTTAATGGGTGGCAAATTGGCCATGTAAATGGCCTATTTTTGCCCACACGGGTAAGGATACGGGCGTGTGTCTCAGCCATGTTACTCGAGGGCCATTTTGAAATGAGCCTGGGCAGACCACACAATCACACACACATGGGCATGTGCTAGGCCTTGTGGCCAAGTCAGTTTCAACTGCGGGCTAGACACATGGGCATGTAATTAGCCGTGTGACCCAAGTCAGTAGCCTTCCTAATTTTCACACAGTCTGACACACGGGCGTGTCTTTTGGCCATGTGGACAAGTCAAAATGTATGCTCTGTTTTGACACAGTCTAGACACACAAGCGTGTCTAAAGCCGTGTGAGGCACACGGCCTGTTCACATGGGCGTGTGACCTGTACATCTTTGAAAAATGTTTAAGTTTTAAAAAAATTTGTATGAGCTCGGTTTAGTCTCGACCCCTTTCTAATGTATGCTTAAGGTTTCGATGACATATATAAAGGACTCTATAATAATGTTTGATTATGATTGTGAATGATGTATATGAATTATTTTTAAAATGTTTCGTTTTATCCAGTAACGCCTTTAACCTTAGTCTGGCGACGGATACGGGTTATGAGTGTTACATTTGGTTGGTATCAAAGCTACGATTTAGTCGATTCTAGAACTAACGTAGTGTATGTGAGTCTGGCTATACATACCATATTTATGAATTGTGATAGTGTGATGAATCCTGACAATGACAATGTGTTTTTATATAGCAAATGGATCCCGAACGACCCGTAACTAATAATGTCGAGAGTAATGCACCTGCTTCTGCGCAAGGGACAATGCCATCCGATTCTAGACCGGCTACGAGTAGCCATGATAGAGAGGCTCAACAAGCCTTCTATCAAATGATGAATGATTGGTTCAGTCAGTACATTAGAACTAATCTGGTTGTTCAACAACCCCCAACGCTGGCTAATCTTCCTCAAGTCCCTACTATGTCACAAGCGAATCCGATTCAGTTAAGTAAGCCACTAGTCGATAAGATTAGAAAATATAGGGCTGAAGAATTTCATGCTACTACAAATGATGATGCTGAAAGAGCCGAGTTCTGGTTAGAGAATACGATAAGAGTATTTGATGAATTATCATTGAATCCTAATGAATGCCTAAAGTGTGCTATTTTGCTTCTGAGAGATACGGCCTATCATTGATGGAAGACTTTAATATTCGTGGTTCCAAGGGAACGAGTCATCTGGGATTTCTTCCAAGCTGAATTCTAGAAGAAATACGTCAGTCAGAGATTCATACATTAGAAACGTAAAGAGTTTATTGAACTGAAACAAAGTCATACGTCTGTTGTAGAATACGCAAGAATTTGTGAGACTTAGCCAGTATTCATGGGAATGTGTTTCGACTGAAGCAATTATGTGCAAGAGATTCGAGGATGGCTTGAATGAAGACATCAAATTATTAGTCGGGATTTTAGAAATAAAAGAGCTTCATTTAAAGCCGAAGAACTTGGGAAAGAGAAAAGAAAAGCTAATTCAGAAGCTAGAGATGTGAGAAAGAAATCTGCAAGTAAATCATTTCAGTTTGCATCAAAGAAGTTCAGAGATGATTATAGTCGTTCAAAGGCTAATGTAGGACATCCAAGTAAAGGTCGTGTTAGATCGCATTCGGGCTTTAGAGTCCCATCTACTTCTATTCTAGTGTTGGAAATGTCAGATCTAATCGCCCTGAGTGCAAATACTGTGGTAAAAGACATCCCGGTAATTGTAGACTGTATGATCGGGCTTGTTTCAAATTTGGATCATTAGACCATTTCATTCATGATTTCCCTGAGTCTGTCGAGTAAGAAATTGTACAAAATTCACGGCCAAGTGGCAATGCATCTTGTGGTAGACCTCCCAGAAATATAGGTAATGTTAGTGGTAGCTAGAAGGGAACTAAAGATACTGATGTTCGATCTGAGGCTAGAGCACCTGCCAGAGCCTACGCCATTCGAGCACGTGAGGAAGCTTCGTCTCCCGATGTTATAACTGGTCACACTTTATGATACTTCTGTGATTGCTTTGATAGATCTTGGATCAACACATTTGTATATATGCATGAAATTAGTATCCAGTAAGACTTTGATTGTAGAGTCTATTGAATTTGTGGTTAGAGTATCGAACCCCTAGGCAGATGTGATTTGGTTGATAAAGTCTGTAAGAATTGTCCGTTAATATTTCGAGACATTTGTTTTCTGGCTGATCTGATGTTATTACCCTTAGATGAATTTGATATAATTCTTGGTTGGATTGGTTAACTTTACAAATGCTGTTGTGAATTGTAAATGGAAAACTATTGATTTGAAATACAAGAATGATGAAATAGTCTGAATTGAATCTAGCGATTTGAATGGGTTACCGACTGTGATTTCGTCAATGAAAGCTCTAAGTATTGTGAGAAAAGGTTATGAAGCTTATTTTGCTTATGCGACTGATTCGAAAGTATCAGAAAAGAAAGTTGAATCAGTGTTTGTTGTTTGTGAATTCTCTGTTGTGTTTCCTGAAGAACTTCCAGGATTACCTCCAATACGAAAAGTTGGTTTTGGTATTGAATTAATACCCGAAACTACTCCGATTTCGATAGCTCTGTATAAAATGGCTCCGATTGAACTAAAAGAATTAAAGTCTCAATTGCAAGAGTTAACTGATAGAGGATTTGCACGATCGAGTTTCTCACCTTGAGGTGCTCCAGTTCTATTTATGAAAAAGAAAGACGGTATGATGAGAATGTGCATTGATTATCATCAATTGAACAAAGTGACTATCAAGAATAAATACCCTCTGCCTCGAATTGATGATTTGTTTGATCAATTCAAAGGAGCTACCGTGTTTTCAAAGATAGATCTAAGATCGGGCTATTATCAGTTGCTCTGAAAACTGCATTCAGAACAATGTATGGCCACTATGAGTTCTTAGTTATGCCTTTCGGATTAACGAATGCACCTACTGTCTTTATGGATTTGATGAACGGGATTTTTAGACCGTATTTAAATCGATTTGTTGTCGTATTCATTGATGACATATTGATTTATTCACGTGATGAATCCGAGCATGCCAAGCATCTAAGAATAGTGCTACAGACTTTGCGAGATAAGCAAATGCATGCGAAGTTTAGCAAATGTGAATTTTGGTTACGAGAAGTCAGTTTTCTAGGCCATATTGTGTCAGCATCAGGTATCTGAGTTGATCCAAGCAAGATTTCTGCTATTCTAGATTGGAAGCCTCCGAGAAATGTTTCTGAAGTTTGCAATTTTCTGGGACTTGCTGGTTATTATAGGAGATTTGTAAAAGGCTTTTCGATGATCGCGACTTCTTTGTCAAAACTGCTTTAGAAAGATGTGAAATTTGATTGGACTGAAAAATGTCAGAAAAGCTTTGATAAGTTGAAAGCCCTATTGACTGAAGCTTCGGTGTTAGTACAACCAGAATCGGGTAAAGAATTTGTAATCTATAGTGATGCTTCATTGAATGGTCTGGGCTGTGTTTTGATGCAGGAAGGCAAAGTCATAGCCTATGCTTCGAGACAGTTAAAGCCAGATGAAAAGAACTATCTGACAAACGACTTTAAGTTAGCTGCGATCGTATTTGCTTTAAATATTTGGCGTCACTATCTATTTGGTGAGAAATGTCACGTATATTCTGATCATAACAGTTTGAAATATCTGATGACTAAGAAATATCTGAATCTGTGACAGAGAAGATTGATATGAGCTTGTTATTGATTATCATTCGAAAAGGCTAATGTTGTTGCCGATGCTCTAAGTCGAAAGTCATTGTTTGCATTATGTTCCATGAATACTCATTTAGTTTTGTCTGATGATGGTTCGATTTTAGCCGAATTGAAAGCGAGACCGTTGTTTTTTACAACAGATTATTGATGCTTAGAAAGTTAATAATGAGATAATAGAAAAACGAGCTCAAAGTGATTTATATTTTTATTCAGAATTTAGACTTGATAAAGATGATTATCTGATATTTCGAGATAGGATTTGTGTTCCAAGAAATCCAGAGTTGATTCAGATGATTTTGAACGAAGCTCACAATAGTCTTTTATCTGTTCATCCGGGTAGTACGAAAATGTATAATGATTTGAAACAACATTATTGGTGGTCTGGAATGAAAAGATATCTCTGACTTTGTTTCAAAATGTTTAATTTGTCGGCAAGTTAAAGTTGAACATCAGGTGCCATCTGGTTTGTTACAACCGATTATGATTCCAGAATGGAAATGGGATAGAGTGACAATGGATTTTGTTTTGAGTTTGCCCTTATCTCTACGGAAGAAAGATGCTATCTGGGTTCTGGTTGATCAATTGAAGAAATCAGCTCACTTTATTCTGGTACGATCTGATTACTTACTTGATAAGTTAGTTGAGTTATACATTTCTGATATTGTGAGATTGCACGGAGTGCCTTTGTAACAGCCTAATTTTTAGTGGTGTCCGAACAATGATTCGAGATCACTAAATCTGACAAATGAGTAGGAAATATTATTAATTTAATGAGTATAAATTAAATGTGAAGTTAGGAAAAATTTTGAAATAGTGAATAGTGTACTAAAAATAAATATTAAAATAATTAGAATAAAAAACGAGGCATCGAGACCTTGATAATTTTAAATCGAGCCATAAATATTTTTATAAATATTTATGGAGTGTTAATATGTTAGTATTAAAGTTTCGTCAAGAAATTTTAAAGTTCTGATAGTTAATTGAACAAAAAGGACTAAATTGTATCAAATGCAAAATTGTAGGAAATGATTAAATAGCTTAATTGATAAAAGAAAGAGGGTTTAAAAGGAAAATAGACCCAAAGTATATTTTGGCTGGACGACAAGGGCATGAAATCAGCAAGAAAATAAGGAGAATTAAGGGAAAAATTGAAAAATTGCAAAATTTACTTAATAAAGCTAGGACTAAAGTGGAATTATCTAGATTTCTCTTTATTTTTCTGCATTCTCATCAGAAAAACGCCATGGAAGAGTTCTATTAAGCTGTTTTTTCTTATTTTACTTCAATTAAGTTCAATTCTTGATTATTTCTTGAAATTTTTGTGTTTTTGTGACTTTTACAACTAGGTCCTATTGTTGAATTCATTAGTTTTTGATTCTATGAAAGAAATTGAAATTTTCTATACATATGTTCTTGAAGTATATGATGATTTGGCATGGAATTAGAGCTTTAAATTGTTTATATGTTGATTTTATTGTAAGAATTGAATAGAAAGTGAATGTCTGGGACCTAATTGTAAAAGAGTTCGAAGTTAGAGTTTTATGTGGAAATTCTGAAATTCAATAGTTATGAAATAACTTATAATGTTTAGGAAAAGTATTAATTGAGAAAATTATCTTAATTGAGGGGTTAATTGAGCAAGGACTGAATTGTATGAATTGCGAATTTGGGGCAAAATGGAAATCAACATTTTGCACTAAAACTGTTTTGGACAGCAGCAGTAGTCTAACTTTGAAAAATCACCAAAAATTTTATAAATGGAATTAGAGGATGAATAAAATATGAAATTAAATATTATTGAGTCTAGTTTCTTATAGAAGAAATAATGTAAGCAATGGAATTGTAAATCATGAGATATGATAAATTTTGTGAGACAAGGTCAGAATGATTTTGGGTTCCCCTATTCTGACTTTGTAAAACTCATAAAAAATTGGATAAAAATAATTAGGGCTTAAATTTATATGTTTAGAATCCTGAATAAGTCTATTTTCAAGAGAAACAAACAGGAACATCATTCGAATCCTGTACGAGGAGATAATTAATTTTTAGTGAAGAAGGGTCGGAACTGTCAGACAGCAGAATAGGGGAGACTTTAATGAATAAAATGTATTAATTGGCCCAGCAAAAAATTATGAAAATTTTATGGTAAGAAGATATGTGAATCTAGTTTCTGGGAAAATTTATGGATCTTAATTTGGAGTTCTGTAGCTCAAGATAAAAATAATTTAGTGACTATGACACAGATGGACAACTTGAATATTCACATAAGTAGATAGTGAAAATTATAGATAATGTTAACTACAAGTGTGTTGTTTATACTAAGGATGTGGATGGAGAGGAGGAGGAGGAGGAAAATATACAAAAATATATGAATGACTCGTGTATAAATTGATCACATGCCCGATTATAATCGATAAGTATTGAATTAGAAACGATATAATGTTTTATTTGGAATATTTATTATGAAATTATGATTATCGCTATAATACAAAAATCGAACTTGTAAGTTTATATAACTAAATTTAGTGACCATTTGTTAATATTATTAAATTTCAATATTATTTTATGAATGGTGATTAATATTGATGTATGTTAATTGTTGAAAATAAGTAAATTATGTACAAAAGTTATGAAATTAAACTGAGAATTTCGGAGGAACGGAACGCAGGAAATGAGCACAATCTTTCAGTGAAAAAGATGAATTGACGGTAAATTACCCAAGTAAACCGAGATTCAGCATTTGTTGCGAATTCTCGTGTTTGCTTTCCGTTTAGCTCTTACGAGCTTCCGTTAACTCATATGAGTTTTAGTTAACCCTTTTGGGGTTTCAGTTCAGCTCTGATGAGCTTCAGTTAGCCTTCGGGCTTCCGTTTAGCACTTATGTGCTTCAGTTAGCACAGATTTCGGGCTTCAGATCACGATGTACTCAAATCCGTAAGCTATTCCTTGGATGGCAAGTTGGTAAGTCGTAAATGTAACATGTGGAAAAAGAAATGTAAGTAATGTTATCATTATTATTATTGAGCTCAATTATGTGATTTTATCATTCAGAGATTGTGTTTGACAGGATATGTTAGTAAATTATGAGTATGTGAATCAAAGTGACAGAATTTAAACACCTAATGAGGTTGAGCTGATTCACATGAATTTGTCATTTGAAATTATGATTGACAAGAAGAAACAGTGAATTACATGCTTATCAATGGTTACACATAATTATCTGAAAAACAAGAAAAATACGATTATTGATATATGGAAATGTAAGACATTGATATATGAATGTGGAATATGTTTGATAAATGTGTTCATTCTTAACTATGAAATTATGTACCTCATGTGTGCTATTTGCATAAAGATGATATTTCAAATACTTTGGTGAGTAAAGCTTAAATATGAAATAGTATGAAATCGAGACAAGTTGTTATGAAAATATAATTAAATTATCTGTAAGTGCTTTGTACTCCTCGGTAATGCCTCGTACTCTGTTCCGGCGACGGATACAGGTAGGGGGTGTTACAGCCTTTGTCTATTGTGTCAAATAGAGGTTTGAGATTTACTTCACGGTTTTGGAAGAAACTACAAGAGGCTTTAGGTACAAAATTGCACTTCAGTACTACTTTTCACCCGCAAATGGATGGTCAATCTGAGTGGATTATTCAGATTCTTAAAGATATGTTGAGATGTTGCATTTTGAATTTGAAGGTACATGGGAATAGTATTTGCCTTTGATTGAATTCGCTTACAATAACAGTTTTCAATGAGCATTAAAATGGCACCGTACGAAGCCTTATATGGTCATAAATGTCGTACACCTTTGTATTGGACTGAGCTTAGTAAGAATAAGATACACGAGTCGATTTGATAAAAGAGACTGAGCAGAAAGTAAAAGTGATTCGAGATAGTTTGAAAGCAGCTTCTGATCGTCAGAAATGTTACACAGATTTGAAATGAAAATATATTGAATTTGAGATTGGCGACAAAGTGTTTTAGTATCTCCGTGGAAGAAAGTACTCTGAATTGGCGGAAAAGGTAAATTAAGTCTGAGGTTCATCAGGCTGTATGAGATTATCGAGCGTATCGGACCGGTTGCTTATAGATTATTATTACCACCTGAGCTAGAAAAGATTCATAATGTATTCCATGTATCAATGCTTTGATGGTATAGATCAGATTCATCACTTGTGATTTCTCCTTCTAAGATTGAGATTCAGCCCGATATGACCTACGAAGAAACACCGATCAGTATTTTAGCTCGCGAGGTTAAAGAACTGCAAAACAAGAAAATTTCGTTAGTTAAAGTGATGTGGCATCGACACGGTGTTGAAGAGGCTATGTGGGATCCCAAAGATGCTATGAGACAGCAATATCTGAATATGTTCAACGGTAAGATTTTCGGGGACGAAAATCCCTAAGGGGGAGAATTGTAACAGTCCGGTTTAGACCCTAGTCGGAATAGTAGTTTTGGGACCACAAATCTGAGTCAAAAAATATTTTTATATTATTTTCTGTGCTTAATATATGTGAATTAGTATGTGTGCAAATTTCGTACTATTTTCTAAAGTGCGTATTTGCTATGTCTTTATAATTGAGAAATCCTTATGTTGTTGTTTGACCATTGAACATATGAGTGGACATTAATGGCCTTAATATAATGGCTTATTAATGTTTTAATGCAAGGATAAAATGGTAAAATGTTTATTAATGTTATATTAAATAAAAAAAGTTTGAAATTAGGCATTATGTTCATCTTCTTGCCGAAAATCAAAGAAATAAGAAAGAAAAAGATTGATTTAGGGTTCGGCTAGGAAATTTGAGGATTAAGGTATGTGTTTTGTTCGGTTTTTGATAATTTCTACGTTTTTGTGATCGTTACTCAGTATACTATCAAGCCCATGTCCTAATTTCTGATTTTGTTGATGATTTTGAGTTATGCCATTATTGATAATGTGAGCTTCATGAAGTTTGATGATAGTAAATTAAAGATATATGTGTTAGATTACTAAGTTTTGTCTTTGAATTTTTGATGAATTTGAGTAATTTGGACTAAATTATAAAAATGATATTTTGAGGGACTAAAATGTGAAATAAATGAAACATATAGGCTTATATGAATACTATGAGAATTCGGCCTAACATGGGTATATGGAAATTATGTGTATTTTGTAATTTTGTGAATTAAAGACTAAAGTGTTAAAATGTGAAAATCTGAGGGTTAATTTGTAAATTGCCCTAAATGTGTGTTTGTGGATTGATTGAATGATTTGGTGAATAAAAGAGTTAAATTTGAATTTATATAGATCAACAATAAAAGAAAACGGAACTAGTTCGGGGGAAATCGAAAGTCGTTGAGTAATCGACTCCGTTCGTTCGAATCTGTACGAGGCAAGTCTATATACAAATAAATGTGTTTTGAATTGAATTACTATCGATTATATGCTATTGAACTATGATGAATGATTATATGAGTTGATAAATATGAGGCATACGAGAAAGTATCGATAAAGTTTCGACATCTGAAAAGCCCCGTGCGAACCTTAGGAATAGTTAGGATACATATGTCATGACATAGGATCCGATATGTGTTATCGTGTAAGAGCATGTCTGGGACGTTGGTATCGACTTATGATTTACGTGTAAGACTACATTTGGGACGTTGGCATCTTATTTGATTTCGTGTAAGACCTTCTCTAGGATAGTGGCATCGATATTTAATTACATGTAAGACCACGTCTGGGACGTTGGCATTGTATGAGCTTTTCGAGCTATTCGCGTATCCTTATGATTCCGAATGGTTGAATGGGCATTCCGAGAAATGAATGATTATATGAGATTTGTATCCAATTCAGGTACGTTCGAAATGTATACTATGTTTGAGAATAAAAGGTAAGTATATGTACAAGTGATTATATGTGTTATAAGTATGAGAAAATATGCTACATGTATAAATGAATTAGAATATGTGAAATGTATATGAACTATGTGGTTTGAGATAGTATTTAGCCATAGAGTATATGTAATTTGATGACGCTTTCATGTTTTGAATGATAAGTTTATTTGTATATGGCTTACTAAGCGTTTGAAAGCTTACTCTGTGTGTTTTTCAACTGTTTTATAAATATCAAAGCTACCGAGAGCTCAGGGATCATCGAGGATCGTCACCACACTATCAAACTTTATTTTGGTACCTTTTGATATTGTGAATGTAAAAGTATGGCATGTATAGGCTAGAAGTATTAGGATATGTTTTGTAATGTATATACCATGCCATGTGATACGGTTTGTTTGTGTTTGAACTTATGGTTTGATTATGATATATGATATGTGATGCAAGGGTGCCATTATGATGTGCATTTGGTTGGCCAAAAGAAATGGTCAATTTGGTAAGTTTTGGTATGTACATATTTTAGAATTGGGTAAGAATTTGGTATGAGAATGATTGGAATGTATCAAGGTTATAAACCATACGTTGTGGTAAGTTTTTGGCTTATGGAATGACATGAATTGGTATGTGTTATGAACATGAGATTGGTTAATAATGATATAACATGAATGTTGAATGTTTTGATTATGAAATGGTTGAATTTGATGTGCAATTGGTGCCTATTTGATGATTGTAGGTAGCACCTTTAATGGGTAGCAAATTGGCCTTGTAAATGGCCTATTTTTGCCCATATGGGCAGGGATATGGGCGTGTGTCTCAACCGTGTTGCTCGAGGTCCATTTCGAAATGAGCCTGGACAGACCACACGGTCACACATACAAAAGCGTGTGCTAGGCCGTGTGGCCAAGGCAGTTTCAACCACGAGCTAGACACACGGGCGTGTGGTAAGTCGTGTGACCCAAGTCAGTAGCCTCCCTAATTTTTACACGGTCTGAAATACGGGTGTGTCTTATGGCCGTGTGGACAAGTCAGAATGTATGCCCTATTTTGAAATGGCCTAGACACACGGGCGTGTCTAAAGCTGTGTGAGGCACATGGCCTGTTCACACGGGCGTGTGACCTGTACATCTTTGAAAAAGTTTAAGTTTTGAAAAATTTTGTATGAGCCCGGTTTAGTTCGGACCCCTTTCTAAGACATGCTTAAGGTTTCGATGACCTATATAAGGGACTCTATGGTAATGTTTGATTATGATTGTGAATGATGTATTTGAATTATTTATAAAATATTTCGTTTTGTCTGGTAACACCTTTAACCCTAGTTCGAGGACGGATATGGGTTATGGGTGTTACAGTGGGTAGCCAATATAGTCTCCGTCCCTAAGAAAGATGGGAAAGTATGAATGTGTGTAGAATACAAGGATTTAAACAAGGCTAGCCTAAAAGACAGTTTCCCGTTGCCTGACATCGACACCTTAGTGGGCAACACGGCAAGTTATTCACTGTTCTCCTTTATGGATGGCTTCTCCGATTACAACCAGATAAAGATGCATCCTGAAGATCTGAAAAAGACCACATTCGTAACCATGTAGGGAACATTTTGCTATAAAGTGATGCCATTTAGACTAAAAAATGCCGGAGCGATATATTAAAGAGCCATAGTAACCTTGTTTCATGATATGATGCACAAGGAAATCGAGGTTTACGTCAACGTTATGATTGTAAAATCCTGAACAAAAAGGAGCACGTACAAGTCCTGAGGATGAGAAAATTTCAGTTAAAGCTTAATCCAACAAAATTTACCTTTGGGGCAAGGTCGGGAAAATTGCTAGGCTTTATAGTCAATGAAAGGGAGATCGAAATTGACCCAGATAAAGTCAAAGCTATACAGAAGCTGTCTTCAATACACACTAAGAAAGAAGTCCGAGGTTTCCTAGGAATACTAACTTTACATTGCTCGATTCATTTCACAACTGACCGAGAAATGCGACTTCATATTCCTGCTTCTTAAGAAACACAATCTAGTTGTATGGGATGACGAATGCCAGAAAACTTTTGACAAGGTTAAACAATACTTGTCCAATGCCCCAGTGCTGATGCCACCTAATCCAGATAAGCCATTGATACTGTATTTGGCAGTATTTTAGAATTCTATGGGATGTGTGCTTAGCCAACACGATGATTTAGGAAGGAAAGAAAGAGCGATATACAACCTTAATAAGAAATTCACTGAGTGTGAGACGAGATACTCGACAATTGAGAAGTTGTGTTGTACCTTAATCTGGACAACCTGAAGACTGAGATAATACATGTTGTACCACACAACTTAGCTCATCTCAAAAATGGACCATCTAAAGTACATGATAGAGTCGACTGATTTAAATGGAAGAATGGCCTGGTGGCAAATTCTGCTTTCCAAATTTGATATACTCTATGTGAACCAGAGAGCAGTAAAAGGGAGTGCAATAGAAAATTTTCTAACCAGTAGAGCTCTAGAAGATTACAATCCTTTAAATGTTGATTTCCCTAATAAAGATTTGATGTATGTTGCAACCACCGAAGAAGATGCTCAAGACAAACATTCAGAATCAGGGCAGTCCTGGTATCCCCAAACGAAGATCATTATCTCTTTGCTAGTAAATTGGATTTTGATTGCACGAACAATGTGGCAGAATATGAAGTATGTATCATGGGTATCTGTGTAGGCATAGAACGCAAGATCAAGCTGTTGGAGGTATATGGAGATTCTGCACTAGTGATTTATCAACTCAAAGGTGAATGAGAGACGAGAGATCCTAAGTTAATCGAGTATAAAATGCTGGTCCTGGAGTTAATTGAAGAGTTTGATGACATTACTTTCTGCTACCTTCCGCGAGATGAAAATCAGATGGCCGATGCCCTAGCTACTCTAACTTCCATGGTCAAAGGGAACAAATAGAAAGATGTAAAACCTATCCAAATGAGTATTTATGAGGCTCCGGCTGATTGCTACAACATCGATGAAGAAGAAGAAAAAGATGATCACCCTCGGTATCACAATATACTGCGATATGTTAAGAATTGTGAATATCCTAACCAAGCAACTAAAAATGATAAAAGGACTTTAAGAAGACTGGCCAGTGACTATGTCTTAGATGGGGAGATCCTATATAAAAGAAAAAAGGATCAGGTGCTATTAAGATGTCATGAACTCGGCAGTCAGTAAATTCTTGAAGAAAGAGATCATATGTCGGTATGGAATGCCAGAAAGGATCATATCTGACATTGTATTGAATTTGAACAATAGCACGATAGCGGAGGTCTATAGTTAATTCAAGATCAAACACTACAACTCATCACCATATCGCCCAAAAATGAATGGTGCAGTTGAGGCAGCCAATAAGAACATCAAGAGGATTTAGAGAAAATGACTGAGACTTATAATGATTGGCATGAGAAATTACCATTTACCTTCTATGCTTATCCAACATCGATCAGGACCTCTACTGGGGTAACACCTTTCTCACTGGTTTATGGAATGGATGCGGTTTTGCCATTGAAGTCAAGATTCCTTCCCTCTAATTTTTGTCAGAATTGAAACTGGATGAAGCAGAATAGATCTAATCCCGATATGATCAACTAAATTTGATAATAATAAAAAGAGGTTGAAAGCTATCAGTCATAGTCAAATATACCAAAAACGAATGATGAAAACTTATGACAAAAAGGTTTTCCCTAGAGAATTCCATAAGGGGGACCTTGTATTGAAGAAGATCCTTCCCATACAAAAGAACTTCAGAGGAAAATGGATGCCAAACTGGGAAGGACCTTATGTGGTAAAGAAGACCTTTTCTGGAGGAGCGTTGATATTGACTGAGATGGATGACAAGAACTTGTCTAATCATGTGAGTTCAAATTCAGTCAAGAAATACTTCACTTAAAAAAAAGGGAGAAACTAAGGCAAAAACTCGTAAAAGGCCACCTTGAGACCAGATGGGTTGTGAATTGAAAACCCAGAAAAGGGCAATTCAAATTTTGGTTGAAGATGGGGCATGTAGTAGTCTTGTTTTCTCTGAACTAACAAGAAGAGGGGATGCTACATCTTAGGGCAGCAATAAAGTATTCTAGGTCTTATAAACACATATCAAGTTCAAAGGGTCCTCAAGGAGTTTGTGCGGAGAAGCTCATGCTACGATATCTGGGGCACCTGTTTTCATCTTATTCATTTTGTGTTTTAGAAAATTTGCTATTTTGATTAATCTATTCATTTCGAGCTTTGCTCCCAATAAATTTCAACCTTGACCACCACAATATTTTTCAAGTATTTTTCATTGAAATAATGATTAATGGATTAGTAATATTCAAACAAAAGGATTTTTTTGCATATTACTCTAAAAGGCTTCTAAATAGTACAAGTACCTGAAACATGACCACTAGTTATAACTAACCAAACTTAAGGGTTGGAAATATTTGAGAAAGAATAGTCTAAATTGTGACTATTTTTTCGGATTTTCTGTTAAAGATACCAGCTGAACAAGAAGGCATGGTAACACATCAGTGATAGAATGTTGATGAACAAAATGACAACCTAAGCATTAAAAAGGGATCATTCTCGAAAAATGACATTCTGCATTCATGCAAATATTATTCATACACATCTAGTTAGGAGCATTTGACTCATTCTGATCATGACACCCTAATCAATTGGCATAAATAGGCCCATCAAATGGATTCTACAGGTCATGTTCCTCAGAAAATGGTGTAACAGATCAGAGAAACGATAAATCCTATACCTCTAAAGTTGTAGTGGGATGGATTGAAATCATTATGGCGAATCTTATCTCCTAAAGTTGCAGTGGAGCAGATTGAAGTCACAAACCTTATCTCCCTGAAATTGCAGTGGAGCAGGTTAAAAAAATAACAAATCTTATCTCCGTGAAGTTGCAGTAGAGTAGATTGAATTACAAATCCCATACCTCTGAAGCTGCAATGGGACGGATTGAAGTTATAATGGCGAATCTTATCTCCCTGAAGTTGCAGTGGAGCAGATTGAAATGATAAGTCCTATACCTCTGAAGTTGCAGTAGGTCAGATCAAATCTACCATAGCAAGTTTTATCTCCCTGAAGTTGCAGTGGAATAGACTAAAGCTACAGGCTACAAATCTTATCTCCCTGAAGTTGCAGTGGAGTAGATTAAAGCCACAAACCTTATCTTCCTGAAGTTGCAGTGGAGCAGGTTAAAAATAACAAATATTATCTCCCTGAATTTGCAGTGGAGTAGATTGAAAATAGCAAATCTTGTCTCTCTGAAGCAGCAGTAGAGCATATTAAAGCTACAAACCTTATCTCCTTGAAGTTGTAGTGGAACAGGTTAAAAATAACAAATTTTATCTCCCTAAAGTTGCAATGGAGTAGATTGAAGATAGCAAATCTTATCTCTCTGAAGTTGCAGTAGAGTAGATTAAAGCTACAAAATTTAGCTACAAACTTTATCTCCCTGAAGTTGTAGTGAAACAGGTTAAAAATCACAAATCTTATCTCCCTGAAGTTGTAGCGGAGCAGATTGAAGCTACGAATCTTATCTCCTTGAAGTGGCAATGGAGTGGATTGAAGCAACAATTCCTATACCCCTGAAGATGCAGTGGATTGGAATGGGGCTACTTAAAGAAGAGAAACACCAAAAGAAGTCAAGACTCGGCAAGACAAGACAAAATTGGCCATTTTTAAAGTCTTTGTTCCATTCCCGTTACACAACATTGAGCATAAAAGGGGCAGCTGTAGTAGGCCAAATTTGCCTAAACCCAAATCAAACAACCAAAAACCAAAAATAATAAAATAATAAAACAAATAAAAGTCCAAATTACAGGGCCCAAAAATAAAATAAAAAACTAAAGGGCCCAAAAGACCCAAAACCCTAGTGATGCCCCTAGTCCCTAGCCTCTGCCACCGCCACTCCTCCACCGGCCAACCGCCACCTGTAAAATCAGCAGTAGAAAAGACAGTAGACAGTACCAAAAATATGAAATATTGTATCGAAATCGGCTATAAAGCCACAGAAAACTCAATGTAATTTTTTTGGACAGTGATTTTGAATACAATAATAGAAAGAAACACACAAAGAAATCAAAACAACAGTTTGAAAGTAATTTTTTTTTAGTTCTCTAAGGTATATTTTCGAAATAAGAAAAATTTTACCTTTGTTGTGATCGGAGAAAGCAAAATTAAGGGGTTTTCTTTGATTTTTTGGCTTTTTGGACGTTTTCATCTCAAACTCAGGCCGAAGGATGAAAAATGGTCGAAACGGCCATTTTTCGGTGAATTCCAACCACCGTGGACGGCAGTCGCCGTTGCCGATGGCTGGTGGCAGCAGCAGAACCTCGGCGGCGCTCGATGGCCGGCCTGGGGATTTTTTAGAGAGGAGGTTTTTTTTTAGTGCGATTGAAATGAATATGTTTTGAAGGATTATGGGCTTTTTATAGGGTGCCAAAATGACGCCGTTTTGGCCAGTTTCCTCAAGCACCAAAACGACACCGTTTTTGGCCAACCCGCGCCTCGACCCGATTTGCCCCTAGGATCCGTGTGTTTTTGCTTGATGGGATATTTGCGCGAACGGTCTTTCTGCTTTTGCGGCGTGTTTCAATTTAGTCCTATCCTATTTTCTTTATTTTTTAATTTTACCACTTAGTTTTATTTTTGTTTCAATTTGGACCTTGGACCGTTTTAATGGTTTAGGTCCGACCCGACCCGGATCCTCCTAGGATCCGCGTGTTTTTTAAGGGAGGGTCTAATTGACGCTCCAGTCCTTTTGCTTTTTAATTGTTATTTAGTATGGTCCTAATTCCTTTATTTTTTTTTCTTTTAGATTGCGCCATTTAATTTTATTTATTTCCAATTTAGTCCCCCGATTTGCCAAAGAAACAGTGAGTTTAATAGGGTTTGGTATATTTTCCTATTTAGTCCCTATTTCTTTTCGCGCATTTCATTTTGGTCTTTTTTTTGTTTTAATAGTTTTTTATTTACAATTTGTCCCTTAAATTTCATTTAAATTTTGATTTAGTCCTCTATTTATTTACTCATTTATTTTATTACATTTTAGCCCCTTTATCATTTATTTTATCTCGATTTGCCCCCAAAATTCCAATTAAACTTTGATTTAGTCTTTCTTATATTCATGCATTTATTTTATTGAAATTTAGGCTCTTAATTTCATTTCAATTTCGATTTAATCCTTATTTATTTAATTTCGACCCTGTGTAGATGTTTTTATATATATTATTTTTTTTATGTATTATTGTATTTATTTACTTATTTGCTTATTTATTATGCCTTCATTTTTATTTAAAATTGGTTTTTATTTTATTTTATTTTTATCTTCTTTTCATCAAGCATTTATTTATTTGTTTATTTAATTAATTTTATTATTATCTATTTATATTTATGTATTACTTCTTTTATACATATTTAAAAATTAGATTGTTTATATTCTTTTACTTGCGTAATTTTTTATTTATTATCGTTATTTTTCTTTCTCATTATTTTATTATTTCTTATTATTTTTTATATTTTCATGTCATATTTATTTATCTTTTAGTTATGCATATTCCATTTTTTTTACCTTAAGTTACATCAATTATTTATTATTACCATGATATGGTTATTAATATTAATGTTATTATTATAATGATGATTATTATTATTACAATATTCTTTCATTTACTTATTATTTATCATTCTACATATATAGTCATTTTAAATTCTTTCGTTATCATCATATCATACATTAGGTTTAAAAATTTATTCATTTTTATATCACGCCCGGATAAATTAAATGCATATCACCTTAAGTGTTACATTCGTTTTCTCGCGCGATGCATAAAAAAGGAAAATTTTTAAACCGAGGTGAATGTTCATTATTTGAAATTTAGAAAAATCATGTTCTAATTTACGGAATATGGTTTATTTCTAAAAACGAGATAATCGAATATATTTTAAAATAAATAAAATTTTTAGCGTTTGTTCTCGTTTTCGGGATCCAAGGCATTATGTCCTAACTTACGGGACGTAATCATTTCTTCTCGATTAAGTTGAAATAAGCCCTTTTTTCATAAAAATTAATTTAGTTAAGTGTTGTTTTAATAAAAGATCGTATTTTAAAATCTCTTCAAATTCTCAATTTTCGACACTAAGACATCAAGTAATCAACTAGGTACCAATTTTGGGCGTCACGAGGGTGCTAATCCTTCCTTATGCGTAACCGAATCCCGAACCCATGTTTTGGATTTTGTAGACCAAAAATCATTGTTTTAGTAAATTAAACATTTTATTAAAATGATCAAATTACGAGGTGATCCGATCACACCTCATAAAAAGGATTGGTGGCGACTCTTATTTTTTTCGTTTTCAAGCAAAAGTCAACATCCAAAAAAGAGTTTTGATACTATCCATCAGCTATATTGATAGATTTTGATGAGTTTGAGTCATGGTTATAATGACATGTATAGGTGTCTTTTTTTGATGAAATTAGCCATTATGCTTGGCTTGCATATATGCTATTCTGGGTGACGAAATGGTTGATATGATATCATGTATATTTGGCCTTATAATGGTTGTTATTTTGGTGTTGTGTGATTAGATGATGGAAGCTGGAATGGTAGTTAAGATATGTATGTCATAAGTTATTCTTGTTATGCTAGAATGTGTATTTAAAATGTTGGTTGGTATTTAATGAGATGGTATATCAAGTTGTTAATGGCTAGTTTTGGTAGCCTTGAATGTATTTGGCATTTGGTAATTTTTTTAATATAGATGATATATGTGGAAATGGTTATAATGGTATTTGTTGTGCATGGGATTGGTATGTGAACATTATGGTAAAGGTAGTATTTAAGTTGTGCAATTGGTTGATTGAATTATGGAGGAATTTAGTAGACGTTTAATCAAGATTGATTGTTGAGATTGAGATGCCATTTTGGCATATTGGTTTAATGGTTAGTTACTATGATGTTTTAGCAAATATGCATATGTTAAGTGTGTTTTCAATGCATGAATATAGGTACATTCAAGTTGTGTAAGTGGCTAGACTGTGGATGAGAAATGGCTTGGAAATGACCTATTTTTGGTCCACATGGCTATGCGACCCGGACGTGTGTACCAGCCGTGTGTGACACACAGCCATGCGACATGGCCGTGTGTCTCCTGTAGCTTACTAAGGGTTGCAAGTCAGGTTGTTACACGGCCTAGCACACGGCCTGACACATGGGCGTATGAGGCCATTTCGAGGGGTACATGGCCAGGCACACAAGCATGTGGCTTGGTCGTGTGACCTAAGTCAGAGAGTTACACGGGCATGGACACGAGCTGGAACACAGCCATGTGTCCCTACTTTGAATGTCCACATAGCCTAAGACACGAGCGTGTGTCACAGCCGTGTGAGTCACATGGCCTGGCCACACAGCCGTGTAACTCTTGCAGTTTGAAAATTTTCATATTTTCTCGAAAAATTCTATATGTTCCTGATTTAGTCCCAATTTGTTTCTAATGTGTTTTTAGGGCCTCGAGGGCTCGTAGAAGGGACAATATGTATGTTATCAATGGAGTTTGTTATGATTGATGTTGTGAAATATATGATTTAAAGTTTTTGACTGTTTTGAGATGAAATATCTGGTAATGCTCCGTAACCCTATTCCAGCGACGGATACGAGTAAGGAGTGTTACACCATCTATTTTTACACTTTTACCCATCATCATTACACCTTAAAATATCTACTTGGCTATTTATCATTTTATCCCAACTCATCTTTTATAATTCCTAGGACGACTCATACTTCACATTGGTTAAATTTCTTCTTAATCCTTCCTTCCTTTCTACTACCACTATGTATCTCCTAACTTTCTAAATTCCTAATTTTACCACAAAATTTTTTTGTACTTTTTCAATTTAGTCTAAGCTTCTATTTAAATCTTTTCTATCTCTGAAATCTTTTCTAATCTCCTATTGAGTCAAATACTTCCTAATTCAATACTAAAAATCCCTAATTAGTAAATTTAAAAAATTTTCCACTGTTTCTTGACATGACCCATCACTATACCTAGCTCCAAGTCAAAACGTGGTCATTACAAGTAAACAACCTCTAGAAAAAGTTGGTGAAGTCAATAAAAAGCCCAAAAAAAGGAACACCTTCAAATAAAAAATCCTAATAAAAGATTTGTGACAATACCTTCTCAAGTACCATTTTATCATAATCAAGGATACTATGTTTCATATCCAATTGTAAGACAACTAGTTGGAATTTCAACTCAATTATCATTTTCACCACAATCGGTAAGTCAACTACCTTGGTCACAAGATCCAAATTCAATGTATCAAGTTAGCTATGTTGAAATTATTTGAATAAAAAAATTTTGTGTGACAAAAAATTTGTTAAAACCACAACAAATTAAGGAAATAAAAGATTTTTATAATCCATGCTTACCATTAGAATTATATAATTTTATTAATGAAATATGGAAAACCCATATTACTGAGCAAAGAACAAACTTTAGAAGAGCTCTTACTAAGCTTTCACAATTTTTAATTGAAAAAACAATTGAAGAATAAGAAATTCATGATTTATTGTTAAAATATATTTTATACCGTGATCGGGAATAACTAGAAATTAGTTTCTTAGATATTAAGGAGATAGATAATCTTCTTGATATATCTCAATTTTATTAACAAGGGAACAAATAATCTAGTTATAAATAAAATATTCCGATTATGTTAATTTAATAAGGCTAGAATTATCCTACCTATTGAAATATTTTATAAAATTGATAGAACTATTTGCAACCAGCAAGCTTAGTTTCAAAAAGCTTTTTCTAAATATTTTTTTACAAGCCTATGATTTTTACAAACTATTTAGATGAAAATTTTCCTACTATAAAATTTAGTCTTAACCATGAACTATTCGATATAAGCTTTATTGAATGGGGGTTTTGTTAAAGAAATAATAGTTCAAAATTTTTCTTTTCATTTATTAAAAGAATTTCCAGCATTTATTAAATCTATGTTATTACAAATGGTATATGAAGATGATTTCTTTTATTATTATTTTGAAATAAGTAGTCTTATTAGTATAGCTGAAAGAGAAAGAGAAAAATTTTATCAGCTATATCAAATTTGGACTATCTCAAAAATACTCGGAGGAAGAAACCTATATGCAGCTACAGAAGAGAAAGAACACTTAACAAAATATGTTGACAAATGTTATAATAATCTTAGTTATTATCAAATCCAGGGGTGAGCAAAACTCGATTCGACTCGAAAAAATTAAAAAAAAAATTCAAATTTGAAGTTAAATGAGTCGAGTTATTCAAGTCAACTTGAATTCTTTTCGAATTTTGAGTTCAAATCGAGTTTAATTTTCGAGTTCAGATAACTTGAATAATTCGAATAAACTAAATATAAAACTATAATATTTTACATTTTTATCTCAAACCCCAAACCTTTTTACTTCCCCCAATACTTTTACTTCCTTTCACTTTTCCCCCAAAACTTTTACTCCCCTCCTATCCTACCCCCATCTAGCCCAAACCCATCCCCCCCAATTTTTTTTAAAATATTTCCCCCCCAAAATTTAAGTCCATCAACTCTCAAAAGTTTTTATCTCTTACTTTTCACTCCTTACCCCCAAATAAAAAATCATCCAAAAAAATCTCTAAACCTAAATAGTAATAATTTTATTTATATCTACTATTTATATTATTGAATTGTTCAATCATATTCAATCTTTGTAAGTTTATGTTAAAATTGGATTATTGATGATGCCATAAAATATTCGTGTTAAAATTTTATGTTAGTATCAATTTCACATTTTATCTTTAAGATAACTTTTATTAAAAATTATTTTTTTATATTTAATATATTTTTTAATTTCAAAATACATAGTGACAAAAATTAGAAGATAATTGAAGCAACTAAGCAAGAAAAAAATCTAACATGTATATAAAAGATTAATAAATAAATTATGAGGAGATGAAAGTTAATAACAAATTTGATTATGGTGGGTAAATTTAATTATGGTAGGTGACAGTGGTTACAAAAATCCAAAATCTTTTTTTTTTAAATTTAACTCGAACAAATATATTCGATTCGATTTGAATTTCATCTCACTCGACTCAATTCAAGAAAAATTCAAATTTAGTTATGATGAAAAATGTGATCCGTCAACTCGATTAACTCGAAATTTTTTCATTCGATTCGATTCAATTTGATTGAATGCTCACCACTAATCAAATCCAAGCAGGAATAGATCTAATCGCCAAAGCCCAAAATCTACTTCAACAAAAAAACTTATAACTTTTGGATTGATGGTCGAAAAATATTGACATATGATACTAGATATCACCAGGATGATATAAATGAAAAACCCGTTCAACTATTAAAAAAGATAGCTGAAATGGAGAGTGATAATTTTCCTTCTGATATAATTGAGACATCACAAATATATGGGAAACTTGGAACCCACCAAGATTGTCAATGATTTCATTAAAATTAAATGAAATTAAAGAAATGAATCTGGACAATATCCAAAAAGGATAGCATAAGCAGAGGAAGCTACGTGGAAAAATCTAACCAAGAAAAAGACAAAAGGAAAACAATCACAACTAAATAAAAATGTCATCAAATAAAGATGAGACATCATCATTATCAAAAAATTATGCGAGATTCAAATTCAATTAAACAGAGTTTTGAGTTTCTCTCATGAAAGGGCGAAAGAAACCCAAAAAGGGGTATTCAAGTTTGATTCAAGTTCTCCTTTTTTAAGTTATTTTAAATCCTCTCTTCTTTGTAAATCTTTCTTTTACTACCAGTCTCATTTTGTAATCTTAACTCTCATCCTTCCTGTAAATGGTATCAGCCCAAAGCTCGGCATGTAAACTGTTAGCACTCCAAATCTTACACAAAAACCAGCCAGCCAACCACCATGTTCATCCTGAATCGAGCCACTCGCTGTGGCATTTCGTGTCGATATTCAAACGCTGCCATCAATGTCAAGAATGTATGCAGTTGAAGGTGGTTTTCTCCTGCTAGCCCTTCGCACAATAGTAATGAAGCATGTAACAGATTTCTTCCAAACATTATAAACGTCCAAGGCAAGCCTTCTAGCATAGCCCACCACTAGCACAACAGATTGACTGTCCTTGAAAAATTCCTATGTTTCTTCCTTCCATAGTCCCCATAAAAAAGATCCCCCAAAGAAGCAGCAAACTTATTAGCTGTTCAGACCTACTGTTGTTTTTTACCCACTGCTGGAAATCCATATTGAAGAAACTCGGTTCTTGTGAGAGAGCTTGAACCGCATTCTAGACTTCTCTGGCAACTAAACAATCTCTAAGAATATGGTCTATAGATTCGATTGGATCACCACACCATTCTTTCTATATCTTACTTGATTAGTGTTAGCTTTGTTAAGGATGATAAGTTATATAAAGAACCTCACTCGTTCCGGACATTTAAGCTTCCTAACCCACATCAAATTCTCTCTAGAATCACCCTCCTCCTGTCTATTACATAGCATATTATAAGCAGAGGAGATCGAGACCATCCTTTGCCAAACCCCAACAACATTAATCTCTCTCAGTTCGTAAAGAAGAAATAGGATCCGCTTTTATTTCCTCTACTATATTAATAGGCAGCATGTTTTGAACCTCATGGAGCCTCTACGTCTTTGAATTATATAAGTAATACCCAACCTTCCAATCAACTTGACTAGAATCAATAGCAGATAAGGACGAGTGAATTAACTATTTCTCTACAACCCACCAAATCGCCATTTAACCCCTTTTTTGATGCATTCTTGGGTAGTTAGTACGCATGTGCAGTCTCCGTGCTGTCAATAATCTGAGTAGAATGCAGGTATTTTTTTGTAGAACACTTCACACCAAAGTGCATCGGCCTTTGTATGCAATTTCCAACCATGTTTAGCAAGTAGAGCTGAATTGTTCTCCCTAGATTTCCTCAACCCTAGACCACAAAAACGTTTCCTTCAACAAATTGTCTCCCAATTTACTAAGTGATTATGGGACTACCTTGAAGAGCCACCCCAAAGAAAATTTCTTTGAATTCTATCAAGTTGGTTACAGGTGGCCATCGATAATAAGGCAGTTTGCATAGTGTATAAAGGTATGGCACTAGTTGTCGACTGAATCAGCGTACGTAGACCCGCATATGTAAGAACCTTCCCCTTTCAATCATCCAACTTTCTCATAACTCTTTCTATTAAGTGCAGCATAAGTCTCGGATGTTACTCGCTTGTGAATTATGGGAACCCCAAGGTAAATTCCCAAGTCATTTGTCACACGATTGGCAAATTAATAATTATTGCATTAATTAAACCATTATTTGGAATTCAAAAGTCATTAGTACATTTCTTTTATTTATTTATTATTAATTTTTTAACAGAAGCAAACAAACAACATTATTTGAAACAAAAAGAATGATTTTCTTTTTGGCAAATAACAGATGATTACGTCGCAACAGATCATTGGTGTTGTGACCTAAAGTCTGTACCTTACCTGGGAAGAGGATCATCCCCCCTTTGGTTGGCAGCATTGGCTAAATACTGATGTAGTTCAACTATTGAAGTATAAATGTATTACACTATGACATTTTTTCAAAAGATTAACTAACAAAGAGAGAAGAACAATAAGAAATTTCAGTCCAACTTTCCATCTATTTCTTTTCTCTTTTCTCTTCCCAAACAGAATCCCACTTTTTTTTTCTTTATTGGGTATAAAAAATTCGGTTCCATTTTCCTTCCTATGAAAGCAAGAACCAGTTACTTTTCAATTGTGAAAACAGAGTAAAAAACAGAGCAAACCCAGAAAAACCATTGAATCACCTCGGTTTTCAATCTTTTTTTTCCCCCATTTTCTTGCCCGGAAATAATCCAGAATATATTGTTCCTTGAAATGGCTGAAAAAGAGGTGTCTTCAGCAGCAGCAGGAGGACGAGAGGAAGAGTTAAAGAAAGAACTGCAAAGCGTTGTAAAGAAAATTGTTGATGAAGATAACTATGGAATTGAGATAACACTTAAAGCCATAAGCATCTTGTCTGATTTGAGTGATACAGTTTTGACTAAGAAATTCAGGTGTCCTATTTCGGGTGAAATCATGGGCGACCCTGTGGTCTTGAGTTCAGGCCTGGTTAGTCTTTTGTATATTTGCTTTTCTTAACATTTTCTTTCTTGTTATTCCTTTTTTTATCATTTTATCGAGCCGTATGTTAATAGTCTTGTTTGTCTACGGAAGATTCAAAAGTTACTTATGTTAAAAAAAACCATTGCTTTATCGAGGAATTGTTTTTGGAATATATATAAGTTGTATCATTCATGTGGATTATAGGTGCTTGTGTTACATGAATCCTTGTTTTCTTTTTATATATATTTGATCATGCCCATGAAGTATTATCCTTTAAATATGTGAAAAAGGTTAAAGAATAACAGAATATATTCATGTTGACAGGTATTCTTACCCCATATTTATTAACTTGGTTTGGTTTGTTTCGGTTGGAAATGAATCTGGTTTATGGAAAATATTCATGCTTTTAATGAGATTAGGAAAAAGTTAGATTATTTGGGATTCAAGTGTGAGTGTCGAATATTAGCACGTTTTTAATACGAGGATGTTTGGTTTTCTCTTTTAAGCTCTATTTCGTGTGCATTTGAATGGCGGTATCCTTAGACCAATGTCTAAATATATCTTTGAACATACTTCAGTAGATCTTGTTAACAGTTCATGACTTCCAATCTTTTTAGCATAAATTTCCAGTTCTTAGGAAACATTAATTTGAGCTTAAAATATTTGCAAGATCTTTATGATTTCTTATCTTTACCTTCTTTTGGATGTGTTGTGATGGTATGTTGTGGATTTTCAGACTTATGATAGGCCATCAATCCAGAAGTGGTTGAATGAAGGAAACTTAACATGTCCTCAGTCCAAGGAAGTGCTCTCCCACACTATCCTCACCCCTAACTGCTTGGTTCGAAAATTGATTTCAAGCTGGTGCAAAGGACACGGCGTTGCTGTACCGAGATCCCATCAGGATAGCAATGGAGAAATGAGTACTGAGTTCGACCGCGTGTACTTTAACTCATTGGTCACCAAGATGTTTTCTTCCCTTACTGATCGCAAGGAAGCTGCAAAAGAGCTTCGGAGACTAACAACTGCCGCACCATCGTATAGGGCAGTCTTTTTCGAGTTTACTGATCCCATTTCTAGATTGATCGGTCCAATATTGGAAGGCAGTGTAGATTCGGATCCCGAACTCCAGGAGGATTTGATCACAACATTTATGAACCTGTTGGTTGATAGTGACAATATGAAGCTGGTGGCTGATCACCCTGATGCCATTCCTCTTCTTATCAAATCCTTGGAGTTTGGAACCATTGAAACAAGAAAAAACGCTGCAGTTGCTCTCTCCATGTTATCGTCTGACAATGATAGGAGGCTATTGATCGGAAATGCCGGGGCTCCTATGCCGTTACTCCAACTCCTACGGGAAGGGCATCCCATAGCAATGAAGGAGGCAGCCTCAGCAATATTGAACCAATGTGTGGAGTATAATAACAAAGAAAAATTTATTGAATTAGGTGCAGTGAAGGTGTTACTAGAGAAGATCAGGGAAGGCAAACTTGTGGATGAGCTTATCAACCTTGTAGCGCAACTATCTACACATCCCAAAGCGGTCAATGAACTGAGTGAACTAGATACAGTACACTGCTTGCTTGGGATCATAAGAGAGACTGAGTCAGAACGTACTAAGGAGAACTGCGTGGCTATCCTGTACAATGTATGCTTGAACGATGTGGGTTTGTTGAAGGTGATCTGGACTGAAGGAATCGAACACCAGACTTTAGCTAAGCTTGTAGATACAGGGACTGCAAGGGCTAAAAGGAAGGCAACTGCCCTCGCTACTAAGATAGGTAAGCTTTTCCCAACTGTACTATAAAGACCCTGAGGAGGGATTTTTTTTTTTTGCCTTTTGAGATTTTTTACTGAACAAATGGCAAGTTTTGGTCCAAAATCAGGCTTTATAGATAAAAGGTAACAACATTGAAAATTTTAGCATCAATGGAAGTTGTAAATTTTTGGCATTTTATAAATTCTTTTAAATTCCATTTAGTGTGCATTTGACAAGAATAGAGTATTTTCAATCTTATTGATAAACTTCAAAAATATATATAATATTTATATAGCAATATATTTCTACATATATTCTTAAACATATAGCTAAAAGATATATAATATTTTTAGATATTATTATTCTTAAAAGATAATAATCCATAATAACATGCTAATGGATATTTATAATATCTCACAGTTACTCTGAAATCTTAAACAAAACCTCAGAAGTAGACACTTGAAACTTTGAGGTTAGAGTGTCAGTGTCAGTGTCAGTGTCAGTGTCACCGCAACCTTTTTAGAGTGTCGGCACCCTTATTATTAAAACACTGTTGTGGAAAGTGGATTACTTTTACTGCATTCTTTATGAAGTTAAATGGCGGCTATGCGTAAAGATATTGACAAACAATAATCCTGCACTGACTTGTAATTCCACCATCTAACCCAAGTAAATAAACATTTACGGGCAAAGATTACTAACTTTATATCTACATATATAATCATGTTTTTATTGTTATCTGAAGAAAGATGAAAAAAGAAGATATTGGTGGTAGGTTGAAAAATTGAATCAAAACACAAAGTCCTTCCCTTCTCAGAAATTGATTGTCGGTGACCAGCATTCACTAAAATAATGTTGTTCGTCTCTGGTTTCATACTACATATTCCAACATACA
Source organism: Gossypium hirsutum (assembly GCF_007990345.1). Taxonomy (NCBI): domain Eukaryota; kingdom Viridiplantae; phylum Streptophyta; class Magnoliopsida; order Malvales; family Malvaceae; genus Gossypium; species Gossypium hirsutum. Next base: position 69,709,024 of record NC_053436.1, on the reverse strand, counting down.
ACAACAAGCGACAGATCTTTTTGATAGGGAAACGATAACTAATTCATTTAAAAAAAGAGTGGAGGTGGGCATCATCCCCAACTGCGAAAGCTAACTAGTGGTCCTGGAAAAAGGTGTTGGAGCTATTCATTGAATTTGCTACGCATTAAGTGTTGGAGTTCATGAACTGGTTTACATTTTTAATATACGAAGGACGCTAAAATTCAATTCCATACTTGTTAAATGTTCTCTGACCAGACCAGCTTTATTTGAAAATTTTAATATCCAATTGATTCCCACCCTTGACTTGTAACTTGATCACATGAATTCAAGTTGAAAATTTTCAAAACTAACTAAACATTTAAAAGCTTATTAGGCACATAAGCTACTTGACTCCATCATTTGACTTGAACCACTTAAAGAAATAATTTTTTAAGCAAAAGATGTCATGTATACCCCTCCTTAAAGATTGCTTTTTGTTGTGATAATGAAAGGCCAAATCCAAGATTAGTTTCCAACACTCAGTGGAAAAAGAAGAAAAATACAACGTAGTGGTGAGAGCAGACATGTACGAAAATGTCTGAAATCCACTCAACCAAAAGAGAATGATTGATGCTGCAGCTGCCACTGAAATAAGCCAATCATCATGCCTCTCAATCACTGAAATAAGCCAATCATCACGCCTCTCAATCATACTTAACTACGTGCCTAATCTAATTCAACTCACATTCTCAATAGAGTTTTATTTTTGAAGTTCAATTTCAATTTGAGAGAGAAATGCTTTTTTCCTTTTTTTTAGCAAAAAAGGTAAATATTCGATTAAATCGAGTCAAATCGAATAAAAAAATTTTAAATTAGTTAAGTTGACGATTACTATTTTAGCAACCAAACTCAATTTAAAAATTTTTCAAATCGAATTCAGTCGAGTTAAGTCGAATTAATGAATCGTATTATTTATACTCAATGTTACAATTACATGGATCAATTATTTAACTAGTAGACAAAATACAAAATTATTTAACTACATAAATAATATAATAATTTTGACTTTTAACTTAACAAATAAACAATTATCAAAACAATATAATTTTACCTTTAAACTTAATAGTTTTAATTTTTATCGTTAGAAAAGATAAACATTTATCAAAACGACATAATTTTACCTTTTCTTATTCAAATTTTCGAATAACTCAAATTACGCAATTCATATTCGAGTTAAACCGAAAAATGTAATTATTTATTCGAGTTGATCCGAATAACTCAATTAACTCAAATAACTCGAACTATTTAATTCAAAATTTAAATTTTCTATCGAATTTTTCAAATCGAATAGGATTTTGTTTACCCCTATTTTATAGTACTAATTAAAATAATAAAATGTGTACATATATAAATCAAACTCATATATTAACTAAAATCAAGTATCAAATTACTTGAGTTTGAATTGCTCGAAAATTTGAGCTACTCATGCTCAACCCAACAATCATACAACTTAAGTTGCTTTTAAGCCAAGCTCTAATACTAACCAAACACGAACCAAAGTTTGAAACATAGAATATTACTCTTATTATCTTTGATTAATTCACTAGACCCACCTTCATTTCCTGACAAAAACCAAATTTTCAACTCAATAGCCCAATACAGTTAAAAGGAAAGCTCTAAAAGCCTTTAATGCCGAATTGCCTAGTCTCAGTTATTATTGATTTGCACCACAGCATGCACTCACTTCAACTGACCTTTTTCTAGAAACATAAAACATCCACTCTGGGGAAATGTCATTTTCAAAGGTAATCAACATTCTACATTGATGTCAGATATGAGTTTTTATCCGACTTGGGTATGCCTGGTTTACTTTTTCGTATATTTAAAATCATTAGAGATCATATTCTTATACTCATCTTAAAATATGTTCAACACGAATGCTTCAGAATACGAAGCTTTAACCATCATGCAAAGTATTGCCAAATAAAAGAGGTGAATCTACAATGTAGCAAAAGCAGCTTGGACCACAATGCATAAGAACTTGAATACTCAAATGCAATTAGCTCAGATATGTAAAATTCAAATTACCCTTAACATCAATGGCTTGTGGCTACACAATCAACAATAGACATGGCAACCTGAGATGACCAATAAAAAGGCAAGATATTATAGTTGTGTTGCTTGTCTTACTCTCTTTTTATGCATGCAAAACTATATTATGTGAACTCGGGTGCAAGTGTCATACATGAGAATATCTCCCATGCAGGTATATTTCAATTTTTTTCCAAGATATCAATGTATTTAGAGGGTTCTTGGAATATCATACCACTCTACTCATGTCCGAGTATTTGTCGTACACAGATTTCAAACATGAATACAAAAAATGGAGTCGAGTAACATAGATGTAAGATGAAACCAATAAATCTTCTCTTCATAAACGTAGTAAACATTAACCAAGGATGAACAGCATCAATTCAAATGAGTGAACAAACCTTCTTAAATGATCCAATGATAACTTAGGTCTACAACATATTAAGAAAGAGACATAAATTAAGTTATGGGAGTACCATTTTCATACAAAGGTACCAAGCATTGCCAGCATCCAATACCCTCATTGAGTACTTAATTCAAGATCACGCCAGGTATTGTCATCCGCTTGTTGAGTCTCATGATCTGAAAATTTAGCAAATTCAAAAAGAAAAAGGCAGACTAGATAAATTAAATCTGTTCGATGACACTACAAGAAATCACAAAAGAAACTTGCTATATTTTTCTACAAGTTCAACTTATATTGACAAAAAGATTCCTTGTATGTTCTCAGCCATAAAAAGGAAAGAAACATGAGCATTTACGCAACAAAAAGATATATGCATTTTCCTAATGCTATTGATAGAAAAGGCAATGGAAAATCCAATATTCATAAGCATACTTGAGTCTTCGGTATCATCAGTTCGAGCAACCATTACAGGTGGCAGTGGAAGATCTGCATTAATCAGTAACAAGATAAACAAATCATCCATGAAGCAGAAAAAAGAAATGGGATGACAATCAAATAGGAATATCTTTCCGTGCCCCTAAACACAACCAGCAGATAACAGGTCTTCATGTTTTTCATGGGAAATATAAGAGAGAAAAGGGAAGTTGCTCAATGATACATCCAATTGAGATTCACCTTTACAATATGAATCATTGTGGTGCTATTTTCTTAACTCTTCATCTTTCTTGAAATACTTGTATCCGAGACATATCTAGACATGGGTCTGGGAATCTATCCACCAAATACATGGAAATTTAGAAAAATAGTGAACATATGGTGTTGAACAGATACCCGTGTCCGACACTCACATCAAGTCCGAATGACATGGTTGTGGCGCAACAAGCAGCAACCTTTGAACACGAGGGGAAGCATGGAACTTCCATAATCAATGTTAAACTACCATCTAATGTATAATCTCCTCAAATGAAACATCTAAATGAGAATTAGCAAACTAATCTTAACATAATAAATAACAAAAGTACACATGATCTATATGGAAATTTAAATGCTTTTGTAACCAATAATAAACTCGATATTATGCAATAATCTACTCGGGCAAAAAAGTATTATATTTAAAACCAGTTTCCTTAACATAACGAATACCAAACCAACATATGAACCATATTATCATAACCAACGTAAAACATTTACACATAAATTTTCAAGAGGGTTTCGAAATAATCAATACCGTCATCAGGCAGTGTATCTCTCATCCATTCCTCATCAACAATATCTATAAGTATACCAAGGCTCAGTTCTGCCATCTCTTGCCCTTCACTTCAGTAATTACCCTTCAAAAATGCAAAAATATAAATACCCAAAAGGTTAAAGATCAGTATTTTAAAGTTTTGAAACTATAAATATTCTTCCAAAAGAATATCCAGAGTTTTTTTGTTTTGAATTACAGAAACCCAAATTGGAAAAAAAAAAGACTTACTCAACGGATTTTCTTCCTTTTACCAAAAGCGGGAAAGTTTTGGAGTTGTTTAAGATTGTTCTTTTAGCGTTGAATTTGGTAAAAAGACATTTTATCGAGCATGCTAAAGGCATAAAAAACGGTGGGCACTTACAACTTACTAGCGAGGAAGCTGGTGTAATATAATGGAGGGTGAGAGAAAAGAAAGATACCTAATCCAGACGTGATGGGGATGATGAAATTTTTGTACTTTTTGGCCTTTTCAATTGATTCTTGCAGTCTGAAGTTTGAACTGTTTTCCCTGTTCTTCACCCTTTCTTCCCTAAATTGATACTCACATTCAGCGTTTTTTCTAGCTAGATAATTAAGGCTTTATTTACATTTTAGCTCCCAAGTTATACCCGTTTTTCATATAGTGGCACCTAAACTTTGTTTTTGTCTCAAATAGGTACTTAAATTTTTAGTCCAAATGCCTAACGCCGTTTGAAAAAAATTCCACCAAATGAGAAAAAATAAAATTAAGTAATATTGTAAAATTGACAGAAATAAAATAAAGTAAAAAATAACCCTTACAAATCCAAAACCGATAGTTTGAAAAGAAAGAAAGAAAAACCCAAAACTGTTCAATATTTTTCGAAAATGTGAAAACCCTAGAAAATTAGAATCCCTTTTATAATTTGAAAATCAAATCCTTTCGAATCCAAAATCGATAGTTGTCTTTTTGAATCCCCCTGAACCAAAATCTTTAAAAATCAAAAATCATTTTTTGAAACCAATTGGAAACGCTTTCTATTTTTGTTTCAAAAATCGACTAAAGCCTTTTTGTTTCTTGAATGGTAGTTGGGCTATACTATCAAAAATCCAAAATGTATATCCATTTCCAAACCCTAAAATCGAAAACAGTGTCTTTTCAGTAGTAAATTACCATGAATGTAGAGATTCGTTCTAGAGATATAAACATACCTTATCATATTTTTTCTGTAAACTCGATTCGCAATAGTATTAATCAATGCATAGTTAACCAGGTCTTTCCTTTCTTATATCAAGGCAACATCGTTACCTTGCAACTTACCTTGCATAAGTAAACTAAGTCATAGATCATCAGCTCCTTTTTTTATTGTACTTTCCCTCCCCCCACCCCCAAAAGAAATGAAAGAAAGGAATGTTTAATTGACAAGCAAAATCATCAAAAGAAAGGTTGGATCACTGAGATGTATCGTTGCTCATTGGGTATAGCAAAAGTTAGGGGAGAGGGAGAGAGGAGGAAAAAGAATAAAGAAAAAAAATTAAATTAATATAATTTTTCGATCAATTTGATTAATAAAATTCAATAGTTCAATTATTATCTTTTGTATAATTATTCTTTTTGGTTTTTGCACAAAAAGTAAGATGAACAAAGTAATATTGAATCATTCATTACTTAAGATTCTTTTTGGTTTTTGCACAAAAAGTAAGATAAACATAGTAAGTATTGAGTCATTCATTACTTAAGATTTAACTAATACTAAGTTGCATCATAAAGTCAGATTATTATGCGGAAAGACAATTTGTAATTGTAAGTGATCTAAATAGTCCGTAATATGAAGAATCAAAATTGAACAATTGGTTCAAGGGACTATTATGTTATCTATCTAGTCCAGCTTGGGAGATACCTTGTCTTGGGTATCGGAGTGGATGACTCTCAGAAAGATAAAGACATATGTATGGTTGTCCGGATTGACACTACATCGGACATGAGGCAAGTTGAATTAATCTTAAATTCGTTTATGGATAAATTTACTTTTGACATTCATAGTGTGGCTTACCTCAATCCTGAGAAGTGAATGATTGTGTATATGTAACTCATACTTTGATATATTGAAAGCTTGAGCTTAGTCAATGTTAGAGCCGAAAGTTGGTATGTTGTGTAATGACTTGATTTTAGCCAATGTCAAAAAATACGGTTTCGAAACCAAATTCTATAAATTTAGTTAGTGAAATTATTAATTAAGGAGTTGATATATTTAGTACACTATAGCAAAACATGTTTTTAGCGGCGCTTTTAGCGGCGTTTGGATAAAAAAAGTTGCTATAGATCGAGCATTAGCGGCGCTTTTTAAAAAATGCCGCTATAGGTCGATCACTAGTGATGCTTTTTAAAAAACGCTGCTATAGCTAAAGAATTAGCGGCGCTTTTTAAAAAGCATCGCTATGGGTCGACCATTAGCGGTGCTTTTTGAAAAACGCCGCTATAGATCGAGCATTAGCTGCGATTTTTAGAAAACACTGCAAAAAATATTTTATCTGTCTATTTATTAACTATTTTATTTATATTAATTAAAATATAATTTATGTTTAATTGAATATTTATTTTTTGGGTATATGACTGATTGTTTTTTAATTTATATATTAAATAATTTCTTATATAATCGTAAAAGAAATAATATTAATTTTAAAATATTGAATTAATTATCATTATAATTTAAGGTTTATAATTTAGGGTATATGGCTTAAGGTTTAAGGTTTAGGAGTTACTATTTTAAGGTTTATAGATTATGGTTTATGGTTCAAGGGTTGGGGTTTATGGTTCAAGGGTTGGGGTTTATGGTTCAAAAGGTTAGGGGTTTAGGCCTAAATCTCCCAAATCATTCATCTTCTATTTATTAAAAAATAATAAATTTTATACTGATATAAGTGATTAATCTTGAAGTTTTTAATATAAACTGTATTGCGATGTAAGTTTAACTTTAAGGTTTCGATCTTAGCTTCTATAGTTATGATAAAGTTTAAGGTTTAGGAATTTATGTCATATAGTTTAGGGTTTAAAGTTTACTTGAGATTTGTTAAATGATGAAATTTTATATAGTCAATTAATATTTTTATATTTAAAAATATTTAATCTAGACCATTTGATATATTTAAATATTTAAATATTTAAATATTAGATTTAAAAAAAATTGATAAAAAAGTAACATATTGATATAAATAGGTAACTATCTATTTTGGATAGGACAAAATTATAACAAATAAAAATGAAATACCGAAATTAAAATCGTTCCACGTCGAACATTTGGCAAAATAGTTAATTATATTTTAGTTAGGAAGAAATATCTCTAATGAGATAGAGATTAGATCGAAAAAGAATAATATAAAATCATGATTAACATCTCAATCTCTAATAAAAATTTGATATGTGAGAGATTGATTGCTTACATTAGATAATTCTAACTTAATGATTAATTACAGCCATTTAATCATTTATTTCTCTTGAGAGTACTTGGTTTTTTTTATAAAAATCCAATTTATAAAAAATAGTAATAATAAATATTTTATTAAATCACTTGACTAATAACATTCACTAGACAAAATAAGGAATTTTAAACAAAATAAATAAAATAATTTTTTGTGGCTTTTTTATAAAAAATGCGCAAAAAATAAGCAATAATTTTTCATAAAAATACCACAAAAAAATTATTTTACTTGAAACAAAACTCTGCCGTTTTGTTCTACTAAAAACTTATTTTGTTTCTCCTAAACCATAACCCCGAAATCCCTTGTTAATTTTATCCCCAAATTTTACCCATTGGAACCCTTAAAATTTCCCCCTAAAATCAGTATCCCCAAAACACATCTAATTTTCCCCCCAAATTTGCCATACTGTTCCGTAATCCTAAGCATCTCTCTCACTGCATTTCCTGCTTCTCTAAATCTCCATCTCTAAATCTCCTTCTCTAAATCTCCATCCCTTTGATTTTCGCCAAAATCTAGTAAGTCTAAGTTCAAATCGAAGCATTTGCAATCTGTTCCCTTATTCATAGGCTATGATGGCCTTCTGTTTTCATACCTTCATTTTTCCAACTAATTTGTCCATCAAAGCGAGAAGTAATGGTGTTCGGAAGCTTCAAACAGAAGGGCACTCTTCTACCAAAAGCTCCCAAGGGTTGGGGATGGAGGACAGCCTTGTTGTTTGATGAACTTGCTGAATCTTCTTCAAAGTGGCGCCTTGAGAGTAGCTGCCATGAATTCTATGTTTTCATTTAACATGAATTTGTAAAATGGCATATAAGTGTTTGTTGCTTTGTCTCTATGTATCGTTCTTTCTAACATTTTAACGAGTGTAATATGTTTCATTAGTTTAAAAAATCCGGTGTTTTACGATCTGCCATTTTTTGTATCTGTTTTAGAAACTTTTATTTTTTGACCGGCGATGGGAAAGAAAGGGAGTGGATAGTTCTCGACGGTGAAGAAAGTATTCAAATCATCTCGCAAAGACTTGCCAGACAAAAAGTAACATATTTTTTCTTTGGTTTTTAGATTTTTTTTTTGCCTTTTGATGTTTGTTTAGCAGGTTGATTTGATTGCCCTCTGGTCGACGAAACAGGCACAGCAGCACCGCAAGGAAGAAAAGCAGAGAGGTTTTTGTTAGGGAGTTATTATTATTCTAATTATTATTAATATAATTAATAATAAATAATTTCATGAAATTGTAAAAAAAATCCAACTCCTCAAAAAAGATGTCTTACATTCCGAAGGAGTACAAAAGCTAGTTTCTACAAACATGAAGGAGTTGCTAAGTATTGCTACAGAAGACAAGAGGTAGCTTACGTACTTTAAATTATTCTTGATGCAGGCGATGCTGTGCTATTTCTTGTACTTTAACATCCCATTATAACACTCTAAGGTCCATTGTTTAGCAGTTTTTAGATTGCATTCTTTTACTTTGTATTGAAGTTTTCTCTGCGATAAACAACTTTATTTTTCCTGCTTATTAGTTTTACTTATAAATTATTTAATTTGGCCATTCAGATATTCACCACCATTCTTTAAAAAAAATTACGTTTTTTCCCTGTATATTTGTTTGTATGTCCGAGTAAGTAAAAACTTAGCAAGCTAGAAGTGAAAAACAGGCGTTTAGTTAATTCTTTTATAGAGAAAAGTTTTTGTTTATTTTTGGTTGGTATTGTTTCCCTGTAAAACAATGACTTGAAATACTTCTCTTGGTTGTTAGTTTGAGTGTGCATACTCCAGGTTTAAATTCCTGACCTCGAATGGGAGATAGTGAAGCAGTAGTTGCCGACTCATCAGCAATGATGGATTATACTTCAGCAGCTTATAATTCTGCTGGTTCTGGCGCTTACTCCTCCCAGGCTACTGGATATCCTACTGCTCCTGGTGGTCACCCAAATTCTGCTGGTCAAGAAGGTCAAAGCAGTGCAATGTATGACGGTAAGCCAGCTGGTGGATCAACAGATGAGACTGCTGTTGCAGTTGGAAATACTGCAGCAGATGCATCAAAAGCTGCTGCTTGTAATTATCCTCTAAATGGAAATGTTGTTAATGCAGCAGGAAATGCAACCACAGTTGAGAATGGAAATGCTTTTGATAATTTAGGTGGAGATTCTACTGCACCAGAGTTTGTGGATGGTTCTGGTATGTTTTTCTCGGGCATTTACTAATAAGTGGGCTTTGTAATGATTTTAATATTTTGATTCATTTTTCTGCTATTTGTATCTCAAGTTAACAAGCCTATTGTATGCCATAATGACTTGAAACTCCGTTAGCACAGAAGCAGCCTTTTTCTCTTGACACTCTGCCATTAAGCTTTGTTCCTGATCAACGTGATGTGGGTGATTGTTCTGGGGACATCTGCAGTCTACACTTAGTTTTTATTAAAAGCATCTTATTGATTGTTCTGGGGACATCTGCAGTCTACACTTAGTTTTTATTAAAAGCATCTTATTCAACATTTTACCTTCCCCTTTTATTATTATTATAGTGTTTAAGTTTTAGAAAATTTGAAACTTAATTGTTTCTTTATTTTTATTTTTGACATATAGCACCAACCATGTCTGCTGAAGAAGAACGTTTATGGAGTATTTTGAGAGCCAATTCATTGGATTTTAATGCTTGGACTGCATTGATAGAGGAAACAGAGAAGGTTGCAGAGGTATGTGAGCATGAAAATCTATTGCATGGGAACAATTGCATAGACTTGTTATCTTTTACATGTTGGAAATTTTGTGAGCTAGTTATCTGTTTCATGGGTTTAAATTGCATCTATGCATGTGTTTTAAGCCACGGACATAATGGATTCTTATCGTGGTTAATTATGTTATTGGTGGCAGAGAGAGCAAAAATTGCAGAATAGCAACCGTGATGCCATATCGCATGTGCTGTTTAAATCAGTGATATGTTGCCTAGCTAATATCTAATTTTTTTTCCCTTCTTTATTTTTGTATAGTTTAGTGGAGACTATGTAGTTGAAAAGAGGCCCATATGCTTAAAATGAATATAATTTGGGGAGGGACTAGTGGTTCACCTTAATAATTTTGTGAAAATTAACAAAAGTCGCATGTAATATTGTTGAACTTTTCTTTAGTGGGGTGAGGCAAGATCACCACCCATCTTTCAATTAATTTTGTATTTTCTAGGGTTTTTTTTTTGTTGATTTGAATTCCTAGGTTATGAACTTATCCTCATTAATGTTCTATCTAAGTTTGCTCTCTTGTCTGCCAATTGAGTTTTCATCTGTCCATATGCAGAACAATATACTAAAAATGCGGAAGGTTTATGATGCTTTCTTGGCTGAGTTTCCTTTGTGTTATGGTTATTGCACTACAAAACAGGTTTTTAGCGGTGTTTGAATAGAAAACGCCACTAAAAATTGAATATATTGAGTATTAGCGGCGTTTTTAAGAAAGCGCCGCTAAAGATCTGAGCATTAGCGACGTCTTTAAGAAAGTGCCGCTAAAGATTGAGCAAAAAGCGCCGCTAAAAGATTAAGCAGAACCTTTTACTTCAAAGGCATTAGCGGCGCTTTGTGGAAAACGCCACAATAGCTTGAGTTTTAGCGGCGCTTTTTTAAAAATGCCACTATAGATTAAGGTTTATGGATTATGGGTTTAAGGGTTGGGGTTTAAGGTTGATGGTCTATGTTTTATGATTTAAGGTTTGGAGACTATAGTTAATGGGTTTAGGGTTTAGATTAATTAGTGTTTTTTAATTTATATATTAAATAATCCCTTATATAATTATAAAAGAGATAATATTAATTTTAATATTTTAAAATTATAACAAATTATTTATTAAAAAATAAATAAAAAAAGTAACAGATTGATATGGATAGGTAATTATCTATTTTGGATAGGACCAAATAATAACAAATTAAATAAGGTCTTATTTTTATTTTGAATTCGATTTTATTTTGATCATATCTAAAACTGACTTTATAAACAATATAAATTAACTACACTATTCACTTAGCTATGGGAAAGTTAATTTCATTTTAGTTACTTAATCATGAAAAGTTACACTTTAATAACTAAACTATTTAATTAGAAGTTTTCATTTAATTAAGTTACGAAGTTGTTAAAATCAGTGTTATAGCTTTTTTTAAACACTAACCCCTAACCTCTTAAATCAATAACCCTTTAACCCCTAGACCTTAAATCTCTAATCATAAACCCTTAAAACTATAAACACTAATTGATAACTCTTTAAACACTAGACCTTAAATCTCAAATCATAAACCCTTAAAACTATAAACGATAAACCTTAATCCCAACACCTTAATCCCAACACCTTAAACCCTAAATCTCAAATCATAAACCCTTAAAACTTTAATCTTTAAACCCCAAATCCCAATCCTTAAACCCCAAGCCCTAAAACTAATTTTTAAACCCCATAAACTGTAGATCATAAATCACAAACCCTAAATTATAACCCATAAATCATAAACTCTAAAATATAAAAATAAATTTCATATGGATATTAAGTATATATATAATGATTTAATGTAAGAGCAAAAAACAAAACACAAAAAAAGGAAAAAAAAGTGAAATGGCAAAATGATTGCAAAATGTTGCCGTTTTTAAACTTTATTTTATATGTTAATTTAAAAATTATAAAAATCTTCAAAAAAATTAAAAAATTAAAAATTTAAAAATTTAAAAATTAAAAACTTAAAAATTTAATATTTAATATTTTAGTTCATATTTCAGTTAAAAAGTTCAATATTTAAAATTTAAAAAAAAATCTGAAAAATAATAAACTCAGCACAAAAATTTTGAAAGAAAAAACTAAAAAAAAAATGTTAGAAATGAAAAAAAAATAAAATTAAACAATAGTGGCGTTTTTGTCAAAAAACAACATAAAAAGTTTAGATATAGTGGCGTTTTTAGTGAAAACGCCGCAAAAAGACCAATAATTTTTTGTTACTCGCTCATTACCCCCTCTTCTTCTCATCTCTGTTGCGCCCTAAATCCCCAAATAAAAGTTCCCTTTTCCCTTTTACTCCGAAAATTTTCCCCCAAATTCGCCCCTCTTCTCTCCCTCGTCTCTGCAAATCATTTTTTTTCTTCTCATCTCAGTTCTCGCCCACCGCCGTCTCCGCTGATTTTTTTCGGATCTGACCTGTATTCCGTGTCGGATCGTGTTGACATAGGTATTGCACCCCAAATTGCCGAGTCAAGGTAACGAAGCTTACCATCCCCTCTTCTCTCTCTCGTATTTACAAATCAGGTTTCTTCATTCTCTTCTCATCTCAGTTCTCGCCCACCGCCTCTGCTAGTTTTTGCCGGATCTGACCCGTATACCGTGTCAGTGATCACTGTTCCACCGTTTGGTCGCTTGCTTATTACTAATAGTGGAATTTAACCAATCTGATATTTGTTTGCGAAAGAGATTAATTATGAATTTTCTTCCATTTTTGTTACTTTGAATTTGGTATGAGCTTTTTCTTTTTTCTTTCTTAATCAGTTTTCTTTAAAAGGGTCTGCTTGAACGAGTTAGTGTTTTATCTAAAATTAGAAGACATTTTCTTCTTTGTTATTAATTGTTTTCTTTTACCAACTAGCCTATTTTCTGTAGTTGTCTACTGTTGGTGGTAGGATGATTATCTCTAGTGATGGTGTTTGGGATGCAGTTGTTTAATTTTGCCCAGCAGAATTAAGCTAATTTTATGCTACATTCTAACTATCATTTTTTTTCTTTATGGATTTTCACTAGCGTTGATGATGCAAATTAATCATTATTCATTCCAATGTATTTGAAGAAAGGAACATTTGTTCAGATAAAATATAGTATATATTCTCTGCTCCTATCTAATTTATCATCAATTTTCCTTTTCAACGACTATTATTTTACCAGAATTGCCACTGATTGAATCATACCTTTGAAACATGCGAGCTATAATTTACTGTGTAAGCTAATGGAGTTACCATAATATAGCTCTTTTATGTTTTGACTGGTGGCAAATGGAACAAGAAAAATCAACTACACTAGATTGCGGTCCAAGAACAGTTTGCAGAAGGCACATAATGGCTGGCTCCTACCTCTACAAATGCATGAGGGAGGCATTGCAGCAGCGAATAAGAATGATATTGATCAACATGCAGTTGACACCGTATGTGCTCTGAATCTGAATTCAGGTGTGAGTTTCAGATATTTTATGTGCAAAAAAGTATTAGAGTGCCTTATGTTTGTATGTTAGTTAAGCAGATTATAGATAGAACTTGCAGTAGGATCAACTAATTAGTTGATCAAAAACTACACCTAGTTTTGTAATAGTCTACTTGCATATTTGCATATATTTAATAATAATCTCGTGTCAACTAATTATTCTATTTTTTATTTAATTGTTTTGTTTTCAACCTTTTATTTTTATTTGAGTTGAAAGAAGAAAAAAATGAATTGTAATTTTGACTTAGAAAATAGAATATTCATTAGCAGCTTAATCAATTTAAATAATCAATGTTGATATTTCACATGGGAATGGATATTTAAATCTTATATTTTACATGGTTATGATTTAAGTCCTTATTTCATTTAAGTAACTTCATTATAATATCTTATTTTATTGATATCTTTATATTTAATCTAATTTTTATTATTTATTTTAGTTTTGATTCTAAATTTTTATTTTTATTTTAATATTTATAACTTGAGTTTTAACTTTTGGATTTTAATTGTGTTATTAATTTATTATTTTAAAATTTAAATTTAAATTCATTAATTTTTGTATTTAGTTTTAAAGTTAAAATTTTAATAGAAAATTTAATTTGATAATGAATTTTAATAGGAAATTTTTATATTTATATTATGGATATTATTCTTCTCAATATTTTGATAATGACTTTTAAACTTTTTATATTTTTCATGACCTTTATAATATATATTTTTTAAATTTTATGACCTTTAGCGGCGTTTTTTTAAATAAACGTCACAAAATTTAGCGGCGTTTTTTGCGGAGCTTGTAAAAACGCCGCAAATAGTTTTAGTGGCGCTAAGACCTTAAAAAACGCCGCTAAAAGTCAATTTTGCTGCAGTGTTGGAGAAAGTATGCGGATCATGAAGCACGCATAGGCTCCATGGACAAAGTTGTGGAGGTCTATGAAAAAGCAGCTTAGGGAGTGACATATTCTGTGGATATCGGGGTGCTATATTGTGTTTTTGCCATTGAAACATATGGAGATCCAGAGACCATCCGAAGGTAAAAACTGCTAATCTACCCATTCTTCTTCTTGGTTTGCATTAGGAGACCATGCTTGTATGCTTTTCTTAGTTATGTAAATCTGGTTCTTCCTTAGATTTATAATTAGGGCTTATTGGATTTACTGGTATTTTTAGTCAAATCTAATTGTTCATCAGACCCTGATATTGCCTTTTCTGCTTGTAATTTTAGATATTAGAACTAAAGAATAATTTTTATATAACGTTAAACAATAGCAGTGCAGCATGTTTCTGTTATACTTTTTGCAAATTAATACTATTGTTCCTTGTTAAATAACAGAAGCATTCCATTGTATTGTGAAACCTCTAGTTTTTCTTGATATGAGTTAACTATGGAATATTATGTTTCTGTTTTATAATGCTTAATGGTTGTTTATTTTTGTTCAAAGCATGATGAAATAAACATGTTAGGCGTGGTTTAATACATGCCTTGCTGACCTGTAAGGTTATCCAAAACAAGACAAAATTTAGTTGTCTTTAAGATCTTCGAATGTGGTTGTTCAAATGGTTCTTCAAATTCTCCAAATGTGTCTTTAAGGTGCTCGAAAATGTCATATTAATGTTGTCCATATATGATTTTGAATGCTGGAAATTTGCAGCATTTAATTTCCTGCTTGAAGTTGATTAAACCATGTTGTAAATGAAAAACATTTATATGTTGTTCACATGCTAAATTAACTATTAGTGAGCTTAAAATTGATCTATTCGAATGTGTTAAATTCATTATTCAATGTGATGTTATTTATGCTAATGTATTGAGTATATTAAGTTGTGCAATTTGATGTTGTATGTGGCGTTAATGTTGACTTGTTAATTGCATATTTTATTATCTGATTTAGGGTTCTGAATTTAGAAGAACCTTATCTTAAGATAAGTTATCTACTTTCATAATAATTGGGACCTGATTCTGTTATTTTGGTTGGTTCTTGCCTTCATATGTCGTTCATTAACTTTTGTTTCTTTTTTCTTAGGTTTGAGTTTTTGTTGGATGCATGGTCCAGGATTAGCTGAATTCATGCATAGTGACGACTTGTTTGAGCTAACTGCTGATCTTAAAGTGTGTATTCTATCATTATTTTGTTCTATTTGTATTTTGTTAGATTTCTGGTGTAGTATGATAAGTGCGGTATTTTGTTTGATTGTTATTGATAAACTTTCTGTTTGGTGGGATATATATTTATATCATAGATATTATTCTTCTTCTCAATATTTTGATAATGAATTTTAATTTTTTATATTTTTCATGACTTTTATAATATTTTATTATTTTTTTTAAATTTTATGACCTTTAGCGACGTTTGTGGGAAAAGCGCCGCTAAAGATCATGACTTTTAGCGGCGTTTGTGAGAGCGGCGTTTTTTTAGATAAATGTAAAAAAACGCCGCAAACTTTAGCGGCGTTTCCTATAACGGCGTTTTTGCAGCGCTAAAGGCCTAAAAAAACGCCGCTAAAAGTCAGTTTTGCTGTAGTGGTACAAGAATATATTATTGGATTATCGAGTAATTAAATCGAGAAAATTGTTAATTATAGCACAAGAACTAAATTATGAAAGTGTATTTACTATTGAGTTTTAATTTAGAAAATGCAGGTGGGATTACTTAGCAATTAAACCAAGGACCTAATGGTTTATTTTACCATTATTACCACTTGGTTAGTGGATGAGAAGATCTTATCCATACATTGCGACTTAGGTAATAAATATAAAATCATGGTAATTCATTTTAAGTTAATTAAGGTTAATTAGCTTATTAATGACTAATACACATATACATGCGTACGTAAGTACGTACGTATGTATGTAACTGGTTGGAGAGAGAAGAAGAAAAAATTCTCATATTTCTCCTTAGTTGAACTAAACAAGGAGGAAGAAGAAATTCTTCATTTTCAAACGTTGAATTCTTAAGGTAGATAAGACATTTTCTTGAAATATGTAACACCTTGAATTTGGGCCTAGAAGTTTTGGGCCTTGAGCATGGGAGCGGTTGAAGGCAGCTTATAATGTTTTGTTGTGCGTGAAAATTTCGTAGTTGAAGGCTTGTTTTAGTGGTTAAGTGTGCTGAGAAGTGTTGGAAAAGTCCTGGGTTCAAACCTGGACTCTAACAAAAATTTTGGTTTAAGGTGAATCAAACCTTGGGTGTAGTAGGTAGGCCTTAAAAATATTGCTGGAGAAATTGTGACACAAAAAGCCTTGTGGCTTAGTGGCAAGTAGCGTGCGGAGCATTTAAGGGGAGGCATGGGTTCGAATCCCATGGCAAGCAAAGAGCATTTATTTTGCTAACAGCGGGCGGCAAGAGTTGGTGTTGAATTTAAACTCTGATGTTGGAGGGATTCCACATTGGGAAGCTAACATAAGAGGGGATGCGAAGCTGGCTTTAAATAGAGAGAACTATGAGTAGAGTAGAGGTACCTTTCTTGGCTGATCCCTTTTGCTTTATGGCGTGCTCGTTTGGGTTGGGCGTTGGCTAAGAGTGCTCGGAGCATGGATTAACTCCAGTCGCCAATCAGGTGTGTATTTATCACTACTCTAGCTGTAGGATGGCTACTTCGGGCCGCGATGGGCCAAAAAGGGCCATGTGGGCCCAATGGACCTACGGGTCCAATTGGATAAGTTATTTGATTGTGTAGTAAATATTGGACTAGGCTAGGTGAATCTCATATTTGTGGCTGGATTTGGGCTAAAAGGGCCACACGAGCGTGTGGGTCCATTTGGGCCGAGAAAGGGCTTTAGGCCCATTCGTATTGTTATCTCTGTATAGAATATTTTAGTTTACCAAATTACCAAAATACCCCTAGTTTGTAAAATTATCAAAATACCCTTGGTTTACAAAATTACCAAAATACCCTTGGTTTGTAAAATTACTAAAACACCCTTTGTTTATAAAATTATCAAAATACCCCTAATTTGTAAAATTACTAAAATACCCTTGGTTTGTAAAATTACCAAAATACCCCTGGTTTGTGAAATTACTGAAATACCCTCGACCTGTAAAATTATTGAAATACCCTCGACATGTAAAATTACCAAAATACCCCTGATTTACAGAATTATCGTTTTACCCTCGATTTACAAAATTACCAAAATACCATTGTAGGGTAGAAATACCGAAATACCTTTGTAGGGTAGAAATATCGAAATACCTTTGTAGGGTAGAAATATCGAAATACCCCTGTAGGGTAGAAATACCGAAATACCCTTATAGGGTAGAATTACTAAAATACCCCTGTAGGGTAGAATTATCGAGATACCCTTATAGGGTAAAATTACCATTTTACCCCTAGGGTGTTAAATGACTGTTTTGCCCTTGTGGGCAAGTGACTGACTTGGACTGTGTGGTTGACGAATTTGATTGTGAATATATGTTGGTGATATGAATGACTTGACTGTGATTGATTCAAATATGGACATGTTATTCTGATTCTGTATGTTGTATGCGATGACATGTATATCTGTTGCATGGGATGTGGGTTATATTGATGGAGGAAGCGTTCTGGCAGCCTCGCTGCAATCTGGTGGCTTCGCCACATATATCTGTTCTGGTGGCCTAGTCACAATATCTGTATCTGGTGACTTCGTCACAATATCTGGCAGCCTCGCTGCAATTTCTGTGGTGTGTAGCGGTTGGGTGGGTCGAGTAGTCTCCCCACATGGTGTAAGGTTGGTACGGGGGTGTATACGGTTGGATTGGGTTGGGATTGCATTCACATTATGATTTTGATTCTGTTACCTGATACTGATTCTGATTCTGATTCTGTCACCTGATTTTGATTCTGATTCTGATTCTGATTCTAGTTCTGATAATGTTTCTTATTCTGTAATGGGTTAAAGCCCATCTGGTACTATCTGTTATAGTGGGCTAAGGCCCAATTGATACTGAAACTGTAAGTAAGGCTGGGGCCAGACTTTTAATTCTTTTATATGACTGACTGTTCCTTTTTATAGTAGGGGATTTCACACTGAGTTTTTGTAAACTCACCCCGTTTATTAACCTTTCAGGTAATTTCCAGCCTTAGACGGATCGGAGCTGCGAGGGGCTCGGAGGAAGCCACACACACTGTTTATTTTATAGTTTTGATTATTACTTTTAAATGTTTTATGTGGGTTGTAGTAAAGCTGTTGTAATTTTTTGGATTTCAAATTTGAAATTTTACTTATTGTTCTTATAATTGCTAGTATTAGAACACGGTTTTCTAAAGCAACTACTATTGTTCAAAACATCACGTATCCGCAATTGTTTTTAAATCAAGCCTCCGCAATTGCCAAGATTTTTACAAAGTTGTTAAGAATGTTATTCAGCTGAGGTTTCTAACAAGGTTTAAAAAGGGTATAAGTTTTTAATTATTAAGAAGGGTTTTTAATGGAAACATGGTTTTCGAAAAACACTTCAATGTGACATGCCAGATTCGAGCCAAACTTCCAGGCTGGGTTTGGGGTGTTATGATCACTTGAGTTTGACTAAGCTATCTCATGTATTAGATTTTCTTATTATTGAGTTTTTATTATTATCAAGTTTCCATTAATGTGATTTATTGAGAATAAAGCTTGTTAGTGATGAGATTATGGATAAAATGTTTAGATTATATAAGGACTATGTTAGTGGAAAGTGTTGGATTAAGTTAGAATTTGAATTTAGTCATATAGTTAATTTTATGACATTAGAGACCAAATTGAATAAATTAAAAGCTATTGGAAAATTGTGCTAGATTTGAAAGTACGAGGTCCCTAGTGAATGAATTCAAAGTTGGAATTTGATTTTATAATGAATATCAAAAGATATTATTTCAGACATTAGGGCTTAGATGGACTAAAATGAATAAATTCCATTTAATGAATTATTGATGTGCTCCTATGCGTTTTGTGTGAAACTAATAAGTTTTTCATAATCAAAATTATCATATGTAGCTAAAGACGACGTCAGGACGTTGAGGGATAAAAAGAGGGCGAAGGCTATAGTCAAGTAACTCATTTTAGTTTGTCCTTTCATGATCTTGATTTCAATACATTACCTATTAAATATTAATTCAATTCAGGTAATAAAAAGTTACCTTGTCTCATGAATAGTAAGGATGTTATGTTATATTGTATTACTGAAAAGTGATGGATTGTATGTGATTATATGCTAAGTGTGATTAAATGTAAATGATATGAGAGCTAGTTAAATGAAAACATGTTATATGGATATGTCATACACTAGCTGTGCGATATTGAAAGCATGATAATGTAATGCAAGTGTTATGAAATTGTTATATGATTGCTGGTTGACATGTAACTTGTACACTTTAAATTGGCAAATGCCCTATTAAATGGTCTTAGATAGAGTTAAGTATATTGACATAGCATAGGATATGTGTACATTTTTTGTGGGAGCTTATTGGCACATTGGTGCAGTTGTTATTAGCACTTACGTGCGATTGTGATTGGCACTTTGGTGTGATTGATACTGGCAATACAATGCAATTGTTATTATGAAATGTTAGGGGGATCAGTGTATATTAGCATGATTAGCACTTTGGTGCTATACATGGATTATCCGAGGTCTAAATCCATGTATTCTTCTTGAATCCACATCCGGTTAATAGAGCTTATAAATTGTATAATATGTGATTGGTTATGAAATTGATATTGGACATTGAGTTATTCATGTTGTATTGGGTAATTGTATACAAATATTGTGATATTGAATGATAACAATGAGAAATTATGTAAAATTGTAATATGAGTCCTTGGGGCCAAAGATGATATGAAAATGAATTGAATTATTTGATTTGTGAAATTGAGACATTGATAGTGATATGGGAATCCTATATGTTCGTAAAATTTATTAAGATAGCATTAATAATACGGTCTGATCTCATGTATAGAGACTAACTACCAAATTGTAAGTCTTGAAGGCATAATTTGAAAGATGAATCGTGTCAAGTTTGAATGGAACAAACCATAAGACAATTAAAAATGATATGGGGATGTTTATAAATGCTTTGTATAGCTAATTTATATACTTGACCTATATATGCATTACTTTCAAATTATATTAGCACCACTGAATATACAATACTCAGTGTACAGATTTATTTGTTTTTGTGCCCAGGCTTGACTTTAGGGTTTCAAAGTGGTCGTGAGTTCAATAGAATATAAGGAGTCATCTCTCTCATCTCAACAATCTTTGTAATATGATTATCTTTGTAACACCCCTAACCCGTATCCATCATCGGATTAGGGTCGGGAGGCATTACCGATTATATTACAATTCATACAATTATGCATTATATAATACAATTCGACATCAATATCACATCAACGGGTAAAATCATTTCATATATCAGAACCTAAAAAATTTATCGTTCATCACATAGTATAAATAAAATGTATCTCAAAGTACATCAGCACAACTTATATGTTTACCAAGCATATAACTCAACAATATCTTTAATGTTGAATAACAGACCTTTTCTTGAATAAGTCGTGCACTTGCATAGATTATACATTAACGAAAAATAAATTTCATCACCAACCTCTTTATTCCTACATGCAACACCATACTGTTAATCTATATGTATTCATGTTTTGTACATTGATAAAATTTTAATGAACCCACTCGAACATATATATATACATGCATAAATAAAGACTCCTAGCATTTTCGAATGGAGCTTATTAGCAAATCATATTTGAGGTTATACAATTAACTAAAATATATAAGAGATGTAACATGTTATAAAAAGGTTAAGTGCATTACGACATTTTAAAACTGAACTTCTTTCGGACAAAATTAACAAACTCTGTATAAACTCATGATATAACTAATTGAGAACTTACCTTATAATTTAGCAATCAACTACACATACAATTTAATTCAATATAACATAACCGAATGTGCCTTAAGGTTTAAGTGCTAGTGCACATTTACCCTAGATTCCAAGGTCACACGTTATTAATTAAACTCATACCAAGTAAATGACAAAAACAATCACAGAATTTTTACCTTATTTAATGTCATGCAAACCGAATTGCATATTTAATCCATACACCTACTCAAGGTTTCCATTACCGAATTATCTAACCAACCTTATGAATCATTATTAACAAAACATATTAGGTCAAAACTAAGTATAGTAATCAACATCCACATGCATATTTTATCTTAATATAATACACATTCAAGCTACCACATTCATACCACATCCAAGATTTATAAACAAGATCAATACTCAAACCGCATATCATAATCACTTTCAAACCATGACACATAACAAAATAATTGAAACGAGCTCAAACCATAGTCTAGTTAAACCAAACTCAAACATAACACATAAGCCATTTTCACATGGCTAGATTATACACAACTCAAAAATCTAATACTTCAAAATGAAATCCAGCCTATACATGCCATAGTTCGAGTTCGACTATTTAAAATAACGAAGCTGTAGATAGTGTGATGAGTTTGGCTGACAGTCCCGGGCTTGTAGCTTGACTTCAAAATCTATAAAATAGAATAGCATAATACACAGAGTAAGCTACCACAGCTTAGTAAGTCATAAGCAAATAAACAACTTAATATCATATTCAAATTGATTTAAACTTGCCGGATTATTTATCATGATCAATGCATAACCTTAAACCTACAATTGAGATAGAATACCACAATCTCATGCACAATACTACCTTAGTCGAATGCTCCCATGATCTTATTAACCAAGTAACAATCGGCTTTCTAAGTTAAATTGTCATCATGTAATAAAATTTACAAATACACACATATATAAGCTCAAGAATCCAGTTATAACATCATGTACAAAAACTACTTTCATGGCCGAATATTCATGGGTACATATAAATGCAAATCCAAGAATCATTTCCATAATATTCACACCGTTCGTTCAAAGCCGAATACACATATTTAAACCATAGAATTTTATTCTTTATATCATACATAACACATATTATCAAACAAGTCACATACTTACCTTATCATCGATAACTAACAAACTAAATCATACCTGTCCCTTTTTGCTCATATAACACATCTGATCACGATTTACCTTTGCCCAATGAACCATTCAGAATTGGATAGGTCACTCGGATAAACACATAAATCATGCAATGCCAACGTCCCATACGTGGTTTTACATGTAGCCATAAATCGATGCCTCTGTCCCAAACAGGGTCTTACTCGTAAAGACATATCGAAATCATATATCGATGCCATGGTCTTACTTGCACATACGTATCGGAATCCTATGTCATGACATACATATCCTAACTATCTTAAGGTTGATACGGGACTTTCGGACGTCGCAACTCGGTTGAAACTAATTCGGAGATGTGATAGCCAAGCTTAAAATATTCAGCCAAGGCTTATATATATACACATTTTATAACAGCATATAATATTTACATTTAACCACAATTAAACATGTCTATTTTCTTATAAACTTACCTCGGACGTCGTAAAACGGGATGGGGCTACTAGTCGACAACTTTAGTTTTTCCCCGGTCCAAATCCGATTTCTTTGGTTCTTGACCTAAAAATATTCAAATTAAGCTCATTCAAACATATTTTCATTCAATTTAGTCCAAAAACACATAAATGGGCAAATTACTATTTTACCTCTGACAATTACAATTTTTACAATTTAGTCCCTATTGCACAAAACACAAAATACACAAAATTTTCAAATACTCATGTTTGGCCGAATCTTACCCATCACCATACAAGTCCATATTTTCATAAATTTTACATTTTATTCCCTTAAATTATTATTTTTGCAATTAAGTCCTAATTACTCAAAATCATCAAAAACTCCAATACAAAATATGTTAATCTAAAACATATCTTTCATTATTCATCAACAAACAACAAAAATCATAAGCTATCAACAATGGCATAACTCAAAATATTCATCAAAATAAAAAATTTAAGCATGGGTTTTGTAGTACTCGAAGCAACGATCTCAAAAATGTAGAAATGATCAAAAACCGACAAAGAACGAACCGTGATTTTAGCTTAGGAGATGGCTGAACCTAACCCTTGTTCTTTCTTTGTTTCTTTTGTCTAGTTTCGGTCAAGAGAGAATGCTAAAAAAACATAATTTATTTTATGTTCTTATATCATATATATGTTTTAATATTTAAATTACTTATATATCCTTAATGGTTTAATATAAAAACCATATAATATAAGTCTTAAACCGTCCCACTAATATATTTATGCGATATTTACAACATAAATGCGCCAACTTAGAAAGCCACTAACTATTTGGCCCTTATACTTTAAACTATCAAAATTTCAATTTACGTGATTAAGTCCTTTTATTTAATCAGACACCTAAACGACAAAATTAAATCACGAAAATTTCACAGATATAAATTCACACAAAATAAACACAGAAAATAATTTTTAAATATTTTTCTGACTCGGATTCGTGGTCCCGAAACTACTGTTCCGATTAGGGTCTAAATCGAGCTGTTACAATCTTAATAAGTTATATATGACATGTACCTAAGTTAATAGGAAGTATTTTGAAGTCTTCAAGATATTTTGATGTGTAAATGTTATAATGATGCATGCATTAGTAGTTTGATGGTTATGATGCTTGGCTTAAGTTGTTAAATGTAACACCCTTAACCCGTATCCGTCGCTAGAACAGGGTTTCGTAGCATTACTAGAACATTCAAAAATATTTACAAATAATTCATGTAATTTACTATTCATTTACCGAGATCATTCATAACATCCTTGATTCAGCCCTTGAGGCCCAATACGAGCATTAGAATCGAGTTGGGACTTAATCGGGAACTTTAAGAATTTTTCGTGACTTTTGAAAAATTTTCCAAAGTGCAGGGCCCACACGCCCGTGTGACCCTGAGAAACGCCCGTGCTAGAGGCTATGTTCGACCTTGTGTAACTCTCTGACTTGTACACACGACCATGCCACACGCCCGTGTGCTAGGTCGTGTGGTCAATTAATTCAATTCGAAATTGGGTGCAGGTTTCACACGGCCAAGACACACGCCCGTGTCTCTACCATTGTGCTCAATTCTGAGCATTTTGTTTCTCAAAATTAAGGTGCAGGGTGTAACACCCCTAACCCGTATCCGTCGTTGAACTAGGGTTACCGGACATGTCGGAACAATTCATATTCATTTCATAATCATCCAAGCAACAAAGTCATTCATCAATATAGAATCCCTTACGTAGGTCAACGAGACCTTAAACATGCTTTAGAAATGGGTCGGGACTAAACCGAGCTCATACAAAATTTTTCGAAATTTAAACATTTTTCAAAGTTATAAAGGTCACATGCTCGTGTAAACAGGCCGTGTGCCTCACACGGCATTAGACACGCCCGTGTGTCTTGGCCGTGGCAAAACAGTACGTAAAAATTTGTCCACACGGCCACAAGACACGCCCGTGTGACAGACCGTGTGAAAATTAAGGAGGTTACTGACTTGGGTCACACGGCCGACTACACGCCCAAGTGCCAGCCCGTGTGCTACACATGACTGATAGACACGCCCGTGTGTCTAGGCCGTGTCAAAACTGTAAGGTATACTGACTTTAAATCGTAGGGTACTCTAGGGGACACACGGCCGTATAACATAATCGTGTGTCACACACGGCCGAGACATACGCCTGTATCTCTGCTCGTGTGGACAAAAATAGGCTATTTGCAAAGCCAAATTTGCCACCCATTTTGAACCATCCTTACAAGCATCAAACCAAAATATTTTGTACCAAATTTTCAACCAATTCACAACCAAAACATACACCATTCATGTAGCACCCCAAACCCGGCCCAGACGTTATGGTCGGATCCGACATGCCACATCGAAGCATTCAAAACATTTTATATTGTTGATCCAGAAAAACTTACTTAGTGTTTTAAAAGATGATTATAGGTTAAAGTGGATGGAAGCTGTGCACTAGGTAGGAAACCGAAAAAGAGGAGGTGAGTCCATCGGATTGCTTAAGTACCAAGCTCCCTTCAGATCCAATCCTAGACATGCACACCGCCATTGCCACACCTTAACGTCATGTATATTTCTAGGAAACCGATTTGATTAAGTCTTTTTTAGGAAAAGTGATTAATTTTGGAAAATACTTTCATTGCGGAAGCTTTGCTTGTCATCGTGGTATTTTGAAATCAATTGTTGTTTTTTGAAAACGCGCCCTAAAGCTTTCCAACTTCAACAGTTAAAATAAGTAATACTTATCTTAGTAACACATATTAACACCATCAAAAATAATTAAGCGGCTTATTACATTTAAAAAAACCTAAAACTTCAAACGTAAATAAAAGGATGTCCAGTTCACCAGAAGAAAACCAAACTTTTAGAATGGGTGGCCATTCCGAATTCCCTCACAGCTCCAAGCCCACTATGGTTGGGGATTTCCTGCGTGGATGAAAATAAAAGGGGTGAGTTTGGGGAAACTCAGTGTGTAAGGAAAACCCATTCAAAGCCCAAGTCAGCTCAAGCCTATTGGGCCTAAGCCTATTCAGGTAACAGTCGTACTGGACCAGAGCCCTTTTCAGATTACAATAAACTGGGCCTTAGCCCCTTATTCAGATAACAATATGGCCCATAGGCCCATTTCAAAATACATGCAACATCAATAACATATGCAAGCCCATTTGGGGAGACTACTCAACCCACCAACCACTACACTCCACCCGTCCCAGCCATACACTCCATGTGGGGAATAGCTCAACCCACCCAGCCCAACACTCCACAGTTGCAGCCTTGCTGCTCAGTTAACAGTAAATTGAGGCAAAGCCTCCAGTACGTGGACAAGCCACTTTCAGTACTTCCTCCGTCAATATCCCAATCCCATGCATCAGATAATAACAACATGGCATGCAGTAAATAACAACAATCAAACATGCATTTAGGTCAATTTAACCCTAGGGGTATTTCGGTAATTTATCTACTAGGGGTAAAACTATAAATTTTCCACTTTTAAAGGTATTTCAGTAATTTATCTATTTTAGGGGTTTTTCATGCATATTCCTACTTTTCACGTATTAACAGAATCACGTACCGAGTGTTCTTACCGAATTGGGCCCGTTGGCCCATCATTCCAATTTTGGCCCATTAAGCCCAAAAATATCGAGGGCACAGAAATCATGCACTTTGCAGTCCAAATTTTGCAGTTTACCAAAAACATTAATCGATTTACCTCACGAGCATTCGCACACTCGCAAATCTACAAAATACCGGTTTTCGACATTTCAGCTTTTCGACTTTTGCCGATCCAGACTAAGAAAGAGGGTGTTAGTTACACACCTGTTTGCGACGATATGCTGACGAGATCCACACATGAACCGCCTACAATTGGATTACTAACACGTTAATCTAACTATTCAAATACAAACTACGTATTAACCCCTTACAATATTCGGCCAACCACACCTACAGATCATAGTAAGCTTATAAGAAATCAATAAGCAACTCATTAACAAATTTTTGTCAATGTTTACCACATAATCATAATTTCACTGCAAGCTGTCTTCCTGAGCAACAGTCACTTAATCATTTATAACTGGAGCTACGAAACTCCAAATCAAGTTCCGTTAATTTTCCCTGAAAATAGACTCATATATATTATATCCATAAAATTTTTATAATTTTTGGTTTGGCCAATCAATACCAGATTTTTCTCAAAGTTTATCATGTTTCACTTCTTGACTAATCTGACCACTCTTCATTACGAATCAAATTTCTCATTGTACAGAATTCAAAATATGTTCTCGTTTATTCCATTTGAAACTAGACTCATTAAGATTTAATTACATAATTTATACAGCTTCTAACTCATCTCCCACAATTTATGGTGATTTTCCAAAGTCACGTTACTGCTGCTGTCCCAAGCAGATTTATTACCAAATCACTCTTTCACACATAACTTGCATGCATGTTTTTTTTTTAAACATGTATATCACCAATCAATCATCACATATCTATGATTTTACTTAAGTATAATCTCCATTTCATCATTTTAAAGCACAACATATTAGCCGATTTTTCCCCTTAGCATCTAAGCACATGCATGCTCATTTGTTTGGCTCAACTTCACATATCTTCCATTTTTCATCAAAAGAACATGAAACAACAACCATTTCCTTCATTTTAATTCATGACCAAATGCTCACAACACAACCAAAAACCAAAATATGCTTCAAGAGTTAAGGTAGAATCAAGAAGAACTCATGAACATCAAGATAGAAGCAAACTACCATGAACTTACCTTCAATTTTCTTCCCCAAGTGACCGAACATTCAAGAGCTTTCTCCTCTCATTTCTCTTCTCTAACTTTAGGCTATGATGAACAAAGATGGACAAAACTTTGTTCTTTTCACCCCTTTTTCTTTTAATAAAATTTCATATTTCATCCATTTAATTCTTTAATACAAAAGACATGAAATTCCAATCATGAAACATTTACCTAACCCATTATCATGGAACATTTACCTAATCCATTATCATGAAACATTTACCTAACCCATTATCATGAAACATTTACCTAACCCATTATCAATTTGTATCAATTTGTACCATAAATTATGGATATCAAGTGCATATTTTGTCTACAACAACATGATGGCTGGCCACTTCATGTAAAATGGGAGGTTTGTATGCAAATCCTCCTATTTTGCACTCCTATTTATTTGGCCACTTCAATTTAGCCTATAGCATTTTCAAACATTTTCACATAGGTCCTATTTCTTAATTTCACTCACAAATGACAAAATTAAAGCATGAAATTTTGCCAACATCCACAGAATTCCCGAAAATTGAGGCGTTACAATTCATAACATATCATTATCAACAAATTTCATGCTTGTAATACATACCAAATCATGCCAAAATCATACCAAAATATATGATTCATAATCTTACCAATTTCTTAATTAAGCAATACCAAAACTTACCAAATTGACCAATTCACTTGGCCATTCATGATCATATCATATTGACCATATTGCATTACATATCATATACCAAAATCAAACCATAAGTTCAACCATAATCAAGCCATATCACATGGCTAAATATTTACATAAAAAAACCTACCAAAATTGCTCTAGCTTATACATGCCATATACCATATATACAACTCTCAAAATGGTACCAAAATAGATGCCCGATAGTGTGAATGAGTCGCTGACGATCCCTAGGTTCGAGCTAGCTTTATTACACTATAAAAAAAGAGAACATTTCACACAGTAAGCTTCGAATCTTAGTAAGTTTGCACCGAATATAATCAACAGTTTGTATAATACGAAACATCAAATAATAAACACTTAGTAGTTCACAAATCATCTATCAATTCTATTCCATCACATTTAATATGTTCTTACAAATTCATCAAGCTTCATACACATAGTATCATCTACCACATAGGTATTGTACATACATGAACTTTCCTGTATTTATTCATTTCATTCTCACCTCTTGTTCAAATACATTAATTCATTCGGAAGTCTTTCCATGCTTTAAGAATTCGTACACTTAGTGCTTTAATGGTTAGCTGAAGTTGTAACGATCCCAAAAACTTAGTGCCATCTCAAATAACTGAAGCTATCTCAGTATCACACACTTAGTGCCTCATATGGCCGAAGCTATTCCAATTCGTACACTTAGTGCTATTTATAACCGAAGCTATTTTGAAACGCACAGTTAGTGCCAAACATAGTCGATTTATCATCGTACTCAAACCATATTCAAATATATACTATTTATGCATTATTAAAGCATTAGAACATAATTGTAACACCATTTATCACGTACGAACTTACCTTGTGCTCAGAATTGACAATTCAGATTGTTTACTCGATAACCTTCGATTTCCCTCGATCTAAATCTGAATTCCTCTTCTCTTGATCGATAAGTATTCAAAATTAACCCTTTTATCCAACAAATCATTCAATTGAATCCATATACACATATTTAGGGTATTTTACAAATTAGCCCTCACATTTTTACATTTTAACACTTTAGTCCCTATTTCGCGAAAACACAATTTACACAAAATTTAATTACACCCAAGCCTATCCAAATTTCTTAGGGACTCCTAGTACCCAAAACTTTCATTTATTTCATATTTTAGTTCCTCGATTTCCCATTTTCACAATTTAGTCCATAATAAGCAAATTCATAATAAGCAAATTCATCAAAAATCACAATACAAAACATGTTTATCTATCACCAAGCTTTCATATTTCATTATTTAACATCACAAAACTCATGAATTTATCAATGGAATCTCATCGAATTATCAACAATTTCATGAATTTAGGCATGGGCTTGCTAGAACACTTAACAACGATCACAAAAAAACGTAGAGATCATCAAAAACTGATCAAAAACACATACCTATTTGATGCTTGCCAGTGCCGAAACACTAGGACTCTTATCTTTATTTTTCTTTGATAATTTTGGCAATATGATGAAAAAAATGGCTAATTTCATGCTTTTTTTTACTTTAATTAACATTAATAAGCCATTGACTATTTTACCCTTAATGAAATAACATTTTCAACATATAATGGATGTCCAACAATGTCCACTATCATTTAAAATGGTTTATTTACCATTTAAGGCCACCATATTAAAAAAAGAAAAGCAATTTGACACCTTAAACATATAGAATACAACTTTTGCATTTTATGCGATTTAGTCCTCTTCTCAAATTAAACATCTAGACGATAAAATTATTACACGAAAATTTTACACATACATTGTCGCATACTGTAGATACCAAAAATAATATTAAAATGATTTTTTGACCTCTGATTCATGGTCCTAAAACCACTATTCCAGCTAAGGTCTAAACCGGGCTGTTACACAGGGGACACACGGCCTAACCACATACCCATGTTACCAGGTCGTGTGTCACACACGGTCTAGACACACGCCCGTGTGTTTGCCAGTATGGACAAAATGAAGCCATTTCTAGCTTCATTTCTCACCCAAAATTTCACCTAAGACCTGCACTTAAAACACACATCCAATACCAAACGATTCAAGCATTCAAATTGGGCAATTTCTATCATTCGCAAGGCATATCACTACAAGCATACATGATCACAACCTAACCTTAGTTTAACTTAAGCATTCATAACATTGATCACATATTCTTAACATAACACATGTGTATATATATTTATATCATAATAATCTACTTAGTCATACCAAAATGAACCATTACTAGCCATTCCAATAGCTAGGTTACAAAATAACATTTCAAGCCACTATTGGCCAAATTGTCCTATACATGCCATTATACCAAAATGATTTTTACTAATTATACCCAAAATGACTAGTTGATAGTGTGACGATGCTCCAGTGATCTCCAAACCTCGCGAGCTTTCGAGCACTATAAAATAAGGGAAAATAAAACGGAGTAAGCATTTCATGCTTAGTAAGTTCGTATAACAAAAACTAAACTTACCAATCTTGCTTATTAAATCTAGGCATACAATGTTATGTTTCCATCCATTTGGCTAAATTACCTAATCACACACATTCAATCAAACATGTTAGTCACCAAAATCTTCATATCAATCAAGTAATATAGATGAGCTCATCAAGAAATATTCTTTCAAGTTATTATCATATCATCTCAAGATTTTCATGCCATAAGAGTTATATGTCCATTGAATCATTGAATTTCGATGGATGCTTAGGTAGTACACTCGAAGTGTACGATTCAATAATCCATCAATTTCTTATTCAAGGGTACCCGTTAGGGCACTTAACCAAGAAACACTCTCTCGAGCCACATATCGTATAATATGATTACCAATCCAGGCTAAATCCTTTATATAACGTAAGCTTAGAGGAGCTCGATTAGGATAACCAGTCCATACTAAACCCTAATCATATCGTATGCTCAAGAGGTATTATATCGGGATTACCCGTTCAGGCTAAATCCTTTATATATCAAGGTCAATGGGATTATTTGTTCGAGCTAAATCTCATTCGCAACAAATGCAAGACTTTATTAGTTTTAGGAAAGCACATATAATCATCGGAATTAAACATTCAATCGGGACTTAACCCCTTTATCACTATTTCAAGCATGTATCAAATTTTCCATCATAGTACACAAGTAAATCACATCAATGTAAATCACATTACATGCAAACATAACATTCAATTAACATAATTACATCCTCGATTAAGTTACACGAACTTACCTCGACACTTGTTCGCGTAAAAAAGTCTACTAAACCTTTTCTTTTCTTCAATCTAACCTCGAATTAGTATTGTCCAGATCTATATAAATGAATTTAACCATCAATTTCACACATTTCATATTTAAATGGACTCAATTTACGTCCTAGGTAAAATTACCATTTTGTCCCTAACTTTTCCATAAATTCTGATTTTGTCCTTAAGCCCAGAAAATGAAACTTGTGCAAATTACTCATTATTCCAAGCCTAACCAAAGCCCTATTACAAATTTTCCAGCACATGTATTCATAAAATTTCAGAATTTTTCATCAAAATTTTCAACTTTTCATTTTAGTCCATAAATCATGTTTTCATCAAAAATCACTTTGTAAAAGTTGTTTAGCTATCAATAATCTTTCATTTTCTAACATAAATTTCTAATTTCCAGCATATACATCCATGAACCATTTTTCATACCTTGATAACTTTTCAAATTAATTCCCTCAAATAGAGAGATTAAGCTATCCTAGTTTCAAAAATACCAAAAATACTAAAAACGAGACAAGAAAACTTACCCAATTAGGCCTTGAAAGTTTCTTTTATCTAACCTATGGTTTCCATGTGTTTTTAGGTTGAAGATGATGTAAATAAGTTGATATTTTCTTTTATCATATTTTAATTAATTTAATTATTTCAAATTCCAATTTAGTCCTTGACCTTTTTTAATTTTTCCATGGATGAGTCACCACTTTAATGGTCTAATTACCATATAAAGACCTTTCGGAGTAGTCTAGTCATAGGAGCAGCAATTATAGAAAATCCATTTACAAACCGCCGATAATACCCAGCTAGCCCCAAGAAACTTCTAACTTCAGTTACGTTTTTCGGTGGTTTCCAATCAACAATGGCTGAAATTTTACTAGGATCAACCCGTATACCATCACCTGAAACAATATGACCCAAAAATCCAACTTCCCGGAGCCAAAATTCACTTTTACTAAACTTAGCATACAGCTGCTTATCTCTCAAAGTTTGC
This sequence comes from Gossypium hirsutum, assembly GCF_007990345.1. Taxonomy (NCBI): domain Eukaryota; kingdom Viridiplantae; phylum Streptophyta; class Magnoliopsida; order Malvales; family Malvaceae; genus Gossypium; species Gossypium hirsutum. The sequence goes on along the minus strand of NC_053436.1, from coordinate 69,676,410 downwards.
AAAACTATCCTCAAATGCTCAGCATGCTCTGTCTCATCTTTTGAATAAATTAAAATATCATCTATAAACACCACAACAAATCTGTCCAAGTATGGCCGAAATATGCGATTCATTAAATCCATAAACACAGCAGGAGCATTTGTCAACCCGAATGGCATAACTAAAAATTCATAATGACCGTACCTTGTTCTAAAAGCAGTTTTAGGCACATCCGACTCCTTTACCCGCAGTTGGTAATACCCAGATCTCAAGTCAATCTTTGAAAACCATGTCGCTCCTTTTAGCTGATCAAACAAATCATCAATTCTTGGCAACGGATACTTGTTTTTGATTGTCACCTTGTTTAACTGCCGATAATCAACACACAACCTCATAGAACCATCCTTCTTTTTCACAAATAACACGAGAGCACCCCAAGGTGAAAAACTCGGTCTCACAAAACCTTTATCAGTCAACTCTTGCAACTGCGACTTTAATTCCTTCAACTCTACTGGTGCCATTCTATACGGAGCAATCGAAATCAGAGCTGTTCCCGGTATCAAATCAATACCAAATTCTACTTCCCTGACTGGAGGCAAACCCGACAATTCTTCTGGAAATACGTCCGCAAATTCACACACAACCGGCACTGATTCAACTTTCTTTTCAACTTCTTTTGTATTAATTACATACGCCAAATAAGCTTCATAACCCTTTCTCAGATATCTTTGAGCCGACATTGAAGAAATCACACTAGGCAATGCCTCTGATTTATCTGATTCAACCCGCAGAGTTTCACCATTTTCACACTTTAATTCTATAACCTTTTCTTTGCAATTTATTTTAGCATCATGCAATGTCAACCAATCCATACCCAAAATAACATCAAACTCATCAAACGGCAACAACATCAAGTCAGCCGGAAAGTAATGATCCCGAATCATTAAAGGACATTTCTTACATACTTTATCAATAGTCACACATTTGCCTAACGGATTCGACACTCTAATCATAAATTCTGTGTTCTCAACAGGTATATTCATACTAGACACCAATTTCATGCACACATATGAATGAGTAGAACCGGGATCAATCAAAGCAATAACATTAACATTATAGAGAGAAAATGTACCGGTAATCACATCAGGTGAGGAAGCATCTTCACGCGCTTTAATAGCATAAGTTCTAGCCGGAGCCCTTCCTTCAGGTCTAACCGGTGCATCCCTGGCTACATTCTTACTGCTTGTTTCACTTCCAACTTTTCTCGGATACCTTTCCCTCGAGTCTGCACCACTAGCTTTTACATTCTGAAATTTTTCTTTCTCAGCTCTCTCTGGGCAGTCTCTAATAAAATGATCCGGAGAACCACATCGAAAACATTCATTTGCTCTGCACGGACCAAAATGATTTCTACCACATCGCTGGCACTCGGGTTTAATAAATCTCGAGTTCCCTACACTGGCTGCAGAAGTATTCTGAGATTTAGGACCCACATTTTGATTCTTATAATTCCCATATGATTGTCCAGCTGAAGCTTGGGAACGAGGATTCATATTCCTTGACTTTCTAGGTTGCTGTGAAAATGAACTACTCATCGGTCTTTTCTTCCAATTTCTAGTCTCAGCCTCTACCTTTTTCTTTTCTTTAAGTAGTTCTTCAGCCTTGCAAGCTCGATCAACCAATACTACCATTTCTTTTAGTTCAAGGATCCCGACAAATACTTTAATGTCTTCGTTGAGCCCGTCTTCAAATCGTCGGCACATCTTGGCTTCTGTAGGAACATATTCCCTGGCATACTTACTCAATCGAACAAACTCTCTTTCATATTCTGAGACTGTCATATTACCTTGCTTCAGCTCAAGAAACTCTTTACATTTCTGATCAATAAACCTTTCACTAATATATTTCTTCCGAAACTCTTCTTGAAAGAATTCCCAGGTTACCCTCTCTTTCGGTACCACCGAAATCAAAGTCTTCCACCAATTATAGGCTGAATCTCTCAACAAAGATGTAGCACATTTCAAACATTCTTCAGGTGTACAAGATAATTCATCAAATACCCGGATAGAATTTTCAAGCCAGAACTCTGCTTTCTCTGCATCATCATCAATATTTACTCTAAATTCTTCAGCCCCTTTTTTACGAATTCTGTCAACGGGGGTTCTGTGAAATTTTATCATATCCATACCTTGAGGCATTGGGGGTACAGGTTGAGGAATTGGGGGAGGTGGGGGAGGTCGTACATTTGGGTTCGTACGAACGAACTCAGAGTACCATGCACTCATCATTTGGAGAAAGGCTTCCCGATCCCTTTCTCCTCCTCCCTGACCAACAGTAGGAGGTGGGTTTTCAGTCGGCGCTGCCCCTTCAGCTGGAGCTGGCGCATTACTCTCTACTTCATCTGCCACAGCTGGATCGGGATCCATTTACTATATAAAAATCATTTAAAAAGGTCAGAAGTCGTCACACTATCACAATTCATACATATGGCATGTATAGCAAAATCTGTACATACAACACGTAGTCCGAGAACCGACTAAACCTGCTCTAATACCACTAAATGTAATGCCCCCACGCCCGAGACCGTCACCGGAATCGAGTATGAGGTGTTACTAAGCTTAATTTAACATATTTAGAACTTTGGATTATTTATTTCTACATTCACAGCTTTTAAGCTACTTGCATCACAGTCACAAGAAAAATCATATCTCAAGTTACGAAACTCGAAATCAAGATCCGTAAATTTTCCCTAAATCTAGACTCATATACCTATCTAATAATTTTTTCTAGAATTTTTGGTTGGGCCAATTAGTACAATTTATTAGTTAAAGTTACCCCTGTTTCAGGACTTGACTGGTCTGACCTCTGTTTACTACGAACCACATTTCTCTCTGTAAAAAAATCCATATGACTATGAGGTTTGTTTCTAATTAAACTAGACTCAATAAGGATTCTGAGAATATAAAATAAACTACCTAATTATATCTTTACAATTTATGGTGAATTTCTAAAGTTGGAACAGGGGATTCAGAAACTGCTATGACCCTGTTTCACTAAAATTCAAATATCTTGTAACATATAATTCCTTTACCTGTTTCATTTGTTTCATGTGAAACTAGACATAATAAGCTTCAATTTGATATGTATTCCATCACCAAGTTCAATTTCTATGATTTTTAGTAAATTTTTAAACTCGCATCAGTGTTGCTGCAGTATTCTGTTTATGGCAAATTTCATCCCTTTTATGAGTTTTTATGCACTAAGTATCTTAATAATTTTCCTTAACATCAAATATAATCTAAACTAAATATTTTCATAATTTATCATTATCAAGCATTTCCTCAACCATTCCATCACCATACCATAAGATCATTTACACAAAAAAAGTATATTGCTATACATGCCATACTTAAATTTACAAGCCATTACCAAAAGTCGTCCGGATAGTGTGACTGAGCCTTCGACCTATCCCGACTCTTGAGCTGGCTTGTCCAAAACTACAATGAGTAAGAAGGAGGGAGTAAGCATAAATGCTTAGTAAGTTCATATGCAAATAATAAGTAACATAACAAACAGTCATACCAATCAACATTAGCATGTATCACTAAAACACATATCACATTTTTAATCATTTTTCATCATCTTATTACCTTATCGTGGTTGTATCAATACTCAACCCGAGGGTTAAATACATACCTGTCCAAAATAACCATTTCACATCACTCACCAATACTTCTCTTTACATCTCGAATATTCCTCCATTGGGTAGAACTTTACCCGTTGAACACATCGAAATATAATTCGGATACATGGATAACTTGCACATAAGTGCCATATATGCAATCAAGCAATCATGTAACCCGCCCATAAGCGAACTCGGACTCAACTCAACGAGCTCAGGCGTTCACATCCATAAGTGAACTCGGACTCAACTCAACGAGTTCGGATGCCTAGTTACATCTCACGAACTCGGACTCAACTCAACGAGTTCGGACATTCGCATCCATAAGTGAACTCGGACTCAACTCAACGAGTTCGGATGCTCAATCATCCTAGTGACATGTCACTTGTATCCTAATCTATTCCTAAGGTTCAAACGGGATTTTTCCTCGAACACTTATCCTTGCCGTCTTCCGTAGAATGCCGAAATCAATACTCGGTAACAATTATATTTAACAAGTAGTTCACATAATTTACATATTATTTGAAATTAACCACAAAGCATACATTTCATAATAAAATTCAGCATAACATATAATTAACATCAATAACTTAAAAATAACCATTATGATACATTATTTACACATGAACTTACCTTGGTACCAAAATACAAAGATTTTGCAATTTAGTCCACAATCTTTTCTTTTCCTCGATTGAGGTCGATTCCACGTCTTTCTTGATCTAAAATAACACACTTAGCTTATTTAATACTCACATTATCAAATTAATCCTTAACTCAAATTTTGGCAAAATTACAATTTTACCCCTAAACTTTTGCATATTTACATTTTTGCCCCTAGGCTCGGGATTAAAATTTATTCCTTATTCTTATGTTTTACAACATGCTGATCACTTTTCTCTTCTATGGCAACACTAAATTCTCACTCTAACATGTACTTGTGACTATTAGGTATTTTTACCGATTAAGCCCTTTTACTCGTTTTTGCTTAAAATCGAGTAGTGCAAGTTGTCTAACATAATTTAAAACTTCATATTCTATCATAAAACATCAAAATACACAAATTTCACCTATGGGTATTTTTCCAAATATAAACCCTAGGTTAAATTATTGCTAACATAAGCTTTATCGAGTTACCGGGATCTCAAAATCATAAAAATCATTAAAAACGGGGCTTGGAATCACTTACTATGGAGCTTGGAAGCTTGAAACAAACCCTAGCTATGGAGAACCCTTGAAATTTCGGCCTAATGAAGAAGATGGACAAAAATTGGCTTTTAATTTTGTTTTTAATTCATTTTAATAACTAAATGACCAAAATACCCTTACTACTAAACTTTCCAAAAATTCCTTCCATGTCCTAATTTTGTCCATGAACTTAAAATTGGTAAAATTGCTATTTAAGACCTCCTCATTAATATTCCAAAACAATTTCATACTAAAAACTTCTAGAATGCAAGTTTTGCAACTTATTCGATTTAGTCCCTACTTTCAATTTAAGCACTTTAGGCATAGAATTTCATCACGAAATTTTCACACAATCATGCAATCATATCATAAACCTAAAAATAATTATAAAATAATTATTTCTATCTCAGATTTATGGTCACGAAACCACTATTCCGATTAGGCCCTAATTCGGGATATTACAATTTTCACACGACATCTCTATTATATTACGGGCCATATAATGAAATAAAAATAAACCTTATTTTTGGGTCAGATTTGTGGTACCGAAACCAGTGTTTCGATTTCATTGAAAAATGGGTTGTTATATTAAAGGTAGGTATTTAGTTTGCTTAACCATCTATTTGCTTACTTTAAAATGTGATGCATGGAATGGTATGAATTTGATATGCTTGATTATGTTTTCATAGGTCAAATTGGTATGTATTGGTATGGAATTACATTTGTATGAATTAGGTGGATTATAGGCAACATTTCTATGCTTGATATATTGCATAGTTTTGGTATTTTACCATTTGGTCTTGAGACACTAAGATCAAATTGATCTTTCCAAGTATTTTTAAGCAATGGTCTCAAGATCATAGATACTTTGTCTCAGGACTTCTAAACATTAAACCAAAAATAATTTTACCCTGTTTTAGGTCTCAAGACAAGAACCCTTTTGTCTCAAGGCATCCAAACATCGAGCTGAGGGTCTAAAATAGGGGAACTATGCCTTGAGTCTCAAGATATGAAGTTTTATGTTTCAAGACATATTTAAATTTGGCCTATCGAGTTTGGATTCGAATCCTAACTTCGTATTCAACCTCGTTTAACTTTGAAACATTTTATATGAGATCATTTAACATTAATTCTTCATGTTTATGCATATAATTGTGATTGTAAGGAAATCATTATGATAGAATGTTAGTTTGTATGATGTAATGATATGAAATAGTCTGAGTTGCTCCAACAACGTAATGTGACGTCACACATTTGGATTTGATGATTGGGTCAAGTGTAGGGTGTCACATGTTGAGCATATGAATCATGTATGGCATGACTTCACTGACAATTGTGCAATTTATAGATCTATTAAAGAGTAAATGATATCCTCTTGTTGGCATTGCTTGAATTATGAAAAAGGAATGTGGTCATGAGTTGTTTGTCAGGGACGAATGATTGTTATTACTATTTTTTAGTAATAATTTTTTTTTCATTGTGAAAGATGTAATGGTAACCATGAGATAAAGTATGACCATATTGGGTGAACGAATATAACCCAAAGAGATTAAGGATAACCTAAGAGGGTAACATCTTAATGACATTGGACAAAGCATAAATTTAAGTTGCTTTCAAAATGATATATAATGGGGAGTTCAATCTTGGTACTTTAGTATATTTGTTCCATGACTTAATAAAGTTATAATTAATAGACGAAGAGTTAGAATTTAATTACAAATTATTTAGGGCCTAATTATATATGTCTAATTATTCCCTTTACACAACCTTATATCTATATGGATTGCAATTAGAACTAATATGTTAAATGAATGAAAACAATGAAAAAGAAACCAACTGCATTTATTACCATCCACAGTAAATGCATTTTCTCGAATGGAATAAGAAATGACTTAGAAGTTAATTTAATTGATCATAATTAAATAATTGAGTTTGAAATGAAAATTAAATTAATTAGTCATCATAATTTTACTTAGCAAGATGATTAAATATATTTACTCATAGATTCTAACATGATGAAATTATTTTGAATTCGACAGAATTAGAATTGAGTTGAAAAAATAATTTAATTGGATTAATTATATTTTAATTAAATTAAAATACTTTTTGGAATAGAAAATTGATTATTAGGTTAAATAATTATACGAGCTTGCTTTAAAATAATTTAAAACTAGACAATACATATAATTGTACCAAATACATAAAACGCCTTATTAGCCCATGCCTTTAAAAGGTGAGTTGCACTATTTGTTGCCCAGCACTTAAAGTCCTTACTTTAAGTTAAAATATTTTGATCTCTTCTTATTCTAGTAGAATTATTGCAGTTTTTCTTATATATATATATATATATTTATATATAGGGACTCTGGGTAAAGTCAAAGACACACATATTGTGTATAGTTACCTTATTGAAATTTGGTAAGATTTATTTACTCAAAATAAATTCTATTTTTGTGAGAACTCGAGTATTTGATCTTAATTTTAATTTTTCCTGTAAAAGAAAATTAATTTTCGCTACTGGAAAATTAAAGTTTTCATTTTGTGATCAGTTTAAGATTAGAGTCCACTTTCTTAGCAATCAAAGGTTGAAGGATCATTGAGAAGATTGTTTAGTTGAAAATTAGGAATTGACAAATCCTGCTAAACTAAAACACATGTATTAAATTTGATAAAATTAATTACCATAAATAACATAAGGGTTTGATTTTATGAAATTTTTTTGAAATTTTGTGACGCGTAAAACTATATTTTGTAACCAATGTTTCCAACAATAAATTGATTAAGAGAGTTTTTATAAAGAGCTAATAGTTAGATAAAAAAATGCAATAGAATCATAATTTAGATACTTAAATGTGAAAAGTGTTAAAGTTTAGGGTCAAATTATCATTTAAGCCATTCAAATTAGAAAGCCGTCTAAAAGTATTTCAAACAATCAAATTTATCTTTAATTTTTTTTTAATTTAGTTTTCAACCTAAACAATCCAAGTGGCGATATTAGAGTAAGCACGGTAGAAAAGGAAAAAAAGAAAAGGAAAACTAATGACATAAAGAAAATGAAGATTTTAAGGGTATATTATCAAAATGGTCATTTTGTTTACCTCATGTTACATTTTAGTCACTTATGTTTGAAATGTTACGTTTTAATCACTATGTTAACGTGTTGTAACGTTTTAGTCACTGAGTCATTAATTGTCATTAATGATGTAATGGTAAGCTAAAGTAACACATTAAATCATCATTTCAAACAAAAAATTTATGTTAAATTATACGATTGGTCCTTATATTTTTTCGTTTTGAGCAATTTAAATTTTTTTTCTTTTATGTTCTTTTAACTTTCCTTTTTTTTTCTTTACTTCTACTTCTCCCTCTGTTTTCCTTCATTCTCCATCTCTTTTAACATAGTTTTTCTATGTTTTTTATTTGTTAAAACTTTTTTATGTTTATGAAAAAAGAAAAGGCGAAAGTTGAAACCAAAATAAAATTTGCTTCACATATACTCACGTCACAATTGCAAACTCTCATCGTCCATCATCACTTTAATGAACCAATTTGGATCTCCCAATGACCTAGTCCACAAGCTCGCCTCACTCGAAGACCTCACCAGTCGTGACTTATGGCAGTCCACCCTCAAAAAGTTTTTCGAGCCTGTTCTCTTAACATCCTAACTAACCCCCACGACCATCTTATCTATCTTACCTACAACATTTTTTCCCTCTTAGAACTATATTGTTTTACGGATTCTTCAAATGAGTTTCATGCTCCCTTTCTCTATTCGATTCATCTATGCTTGGCTTCCAATCAAGCTTGCTTGGGAATATCCAAGAAGGTTTAGATCAATTTTATCGTTTACTTAATTTTATTTGTTTGAAAATAAAAGAAAATGAAAGGAATAATGTACACGATTATGTAAAAGTTTGGAAACAGAAAAAAAATGTTTTGAATATAAAGAATTCAATTTATGTTTAGATTTGATTAATGATATGGTTTTTTATATTGATTAGTTAGATCCATTTTTAGTTTCAAAATTAGGTTATATTCAAATCGAGAGAATATGAGAAGAGAGAAAAATTAAGGGGAAGAAGAAAAGGAAAATAAATAAATAAAAAGAGAAAATTAAATTGTTCAAAAAAATAAAAGTATAGGGACTAATTTTAACAAATGGAAAAAATAAAAAAACTACGTTAAAAGAAACAAAGAATGGAGGAAAATAGAGGGAGAATGAGAATAGAATGAAAAAAAAAGGAAAGTTCAAATAACATAAAAGAAAAAAAATTAAATTGCTCAAAAGGAAAAAAATATAGAGACTAGTTGTATAATTTAACCTAACATTTTCGTTTGAAATGGCTATTTAACGTATTACATTAGCTTATTGTTACATCGTTAACGACAATTAACGCTCAGTGACTAAAATGTTACAACACGGTAACGGAAGTAACTAAAATGTAACATTTCAAACATAAGTAACTAAAATATAACCTGAGACAAACAAAAGTGAATATTTTGATAGTTTACCCATATTTTAATGGAACAAAAAAAATTAGAACATACTAAATTATAAGAAAAGCATAAAAACTAAGAAGATTAAACATATCCGATAACCGTTAACATTAAAATATCAAAATTTATTTAATACAATAAATCGGTTAATTTTGTTTAATTGAATTAAATTCAATTGATTTTTTATGGTTATCAGGAATTAAATTCCAATTAATGAAAAGAAAATGGTGTCATTTAAATAAGGGTAAAATCACCATTTTCATAGCCATTTCCCTCAAGTAGAAGCTAATATGTTTGATGAAAACAAAAAGTAATAAAGCACTAAGATTATAACTACATTTTCTCTTTCTAATATAAATATAAAATTTCTGGGAAGACAAATATTTTATTTCAAGCCAAATCAGGTTCAGAAGTAGTTGATGTTGCACAAGCTGGAAGCAAGCATGAAAAGAATCCTGACATTTTTTTCTACATTTTAAAAAACAATAAACATGTTAGAATCACTTTTCAAAATCAACAAATAATTTCATGCTTTTCATTGGACCCTTTAACTTCATCCATAGCTTCATTTTGTTCTTTTAAAATAACATTTTTTAAATATTATTTTTATTATTTATATCGAGGCAAATATGTTCCATTCAATTTAGACCTAAACTTAATAATTAAAATAAAAATCCGAACTTACTTTTTTTTTTATATTTTATTTATCTTTACAAATTTAATATGCTCGATTCAATTGGTGTTACAAGTTAATTGAACATTAAATCAATTAAAAAATTATTAAAAATATTTTATTATTGTTCTAAATAGTAAATAACTAAAAAAACATCCTATGTAAAAAGACATCAACATTTCGGACAAAGTCGAAAAGCTTGTAATGCATATAAAAAACTCTCCATTCTCTCTCTAGAGTAGGAATTCTCTAATCGGTTCTGTTCCCGATCATTTCTTTCCTTTGCCCTAAATGCATAAGACCCACCTACCAAATTCCTCAACCATAAAATTTTCCTAATGCCATTCTAGCTAAGCATTCTTTGCTTCCCCATGTTGAAGCTCAACCAGTTTTGATTTCTATTTTGCATCTTTTCCTCACTCTCTTGTCCTTCATGTATGATCTCCCCTCTCTCCACTAAGCATATATGAAATATCATTTGGGGTTTACTTTCCCAGGGAAGGTTTATGTTTAATGGTTTATTGTATGAGAGGATGAAAGTGATACTCATGCTTAGAAGGTGTTCATTGAAATATCTAAGAAAACACGAGATGATTTGAGATGTTACTGTAAGTACTTAATAGTTCCTTCACCTTTAATTACTTTTTGATTGTTCCTTTGTCGTTTAGGTACTCTATTTGTTTTTTATCTGATTTGTGACTATGATTTTGGCTATTGTTTTGTATGAGTATGTTGGCATGGAATGCCCAAGGGTTAGGAAAATTGACAGCTACAATGTCTCTTAAAAAGCTCCTTAACAAGAAACTAACCAAGTATTGTGTTCCTTATGGAAATAAAATAGAATGAAGATAAAATGGACAGGACCAAATACAAAATGGAATTTTATGGGGCTTCTATGTGAGCCCTAAAGGTTTGTTAAGAGGACTTGCACTGTATTGGACTAATGATATTTGAATGGAGGTTCTAATCTTTGATAAAAAAAATTCACACTAGCATCAATTGGCAATCAAAGCTACCATGGTGGTGAACTTTCTTTTATGGCATCCCCCAAAAGAGAATAGGAAACGAGTCTTAAATACTGTTGCATGCCTCAGTTTGGGTGTGAATGTAACTTGGTGCAACATGGGGGATTTTAATGTTGTTAAATTCCAACAAAAGAAAAAGAAAGGTGGGAGGCTAGTTGTTCTCAATTCTTGCAAAGACTTTGAGGGATGCACTGAAGGTTGCGATCTTATGGAACTCATTGTGAGTAGGGTTGGTCTGACATGGTTTAACAATAGAGTTCATTTAGGAAAAAAGCTTGATATATTTTTCTTTAATATCCCATTGAGTGATCTGTTTCCTAATGTCTTTAGCAAAGCTGAACTAATGATAGAATCTGATCATAAACCAATTGTCATCTTTTTGAAGCACACTAAAAAAAACATGAAAGGTTTCAAATTTGAATACAAATGGACATTAGATCCTAAAATAGACTATATTATAAAGCATACATAGACGCATACTGACAGCCTTCCTAATGATCAATTTTACACTCGAATGGATGTAACTAAACAAAAGCTGATTGAGTGGAGCAAAAAAAAAGTTTAGATACCCAAAAAAGGAGAAAGATTAACTAAGAACATAGATAAACTATAGTATAAGCCTCTAAGTTCTACATAAAAAATGAAGATCCTTGATCCTAAAAAAAAACTTGATGTTTTATGGCTAAGGGAAGAGCACTACTTGTTCAAGCAATAAGTGAATGGCTTAACTTTGGTGAAAGAAACAAAAGATTCTTTCATGCTTCTACTGCTAACCATAGGTGGAATAATGCCTTTTTCAAATTTTAAAAGCCTATAAGGGAACGAGAAGCAAAGTAGAAGAATGGGAAGAAGAGTAGACGAATGTGAAAAACATTTTTTGAACCATTTTACAAAATTCAAGTCTATGCCAAATAGTGTAATTGATGAAATATTGAAGGATGTCAAAAGGAAATACTTTGATGAAATGAATGAATTATTACAAAAGGACGTGTTACCTAAAGAAATTCAAGAAGCACTATTTCATCTTAGGCGATATTTGGCCCTAGGCGATATTTGGCCGAGGCTCTAATGGCTTTATGATCATCTTTTATAAAAAAAATATTGGGACATAATCAAAGATGAAGTGATTGCTCTCATCAAGAGTTTCTTTGTCCACAAAACTATGTCGACAGGAATAAATGCTACAAATATGATTTTCATCCAAAAAGTTTCTAACCTAGAGCATGTGAATGATTTTATATTATTGATAATAATATTTTGATTACTATATAGAGATTTTAAGGATTGACTAGCACATAATTAGGTTGTATAATCTTTGACTTTCCTTTTTTGTATGTATATCTACTAGTATAAATAAGTTATGTATTAGGGTGCGTGTATAGATGAAAACATATTAAAATTATTATTCTCTTTTCTCCTCTCTATTTCCCTTACTTTTCCCCCTTTTCTTCTAAATTTTCATAGTTGTAATAGCCACTACAAAAACTTTAATAAATTCTTATTCCCCCCTCTTTCTATCAATTTTACATGGTGCCAAAGCCAACAACTTTGATTGCCCCTACCATTGAATTGCCCAGTCCTTATCGACCCTTTGATTAAAACCCCATTGCCAAAATCAACGCGGTAGCCCTCATGCGCCATTACAAGTTTTCTACTCCTCTTCTATACGCGAGCACGTGAGAGCGCGTGTGGAACCCTTGGACCACCATTCCATGATCCCCAATGGCGTTCTCCCCATACCATTTCAACCATAACTTCTATTTTTAATTAATTTTCCTTCTATTTTGTTTTTGGATCTTTCAAGTTCTACTAATCCCTTCTTCTTTGCATTCTTTAATTCTCCTACTATTACTATTGTCAAACTCTAATATAGTACTAATTATGTCTCTTGGGTCGCTTCTGTTGAGTTGTGGTTTATAGATCAAGGTTATCAAGATCATCTCGAAAAATATGTTAATGTTGTTGATGAAAAGAGTAAGGATACTTAGGCTAAACTTCATGCCCAATTATGTAGCTTGTTGTGGCAATCTCTCGAGCCAAACTTACTTCGTTTTAGTCTTGCAAAATGTGTTACAAAGTTTGAACCAAGGCTAATAATTTATATACCAATGATATTTGATAAATCTACAAAGTTGTTTCCAATCTTGTCTAATTGTAGCAAAATCAACAAGATATGACAAGTTCTTTGGGTGAAGTTGAATCTTTGAAGGATGAATTCAATGTTCTTATACCTCTTACTAAAAACTTTGTGGATCAAGTGAAGTAGATGGATAAATTCTTTATGGTGATTTCTTGAATTGAATTGCAAACAGATTTAGCTCTGATGAAAGATTAGATTCTGATCAATCCAACCATTCTACTTTTAATAAGGTGACTATTTGATTACTTTACATATCTTCAAATCGGGTTCAATTAAATGAAGAATCATTTGTATTAGCAGTTTAACAAACTAGTCTACAAGGTGATAATCATGAGTTATACTGGTCGCTAGGACTTAAACAAGAGGTTACTGACTTCGTGGGTAAACGTTTGACTTGTCAGTAGTTTAAGGCTGAGCATCGATTACCTTCGAGTTTGTTGTAGCCAATCAAGATTCCACTTTAGAAGTGGGAGAGAGTGACTATGGACTTCGTTAGTGGGTTAGCCCTGACACCCACTAAGAAGGATTTGTATGGGTTGTCGCAGATCGATTGACCAAGTCCGCTCATTTCATACCGGTTTGTACCAACTACTCTCTACAGAAGTTAGCTAAATTGTATGTGTCTGAGATAGTGAGACTGCATGGGATACCTGTTTCGATCATCTCTGATAGGGATCATCGTTTCACGTTTTGGTTTTAGAAGAAACTACATGAAGCTTTGGGTACAAGGTTGGACTTTAGTACTGCTTTCAATCCTCAGGCAGATAGTCAATCTGAGAGGGTGATTTAGATACTGGAGGAAATGTTGAGGAGCTATGTAATTGATTTCTGAGGCAGTTGGGAGGACTATTTGCCGTTAACTGAGTTTGCCTATAATAACAGCTTCCAGTTGAGTATACGGATGACACCTTATGAGGCTCTGTATGGTCGTAAGTGTCGCAAGCCTTTATGTTGGACCGAGTTGGGCGAGCGACGTGTTCTGGGTCCTGAGATGGTCTCCAAAATTGAAGATAAGGTTCAATTGATTAGGGATCAATTGAAGGCAACGTCTGACAGACAGAAGTCTTTTGCAGATTTGATGCGACACGAGATCGAGTATTCTGTGGAAGATTTCATTTTTCTTAAGGTCTCACCATGGAAGAAGGTACTGAGACTTGGACGAAAGGGCAAGCTGAGCCATAGGTTTATTAGGCCTTATCGCATA